>NC_055988.1:101186586-101786586 GCF_018446385.1 Zingiber officinale | reverse complement strand
CTTTTTTTTCATTTTACAAAGAAAAAAAAAATATATAAAGAGTCAAATAAAATTAAACTAAGGTGACTAGACTATTTATAATATTATGCGTTATATAATGTCAAAAGACAAGGGTCTCTGTGTTGAGCGTTGACCAAATTGCATAAATAATAATACAAGATAATAAATAATAATAATAACAATAGTAAATATCACTTATGATTGCAATAATCGATTTATTGAAAATAAAAATGAGAACGGCGGCGATTGACGGCGGTGGTGATCAGTGTCGCGCAACGAAGCGTTTGATGGCGAGGAGGAGCTCGTCGGTGCGCTGGCCGGTGATGGGGTCGTTGTCGACGGCGAACTTGTTGAGGTAGAAGGAGTGGCTCACTTCCCGGCTCATCACCACCTCCACTTCCTTACCGGCCTTCTTCATCGCCTCGCAGTACTCCAAATTGGTGTCGCGAATCAGGTCCTTCTCCGCCACGCCCACCAGGAAGGGAGGCAGCGCCACCTTCTCCAGAGGCGGCGCCGCCTCCCCCATCGGGCAGGTGTAGGGGTGGTCCTTCGTGGCGCCCTCCGGAAGCCCCAGCTCCAGGAACTTGTCCAGCATGTCCAGCGTGAAGAAGACCGAGTCGGACTGCTGCTCCAACTCCGACCGGCTCCGGCTAGACCTCACGAACCCGGGGTGGAGCGGAACGCCGCCCGCCACCCGGAGCGGCGCCCAGAACTCCGGCGACTCTGCCGAAGCACGCGCCGCCACCTGGTGCACCAGGTTCCCGCCGGAGCTGTCGCCGATGAGGAACACCCGGGAGAAGTCCGCCGCGGAACCGAGTAGCGTGTCGCCCGGTCCGGCCGCGGCGCCGCGGGCGAGGTCGCGGAGGCGGAGCAGGGCCGCGTACCCGGCGTCGATGGCGGCAGGGAGGCGGTGCTCGGGCGCGAGGGGGAGCTCGACGGAGACGACGACGGCGGGGAGAGAAGCGGCCAGGCGGGCGTAAAACTGGTAGTACATGAACCACGAGCTGTGGCTGATGCAGAAGCCTCCGCCATGGAAATGGAGAAAAACAGGGAGCTTCTCAGGCCGCGGCCGACCGCCTGCCGGGAGGTAGAGTCGGAGCGAGGGGCTGCCGGGGAGGTCGTGGAGGGTGACGCCATCTCGTGGGGTGAGGAAGGGAGCGACTGGGGTCATGAGGAAGAGAGCCTCCGGCATGCCAGTCCACGTCCGGTCGACGGAGCCGTCGTCGAGGATCCGGAGCCAGCCGGAGACCTCGTCCAGCACCACCGTTCCTCTGTACTCCTCGACGGCAGCCATGTTGATCGGCAACAACAAATTAGCAACGCCCTCAGCTCCGATCGATCAATTTGCGATGGATGGAATCGATATGAGCAATGAAGAAGACCAGAGGATTCTTATAGAACAATATGAAAGGTGGGTTGGTGGAGCTGAAAGGCCTCTTAATTTCCATGCTTCTTCATCCAAGTTCAAGTGCAATTTCCTCCTTTTTTAAGTCTCCTCTTTTTTTTGGAAAGTTGTGTGAGAGGGATTTTTGATTTGATAAAATCATACATTTTGAAGTTTGAAGTCATAATTGCACACTAACAAGTTCGAACAATTAATTCATAAGTGCTCAAAGCGATAGTTAAATAATCCCAAGAACAAAAGTGTGGAGGTTACTAGGAAGTTACAAGACGGTTTCCATTGAAATTGGTGAATGAAATGTTAAAGAAGAGTATTTGGTGATTCACATAATATGAAAGCACTTGACTTCGTCAAAGTCCAGAAAGCGAGTCCTCCGTTCTCACGGAATTTGATTCACATTGTTGACTCGGACTGCCGACACGGCTAAACCGGTCGGAGCAGAAGTGAGTCATCCTGAGCTTAGAATGGTCCACGGACCACGGGGCACCCATGGACTAAGTGGAACATGAAGGTGTTGAGCATGACTTGGTGATGCCGCTCATTGTAGATCCCGCTTGGCAGGATCTGTAACTATCGGTGACATAGTTATGAGATAATGATATATAGAAGAAATGAGCTCATTGATTACGCAACTGTGAAGGTTAGGTATTTTTAATTTTTTGAGAATTGCCACTGAAGTACGGTGCAATGGAAAGTATATCAAGTATGGTCAATGTAATGAATTGAGATTATTATTTTTTTAATAGAAAGTATATCTTAAGATTCCTCGTGCACTTAGGTTCTATTTGATTTGGGATATGATTAATGATATTTGATTTATGGGATAGCATTAATTGTGTAGGTAGGATAAGGATTAATGGTGTGATAAATAATTTTGGAAGAGCTAATGATTATTTATCACCAGTAGCGGAGCCACGTTCATAGCTACCCGGGCCACAACTCGAGTAGCCAACGACGTGATAAAGAAAAATACAATGGAAGAAAGGGGAAAAAATAAAAAAAATGTACAGCTAGCCCGAGGTAATGATGTGTTGTTGACGACATCAGCGTCAAAACTTGTGGTCCACATCCTGATATCAACCTGGGTAGTTCATCGGGGTTGGCTCCGCCATTATTTATCATACCATTAATCCCTATACTATTAATCATATATCATCTACCAAACATTTTCTATCACACCAATAATCCTTAACACCATTTAATTCTATCCCAGAAATTAAGCGGAGCCTTAGAATTTAAAATTTAAAAATCGTCCTTAACAAATTTACCTCCCATATTTGAACCATTAGGATCGCTATGGATTGTCATTTATATTTTTGAAGTTATCTTAATGTTCATAAACTTTTTTTTTTATAGGGTCGTTAACGTTACGTTTAGGATTAATTGGATTGGATGACCTAAATACCTCTATATATATATAGAACAGTGATAAGTGATATCTTGCGCGATGTGCACAGTGCACGATTGTCCACGTCGCGCAGGATATCAACAGCTTTATTTTTTTTTTTTTCATTTTTTTTGATTTTTTTAATATTTTAAATTAAAACCTGATATCCTGCGTGTGTACACAGTCATATATTACACGGACGCGCAGGATATCAGAATCGTGTATATATATATATATATATATATATATATATATATATATATATATATATATATATATACTTAAAAAGCATTGACTCATTTTTCCCAAAAAATGGGGAGACTTAAAAAAAAAAAAAAAAAGGGAAGAAATTACACTTGAATTTGGATGAAGAAGCATGGAAAAAACGCCTTTCAGTCACAAACCCACCTGTCAGATAAATCTATAAGAATTCTTTCATCCTTTGAACTTGTTCATTGCTCACATCGATTCCATCAATCGAAAATTGATCGATCGGAGCCAAGGGCCGTACGAATTCGTGGTTGCCGATCGACATGAAGGTGGTTGTGGACGATGTCTCCGGCTGGCTCCGGATCTTCGACGACGGCTCCGTCGACCGGACTTGGACCGGCATGCCGGAGGCTCTCTTCCTCATGACTCCGGTCGCTCCCTTCATCGCCCCACGAGACGGCGTTACCCTCCACGACCTCCCTGGTAGCCCCTCGCTCCGACTCTACCTCCCGGCAGGTGGCCAGCCGCGGCCTGAGAAGCTCCCTGTTTTCCTTCATTTCCAAGGCGGCGGCTTCTGCATCAGCCACTGTTCGTGGTTCATGTACTACCAGTTTTACGCCCGCCTCGCCGCTTCTCTCCCCGCAGTCGTCGTCTCCGTCGAGCTCCCCCTCGCGCCCGAGCACCGCCTCCCTGCCGCCATCGACGCCGGGTACGCGGCCCTGCTCCGCCTCCGCGACCTCGCCCGCGGCGCCGCGGCCGGACCGGGCGACACGCTACTCGGTTCCGCGGCGGACTTCTCCCGGGTGTTCCTCATCGGCGACAGCTCCGGCGGGAACCTGGTGCACCAGGTGGCGGCGCGCGCTTCGGCAGAGTCGCCGGAGTTCTGGGCGCCGCTCCGGGTGGCGGGCGGCGTTCCGCTCCACCCGGGGTTCGTGAGGTCTAGCCGGAGCCGGTCGGAGTTGGAGCAGCAGTCCGACTCTGTCTTCTTCACGCTGGACATGCTGGACAAGTTCCTGGAGCTGGGTCTTCCGGAGGGCGCCACGAAGGACCACCCCTACACCTGCCCGATGGGGGAGGCGGCGCCGCCTCTGGAGAAGGTGGCGCTGCCTCCCTTCCTGGTGGGCGTGGCGGAGAAGGACCTGATTAGCGACACCAATTTGGAGTACTGCGAGGCGATGAAGAAGGCCGGTAAGGAAGTGGAGGTGGTGGTGAGCCGGGAAGTGAGCCACTCCTTCTACCTTAACAAGTTCGCCGTCGACAACGACCCCATCACCGGCCAACGCACCGACGAGCTCCTCCTCGCCATCAAACACTTCGTTGCGCGACACTGAGGACGATCGATAGCCCGCCGCTTTCATTTTCATTTTCAATAAAATCGATTATCGTGACCATAATTGAATAAAATATCACTCCTTCTATCTACTGAAGTCATTGTTTATTCGCAAAATAAGTATGCAATTCCTTTTGAAGAACTTTGATTCCGATCATCACACAGAATACAAGAAAGAAGGTCCGCGTTGATCAAAGTAACCAAAATCAGGAAAATAATTTACAAAAAGATGGATGACAATTTAAAGGGTTATTTGCCATACCTTGAGATAATCTTGTTCTTTCTTTTTCGTCTTTCCAGACTTCAACAAAAACAACATGTATTGGTTATTGATGTGACCTGCTAAACAATGCGAAAGCCAACTTGATTTTGAAGTCAATACGTAAATGTATTAAGAAATGCAATCCATTTTGCAAGATAAGACACGCTTAGTATATCTTATTATTTTATTAAACATGAAAATTCTTTACTATTGATTGATGGATTCCAAATTAAAATTATATTAATATTTTTTTTCTAACAACATTGAGAAATCTAGAGTTGAAGAAGTTACAATATATTATTAAAATAAATTCCTTATTAATTAATCAAAAATTTTAAATTCAAGACAATTATGCGACGTATTATTAAGAATTTTTCTTATTAATGAATCACGGATCTAGAGTTTAAGACTTAGCTATTACGTATTATTGAGAATTTTTCTCATTGATAATCAATTAGGAATTTAGAACTCTTTGGTATCACATTTTAGGATTGACAACACTATAGACAAATAAATTTTTATAAATACCTTAGGTCTGCGATATTATAAAGCATACTTTTCTTGACTTTTGTTTTGCTAAGATCAAGTATGATATATTAAATTAATTTTTTTTATAAGGTTGAGTCCGTTGCAGTTGCTTGTTGCTGAGATTCTCAAACGTCATTCTTACATTATATTATTACCATCCTTACTTAAACTATAGGCAACCTTTTGACTAAGATTAAGTGTAGTATTTGACGCACCTTATATAATTTATGGATGGTCTTTTAGCTAAGATTAATATTCTGTTTATTTGGGAGAGCAGAAAGAAAAACTAAGGAAAAATTTTTACGGTGAAAAAGTTTACTTCATTAAAATTTTAAAAGGGAAAAGAAACACAATCTATCTCGTGGATAGTTTTAGAGCCAAAATTGATCACCTTAAAATCGAATGGAAACAATGGATAGAAAAAAATAACTCATATACCCTTTTTTATTTATAAAATTACATCATATATTTTTTTTAACTTATAAAATTACATCTTATATAAAAAAATATGACACATATACTTGTTTCTAATTATAAAAATTAGATCGTATATATATACCTTTCTTAATCAAGGTAAATAAACATGTATAAGAAAAAATTAGTTTCCCTTTATTTAATTTGTTCTCATGCAACGTCCACTCTTAATACTTAGAGCACATGTGGTTGGTGACAATTAATTTCGCAACATGATAGCCAGGTTAATTCGATCCTACGGATACGGTCAGTGTCCGCATTCCATTCAGAGCCTACCATATGTGTACGCTTTGACACCTTTGTTTTTTTAAAAAAAATATATTTTTTTAAGGAAAAAAAGGTCCACACCTGACGTTATCTGAAAGGGATGCCGGATCGTTTTAACCGATAATAGACCACAGTTTTTCTTTGATCTTCACTGTTTTTACAGATGAAAGAAATCTTCTCACCTGCGGAAATGACATCCATCAATTCTGACTCAGCTTCCAACTTCATCAAATACTCATACTTGCAGCCGAAGGATAAATCTTGCAGCGAAGAATATGTTGATAAATGATTTAAAATTAACAATTGAATTAGTGGTGGTAATGAGTGGTAGTAGTGATAGTAGTGGGGAAGAATAGTTGAGTTAGTGGGGTGAATTGTGGAGTTAGTGGGTTATGTAGGTAGCTTATATACATGTTTTATGATTTAATGAAAAAGCGTGAGAGATTATTGTATTCCACTTGTCCATCTTTGTCTTCTTATCCTCTTCCTAATTTTCTCTAACAGTGGTATCAGAGAGCCGAGTTTGACATGTCCTAGTTTGTTCGCAATGACAATCAACGGAGTTTCTCAACCCCTCATCCCTGTTTTCAAAGGAAAGTGCTATGAATTTTAGAGTATCAAAATGAAGATTCTATTTAAATTTCAAGATCTTTGGGATTTAGTAGAGAAAGGCTTTGACGACGAGGATGCCGATGAAGGTCGATTGAAGGAGAATAGAAAGAAAGATTTGAAGGCACTGTTCATTCTTCAACAAGCAGTACATGAGACGATTTTCTCAAGAATTGCAACTGCCTCATTTTCCAAAGAAGCATGGGAAATATTGCAGAAAGAATTCCAAGGTGATAGCAATGAAACTCCAGACTCTCAGAAGTGAGTTTGATGTCTTGCTTATGAAGGGTAATGAAACTTTACAAGACTTTCTATCTAGAGTAATTTCGATTATCAGTCAAATGAGATCTTATGGAGAAAAGATCACTGATGATATTATTGTTTCGAAAGTTTTGCGAAGTTTGACTCCTGAATATGATTACATAGTAACTGCGATCATGGAGGCAAGAGATCTCTCAATTTTATCTTTTGATGAACTAATGGGTTCTGTGCAAGCTCATGAGGCAAGGCGAAATGGATCCGCTGAGAAGAATGAAGAAAAGATATTTCATGCTTCTCATGTGAAGGGGGAGATAGAAAAAAAAGGAAGACTTCGCTGGCAGAGGTCGTGGAAGAGGTGATTTTCGTGGTAGAGGAAGAAACCATTTTAATGGACAAGAAAAATAATTTAATGGGGATAAAAAATGGAATAAAAATTTCATTCAGTGTTATGACTACAAAAGATTTGGGCATATAAAGGCAAATTGCAGAAATGACTCACACGCAAACTATGTGAAAGAAGAAAATGAGGAAAGTAAGTTATTTATGATTCATTCTCATTCTAACGAAGTTCAAAAAGATATTTAGTTTTTGGATAGTGGATATTCAAATCACATGACTAGAAAATCATTATTTAAAGAGCTTGATGAATTACAGAAGATGCTAGTAAGACTTGGAGATAATAAGCAGATACAAGTCGAAGACAAAGGCACAATTGCTGTAGAGACTAGCGATGGTAAAGTAAAATTGCGCACAATTGCTGTGGAGACTAGCGATGGTAAAGTAAAATTACTTTACAATGTCTATTTTGTTCCTAGTTTGACACATAGTTTATTAAGTGTTGGACAATTGATGATGAGTGGCTATGCTATTGTATTTGATAACGGAGCTTGTGCTATTTCTGATAAAGTGTAAAATACCGAAAAATGATGAATAATAATAAGGGAATTTTTTGAAATTTTTAGAAAATTTTCGAGAATTTTTTGGAGCTCGTATGGACAAGTTAACAGGGATAATAACGGGGCCCAGGAAAGCCTGTTTGGGTTACCCCATTTAAACGAGGAAAAGTTTTCTTTTCCTTTTTATTTTTATTGTTTCTTTCTTTTCTTTATTTCCTTTTCCTCGCCGAACCCCCTCCCCCACGCGTCTCTCTTCCTTTCCCCGCCGAAGCTCTCTCGAGCCCTAACCGTCGGCGGTTCCGCCTCTCCCACGCGTGCATAAGCTCGGGACCAAGAGAAGCCGACATTTCTTTTCTCCCTCTCCGCAGCCGAGCGACCTTCCTTGTGCCCTAGTGAGCCGCGAGCCGATTCTCCTCTTGTGTGCCGACGCCGCCTCCCTTCTTCCTCCCTGTCCCAAGCACCGGCGACGCGTGAGCACCGCCGGCCGAGCCTTTCCTTCGATCGTCGAGCAGAGCCCTTCTCTCTGCTCTAGCGCCATCCTCCTTCCTTCTCGTCTCTGCCTGACGATGCCGCCCGAGCCCTCATGGCGAATTTGCCCTAGTTTGTGTTCACCGCCGCTCCTCCTCAGTCCTAGCCGACCCCACTGTGCGCTGCCTTGTTGCTTGCCACCGACCACTCCTACCCGTGCCCTAGCTTTCCTCTCGCCTCCCCTGTGCCCAAGCGTCGGCACCATTTCAGCACTTCCTTCCTTGAGTCGTGCCCTAGCGCTGTTTTCCCTTGTTTGCGTCACAGAGCGTTCATTCGCCAGCACTTGAGTGCACTCAACAGCCTTGGTGGATACCAACATAGGGTGTCGCCTGTTTGCAACCGACTCCGGCCAGTCGTGCTTCCACCTCAGCCGGTTGTGCCTCTCGAATGGCCTGCTCTGCGGTATCACATCACCACCAGTCTCTGTTTTGGGTTTCTGCCAGCACAGAAGGAAAGGGGAATTAGGTAATAATTCTTGTTCACTTGTACCACGATGTAGAATTTGGTTTCTTACTGTAAGAACTCCTGATTGATTGATTTTGGGATTGTTTTATTCTGGATAGCAGTGAACGATCGGTCCGAAGTTGTTGGATTCCAGCCACCACAGCACAGAATAGCTGGTTATTTTCTTGATCACCATTTTGATTAGATCAGTGTAAGTGTTTTCGGCCAGTGAATTTTTGTTTTGTAGATTTGGATTGTTAGTTGTGTTAGAAAGAGATGTTTATGTAGGTTGATTAGGATCTTATCCTATTGGTCATTGAGATTTTATTTAGCTATTCGTTGAGTTCTAGCTAAATAAATGTATGTATATCGGTTGACACAGGACTTTGACGCGAGACGAGTATCTCGACGTCGGATTTGGACTGATTGGACTTTTCCTATTGGAGGCGGGTACTTTGACTTTATGTTTTTTGATATGCATAATAATGTTTTTAACATATAACAATGATTATGTTTCTCATTTGCTTCGGTTAATCACTACCCGACCTGTTATATGCTTGTTTGTTTATTTTTTTTTATGCACATCATGTTAGTATTACCTGATCATACATGCTTATAGAGGTAGTGACACAACCATGTTATACATTATGTTCAGGACCTAGGGTTTATTTGATATCCTATCTAATCTGTGTACCTTTCATTTGATACATTGTCCTGTGGTATACATTTTATATTTATATATGGATCTTGATATGCTGTTCATGATATTGCCATGTTTAGTGTTATGCATCATCTTGCATGATTGCATGCTGTGCGATAGTCTGCTCCATTATTGTAGAGCACATCGCCAGTTACATGTATCCGTACACACCACCACTCATGGGTTAGTGGTAGATCAGACAGGTATGTGACAGATCTGCTGTTTGGCTCCGTTGGTCTGGTGACTCAGCGTGGTAGCCGGCAGACGGTTCTGCTCTGTTTGGCTCCGCTGGTTTAGTGTAGCAGCGTGGTAGCCGGCAGGCGGTTGAACTCTGTTTGGCTCCGTTAGTCCGCTCATGGGTAGTGTGACGCAGCGTGGTAGCCGACAGAGATTCCTCCCCGTCATCGTGTACCGGGAGATGAGAGCATTGCGCTCCCCCATTTATGATTTAGGGTAGGAGTATGTGTGTACTCCGACAGCATCCCGTCCACTCGGTCACTCATCAGGGGTAGTGATGGCAGAGTGCACGGTTGTCACAGCCCTACCCACTCAGTCTCACCATTGTGTGTGAGATTACTGACTGGCGTCAGGGGTGACCATGTCATTTGTATCATATGCATGATGCATTTATTGCTTGTGTTTGCTGCATTTACTTGCTGCATTTATATGGATGCATATGATTGACATGCATACAGGATTTATGACACTCTCGGTCTGACGACCCTGTTGTACTTATACCCTAGTCCCGGTTAGTACAGTTTTCTCCTGCTTGTTTCAGTTGCATTTATCCTTATTGTATCAGGAGACTGTACACATGATTAGTGCTGCCTGTTATTTTCTTTATTATGCATATCAGTTGATACCCGCTGAGTATTGGACTCACACCCTCCTCCGTTGTTATTTTCAGGTTGATGTTGTCCGGAGAGAGTTCCAGTCGCTAGTCCCTTGCAGTCCACGAGGACGTGTGATGATCTTGTGGTTTTCTTGTTTTAGACTATGTTTGGACATGTTTGTGTTGATACATTTGGATCTTGTATGGATTCTTATTGCCTATGAGTTTTATTGGATTTGTTTTACTACACGCCTGCCTAGACAGTAGAAGAGGTAAGTTGATTTTATCGTCGGATTTGAGCTTTATGAGTGTAGTGGAGTAGGACATCAGTTTTGTGCTTTATGGGTGTAGTTGAGTAGGGTTATTTTTGAGTCATATTATCACTGTTACAGTTTGTTAAATTATTAACTGCGTGGGTGATTGTTTATATTATTGTTATTGTTCCGGCCATGTTGGCCGAGGTATATGTGGCCCAGAGGGCGATGTAGAAAGTTTCAGATTGTCCGCCGTACAGGGGAGATGCTGTCGAAATTTCTTCGGACAGGGACTCCTCCGGGGTGTGACATAAAGATTCTAGAAAGTCTATTGTTAGCGTGCAAATGACAGAAAATAAGATGTTTCCACTGAAGATATCTAATGTGGGAAACCAAGCTTTTATTGCTAGCGAAGATAATGAATCCAAGATGTGGCACTTGAGATATGAGCATCTCAACATCAAAGGAATGCAACTTTTAAATCAGAAAAGTATGGTTTTTAGATTACCTTAAATTAGTTCTCTTGATTTATGCGAAGGATGTATTTATGGAAAACAAACAAGTCTTTTCCAAGTGGGCAATCATGGAGAGCTTCAGAATGCCTTGAGCTAATTCACGCTGATTTATGTGGTCCTATGAGAACTACATCATTTAGTGGGAGTAAATATTTTTTAATGTTTACTGATGATTTTAGTCGGATGAGTTGGGTATATTTTCTAGCAAACAAGTCAAAGACTTTTAAAAATTTCAGAAAATTCAAGGTGCTTGTGGAAAAGCAGAATGATACTTTAATAAAGACTCTTCGTAAAGATCGAGGAGGTGAGTTCTTATCTAAAGAATTTAGTAAATTTTGTGAAGAACATGGTATTCACAGGGAATTAACAACGCCTTATACACCGGAGCAAAATGGTGTTGCCGAACGAAAAAAATTGAACTGTTGTAGAAATGGCTAAAAATTGAACTGTTGTAAAAATTGAACATGGTATTCTATGGCTAGAAGTTTTCATCAACATGGTTTCACAAGAAGTGAAAATGAAGCCACTCTCTATGTGAAAAAACAAGGTAGAGATGATTATATTTGTTGGATCGTGATCGTTCGATAGAGGGGGGGGGTGAATATCAATTACAAAAATTAGTCGAGAGTAAGCGCAGCGGAAAAGTAAAACAATGCTAACACAGAACCTTTTTACTTGGTTTGGAGCCTGTATCAACTCCTACTCCAAGGCCCGTACTCGTTGAGTACTTTCGTTGGGCAATCACTAGCAATTCGAATATTCAATTACAAATTTTAAGTACAGAAAAGCTAGAACAAGAAATACCGACAATAGAAAATAAGAAGAAGCGGACAGAGCTTTGTCGGAGATCTTTCGCAGCGTTGCAAGAGCATAGGAGAGAAGGTTTTCAGTTCAGAGTTGTCATTTTGAGCTCCGCCTTTGACCCTCCTTATATAGGAGGCTCGGGGCGCCCCGGATTCCTTCCGGGCGCCTGGTGTGATGTGGTAGTCCCAACCAGCGAGTTCCACGTGTCGACGTCGCGTCCTGGATAACATTTGCCTCCGGGCGCCCGGATCCCTTCCGGGCGCCCAGACCTCCTTTCTTCAGAAAGTCCTTCTCTTGCAAGACAAGGTTAGTCCGAGGCAAATATATAATGTGTATCATGTAAAACAAAGTGTTAGCACAGTTTATAAGTTCAACATAAAGAGTATGACTTAGATTCCGTCTTTCCAAGACCGGAATCTAGTCACGATCTCGACTTAGATATCCGAAATGGATCTAAACCGGATCGACGCCTAATGTTCCCTTCCTGGGAACGCGTCCTCACAGTCACTCCCTTCCAGTGACTTACCTTTACTCACCTGCCAGACGTCCGTTCAGCCCTTCGACCCGTCTGGACATGTCGCCAGCTATCCGGTCAGCCCGTCGACCTAACTGGACTTCGTGCCAAGCGTACGGTCAGCCCGTCGACTCGCTTGGACTTTGTGTCAAATGTCTGGTTAGCCCATCGACCCATTTGGACTTCGTGCTAAGCGTCTAGTCAGCCCGTCGACCCGCTTGGACTTCGTGCCAGACATCCGGTCAACCCGTCGACCTGTCTGGACTTCGCCTGCACACTCGATCAGAGTGTTAGATAACGACAAACCTAACTTAACCTAATTTGTCATTCATCAAAACCTGAGTTAGACTGTTAGTGCTAACCACACCAACAATCTCCCCCTTTTTGATGGAATGACAACCTGGTTAAGTTAGTGAAAAATATATGTAAAAACCAAGCATGATTTTTGAGGTTTAAGTTAGTTTTTTTTTTTAAATTTGACATTTTGTTGCTCTAACTTAACCATGTATCCCTCCCTCTTTGGCATTCATCAAATAAGGATATAAGTCAATTTAACTTGGGGGAGTTTTAAATTTCACCACATAGTAATTTAACTTTTGTAACATAACTAAGTTTTGAAAAATAACTAATTTAGCAACATAACTTAGTATATTTTGAGTAATTTTTAAAGATAATTTTTGCAAAATTAGATGAATTTGCAAACTCAAAGAGAAGGTTTTTAAAAGCTAATTTTCAAAATAAGTTTCAACTTGGAACGCTTTACAAACATGAGTTTTCAAAAACAAAGTTTCAAGATCAAGGTGTAGATTTTTTAAAATAAGTTTCAACTTTGAAATGCTTTTCAAACCTGAGTTTTCAAAACCAAAATTTCAAAATCAAGGTTGAAAAATCTACTTTTCAAAACTAATTAAGACTAAGTTTGCAAAAGATTCAGTTTTTAAGAACTTAGTTTATAAAATCCAATTTAAAAGCTTAGTTTTATAAAAGCTAGTTTTCAAAAATGGATATATTAGGTATTCAAAGAGAAAATAATTTTGGTGCTAAGTGTGAAAATAAGCTGATTTAATCCTCCTCCTAAACTTGACATAATTTAAAATAAAATTTTTAAAAATATTCACAGAAAAGTATTTAAAGTGAGATTTTTTATATATAATTTTTTTTTAAAATTGAGGTAGGATTTTCTAAAGAGATTTAAATAGAAATTTGATAAAAAGAAAGATTTGAACCTCCCCTTAATTTAATATCTTCCCCTTAAGTTAATACTACGGTTTGGTTATATTAAATTTTACACCTTAATACGTTTTTGTACCTCAGTGTTTTGGTGGATGCGGTGTCAGTAACACTTATGTTTATCGAGTATATTATTTATATAAGTATTTTTATATACTTGGTATAGTTTTTTGATAAGAATAAGATTATTGAAATTAATGAATAATCAATTATTCTTAATAATAAGTAATAAGTAATTTATTACAAACTTAATAATAGTTAATCATTATCAATAGTTTATTGATTAACTTTTATTTTACTTGACTTATTTCATTAAATTTTGTATTAATTGTCTTAATATTAATGGGTAATAATTATAATTTATCTTTTGTTTTCATTTACTTAGTCTTTAAGTTTTCATTAAGTAACCTAGGTTACGTTTAATTAGGATTACTTAAGTTAGGTTTATTTTGACTAATGTCAAAATTAAGATTGAGTTAAATTAAGGTTTAATTATTTATTTTAATATAAGATCATATCTACTTTAAAGTACAATTGATACAGTTAATGTTTTCACTTTAATTATTTACTTTTTAATTGTTAAAATTTCAGTTTTAAGTTTCATTTTTAATTTAAACTTTAAATTTTATTTTAAGTTAATTTAAGTTTTAATTTTAAGTTATAATTTAAGTTTTAAAGTTTTAATTAACTTAAGTGTCTTAGTTTTATAATGACTTTTAATGCTTTTTATTTTTTTTAAAAAAAGAGTTTTTAAATAATTTTTAAAATATTTTTTAAATGAATTTTTAAAGTAAAAATAAAAAAATTTAAAGGATTTTTAAATTGTATTTTTTTTGAGGTTTTTAAAATAATTTTAAAAGAATTTTTAAAATGAGTTTTTAAAAGTTTTTTTTAAAGGATTTTTAAAATAGTTTTTAAAAGAATTTTTAAAATAATTTTTAAAGAGTTTTTAAATTAGTTTTTAAAGATTTTTTTTAAAATAGTTTTTAAAGAATTTTTAAAATAGTTTTTAAAAGAATTTTTAAAATAGTTTTTAAAAGAATTTGTAAAATAGTTTTAAAAAGAATTTTTAAACTAATTTTTAAAGAATTTTTAAACTAATTTTTAAAGAATTTTAAAAATAGTTTTTAAAGAATTTTCAAAATAGTTTTTAAAAGGAAAAATAATTTTTAAAAAGATTTTTAAAATAATTTTTAAAAGGATTTTTAAAATAATTTTTAAAATAGTTTTCTAAAAATGTTTTCTAAAATAATTTTTAAATGGATTTTTAAAATAATTTTTTAAAAAGGATTATTAAAATAATTTTTTAAAGGATTTTTAAAATAATTTTTAAAAGAAATTTTAAAATAGTTTTAAAACAGGATTTTTAAAATAAAGGATTTTAAAATAACTTTTAAAAGGATTTTTAAAGTATTTTTTAAAAGATTTTTTCAAATAGTTTTTAAAAAAGGATTTTTAAATAATTTTTAAAAGGATTTTTAAAATTATTTTTAAAAGATTTTTTAAAAGATTTTTAAAAGATTTTTTAAAAGATTTTTAAAATATTTTTTAAAAAGGATTTTTAAAATTATTATTAAAAGGATTTTTAAAATTATTTTTAAAAGAATTTTTAAAAGATTTTTAAAATAGTTTTTAAAAAGGATTTTTAAAATAATTTTTAAAAGTTTATTTAAAATAACTTTAAATTTTTTTTAAGTTAAAATAATTTTTGAAAGAATTTTTAAAATTATTTTTAAAAGAGTTTTTAAACTAATTTTTAAAAAACAATTTGAAAGAATTTTTAAAATGATTTTTTTAAAAAAAGTTTTTAAAATAATTTTTGAAAGAATTTTTAAAATGATTTTTAAAAGAGTTTTTAAACTAATTTTTAAAATTATTTTTGATAGAATTTTTGAAATGATTTTTAAAAGAATTTTGAAACTAATTTTTATAATAATTTTTGAGTTAAAATAATTTTTAAAAGTGTTTTTAGTTAAAATAATTTATAAGTTAAAATAATTTTTAGGTTAAAATATTTTTTTAAGTTAAAATAATTTTTAACATAATTTTTAGTTTAAAATAATTTATTAGGTCAAAATAATTTTTAAAAGATTTTGTTTAGGTAAAATAATTTATTAAGTTAAAATAATTTTTAAAATAATTTATTAAGTTAAAAGAATTTTTAAAAGAATTTTTTAGTGAAAATAATTTTTAAAATAATTTATTAAATTTAAATAATTTTTAAAATAATGTTTTTTGTTTAAAATAATTTTTAAAATAATTTTTAGGTTAAAATAATTTTTAAATTAATTTATTAAGTTAAAATAATTTTTAGGTTAATATAATTTATTAAGTTAAAATAATTTTTAGGTTAAAATAATTTATTAAGTTAAAATAATTTTTAAAATATATTTTTTTAAGTTAAAATAATTTTTAGGTTAAAATAATTTTTTTAAAAATAATTTATTAAGTTAAAATAATTTTTAAATTTTTTAGGTTAAAATAATTTGTAAGTTAAAATAATTTTTAAAATAATTTATTAAGTTAAAGTAATTTTTAAAATATTTTTTTAAGTTAAAATAATTTTTAAGTCAAAATAAAATAAATTTTTAAGTAAAAAAATTAATTTATGTTTAATTTTTAAAATAATTTTTAAAATTAAAAAAATTAGTTTTGAAGTAAAAAATTTAAGTTAAATTAATTTTAAAGTAAAAAAAAATTTAAGTTAAAAAAAATTTTAGTTTTAATTTTAAAATATTAATTTAATTTAATTTAATTTAAATTAAATTAAATTAAATTTAGTTTACTTTAGTTTAATTAATTTAATTAATTTCATTCAGGTACTTAGTCATCTCACCTGATCTATGTTTTCAATCAGGGAATCATATAATTTTGTGAGATGAATTAGGTTCAATTTTAGGGTTTGTTTTTAACTTGTGTTAGATTCAGGTTTAGCTTTGGGTTCAACAAATAGACGTTCTCTGGATAAACTTCTAGGCTATGGTGAGTAACTTGGACATCATTAAAGTAACCATGTCTTCGAGGTTTTTCAAATAGTCCTATCCACTGGACTTAGTATAAAACCTTGGTTTAACTGGTTAGGATCCATAAAGGATAGATTCGGTCAGTTTCACTTAGCCAAATGCACCAGGTCGAAGCCATATCTTCCTAGACATGCATAGACTAAGCTTCCCTAACGTACTATCATCCAAAATTTCACTAGTACCATTTTTCAAGTTAAACTTGAACCCTTTTTAACTAGTCCTAATTACCCTATCGGGTAGGTTGGTTAGGGTTACCTTGTCGGGTAGGTTGGTTAGGGTTACCCTGTCGGGTAGGTTAGTTTTGGAGGTGCCAGCTATTCTGGAGCCTCCTCTAAATTGTTGATTTTTCTTTTTAAGATTTCTTGTATAATTAGAGTTGGTTTTAGTTAAGTTTTAATGTTTAATTAGTAATTTAAATTTAAGTTTTTAATTTTGAATTAATTAAATTGGTCAAATTATCTTTCTTTAAAAAGAGTATATTTAATATTTAAATTTTCTTTCAATTTCAATTTTATTGGGTTAATTGAATTATCTTTCTTTAATAGCTTATTTTTAAAGTTCAATTTTATTGGGTTAATTGAATTATCTTTCTTTAATAGCTTATTTTTAAAGTTTATGATTCTATTTATTTTTGAATTTGAGTTAATTAAATTGTTTGAATTATATTTCTTTAAAGGTTTATCTTTTAGCTTTTTATTAATTGTTAATTTTTAATTTTCTAGATTATTTTTATTTAATATGTTATCTTTAACATTTAATTTTAAGTTTGTTAACTTCCGTTTTGATTTTATCAAAGTGTTTGATTTTATCCTTATATTTTCTTTACCTTTTAAGTTGATATAATTAATTGAATTTATTAAATAAGTCTTATCTTTAAATTTAATTTTTTGTTAATTAAATTATCTTGGGTTTGGATAGGATTTCCCAGATTGATATTGTCTATATTATTAAACAATTTATTAATTGTGTCTAGATTAATATTGACCTCATCATCATTATTATTATTTGAACTTTTGGATTTGTCTAGGTTTAAATTTGAATTTTTTGGATTATTAATTATTTTCAGATTTTCTGAATTTTCTAAATTAAGTAGATTTATTTTATCAGAAAATATCCTAGGGGTATTTTTGCAAGTATTGCCAGCTACATTATTTTCACAGATATTTTCAGAAATATCCAAATTAACATGTATATTCTTTAAACTACTATTAGCAAGGGTATTTTGGTAAATATTACTCACCTTAACCGCATCCCCTAATTCAGTAGGCTTTTCGATTGGATCTGACCCGAGTTCGGATTTGATTTTTACTTGATCCTCGAGTTCCATCGGCTCCTCGTAAAGTTTGATCAACTGGGTCCAAAGCTCATGTACATCTTTGTACTTTTCTAGTCTGCATAAAACAGAGGTAAAACATTACAAATAATTTTACTTACATTTGTGTTTAGTTCTGAGTTCTGAGACGATTTTCTCAATATCAACCAATAGTCAAAGTTTAGACTTCCTAAGAAACATTCCATTCTTCGCCTCTAGTAGTTGAAATCTTGATCGTACGGTGGTGGTTCGTTGCGGTTCCATCCTTCTTGAAGAGGCATAATTCTTGCACACAGAGAAACAAACAAAAAACCCAAGACTTGGTCTTGGATTAGCGGTGCTGGAAAAAAATAATATTTCACTATTTTCGAAAATAATAAAATATTATTTCAAAATTTTGAAAATGTAATATTTTGTCAATACTAAACAATGGTGAAGAGATGGCGATGTATTTTTCAAAAACAGTTTTGGAGGGAAAAAATGAAAGACGTAAGGTTTTATTTTAAAGACAAACAATATCAAATTTTCTTTTAAAAAAACACCCCTTTTGCACCAAATCAGAGCGGTACCTGCTCTGATACCACTTGTTGGATCGTGATCGTTCGATAGGGGGGGGTGAATATCGATTACAAAAATTCGTTGAGAGTAAGCGCAGCGGAAAAGTAAAACAATGCTAACACAGAACCTTTTTACTTGGTTCGGAGCCTGTGTCGACTCCTACTCCAAGGCTCGTACTCGTTGAGTACTTTCGTTGGGCAATCATTAGCAATTCAAATATTCAATTACAAAGTTTAAGTACAGAAAAGCTAGAACAAGAAATACCGACAATAGAAAATAAGAAGAAGCGGATAGAGATTTGTCGGAGATCTTTCGCAACGTTGCAAGAGCACAAGAGAGCAGGTTTTCAGTTCAGAGTTGTCTTTTTGAGCTCCGCCTTTGACCCTCCTTATATAGGAGGCTCGGGGTGCCCTGGATCCCATCCGAGCACCTTGGTGTGACGTGGTAGTCCCAACCAGCGAGCTCCACGTGTCGACGCCGCGTCCTGGATAACATTTGCCTCCGGGCGCCCGGATCCCTTCCGGGCGCCCAGACCTCCTTTCTCCAGAAAGTCCTTCTCCTGCAAGACATGGTTAGTCTGAGGCAAATATATAATGTGTATCCTGCAAAACAAAGTGTTAGCACAGTTTATAAGTTCAACATAAAGAGTATGACTTAGATTCCGTCTTTCCAAGACCGGAATCTAGTTATGATCTCGACTTAGATATCCGAAATGGATCTAAGCCGGATCGACACCTAATGTTCCCTTCCCGGGAACGCGTCTTCACAGTCACTCCCTTCGAGTGACTTACCTTTACTCACCTGCCAGACTTCCGATCAGCCCTTCGACCCGTCTGGACTTCTCGCCAGCTATCCGGTTAGCCCGTTGACCTATCTGGACTTCGTGCCAAGCGTCCAGTCAGCCTGTCGACCCGCTTGGACTTTGTACTAAATGTCCGGTCAGCCCGTCGACCCATTTGGACTTCGTGCTAAGCGTCTGGTCAGCCCGTCAACCCGCTTGGACTTCGTGTCAGACATCCGGTCAACCCGTCGACCTGTCTGGACTTCGCCTGCACACTCGATCAGAGTGTTAGATAACGACAAACCTAACTTAACCTAATTTGTCACTCATCAAAACCTGAGTTAGACCGTTAGTGCTAACCGCACCAACAATATTCTTGTGTGCCTTTATGTCGATGATATAATTTTTATGAGTTCTTCTGATTCTCTATTGACTGATTTTAAATCTAATATGATGAAGAGATTTGAGATGTTAGATATGAGAATACTACATTATTTTCTTGGTCTTGAAGTAAAGCAAGGAGTTGATGGGATTTTTATCTCACAAAAAAAAATATGCGACAGATCTTCTGAAAAAGTTCAACTTATTCAATTGCAATTTAGCTACTACACCTATGAATATAAATGAGAAATTACAACTAGAATATGATTCAGAAAAAGCTAATGCAAGAAATTTCAGAAGTTTGACTGGAGGTTTAATTTATCTAACTAATACTAGACCCGATATTGTTTTTTCTGTTGGTGTAATCTCCAGGTTTATGAAAAATCCTATGAAGCATCATCTTGGAGCAGCTAAAATGATTTTACGCTATATTGTTAGAACCGTGGATTATGGAATTTATTATGCTAAAGTTTCAAAATTTGATCTTTGCGGGTTCACTGTAGTGATTGGGCAAGTTCAGTGGATGATCAGAAGAGCACCTTAGCTAGTGTTTTTAATATTGGATCAGGAGCAATTTCATGGAGTTTAAAGAAACAAGCTACTACAGCCTTATCATCTTCAAAAGCAGAATATGTAGCAGCAACTTCAGCAGCATGTCAAGCAATTTGGGTTAGAAGATTACTTGCAGATCTTCACCAACAACAAAATGATGCAACTACTATTTTTTGTGATAATAAGGCGACAATTGCAATGACAAAAAATCCAGCTTTCCATGTGAGGACTAAACATATTGATATTCGTCTCCTTTTCATTCGAGACTTAGTTGCAAATAAAGAAATTATGTTGGAGCACTGCACCACACATGAACAAGTAGTGGATATCTTAACAAAGTCACTTCCAAGAGAGAAGTTTATTTATTTTAGATCGTGTCTTAGTGTTTATAATTTTGAATCAAGGGGGAGTGTTGATAAATGACTTAAAATTAACAATTGAATTAGTGATGACAATGAGTGGTAGTAGTGGTAGTAGTGGGGTAGAGTAGTTGAGTTAGTGGGGTGAATTGTGGAGTTAGTGAGTTATGTAGGTAGCTTATAAATAAACTACATATTTTATGATTTAATGAAAAAGCGTGAGAGATTATTGTGTTCCACTTGTCCATCTTTGTCCTCTTATCCTCCTCCTAATTTTCTCTAACAGAATAAACTATTCCAAATCGATTAAGTAAGACAAAGTAAAGAATAAAAAATTTACCTGGTAGTTCGGTGATAACATTCGCCGAACATCTAATGTGCACGAAAAGGCCACTTTTATGCTCTTTAGTCTCTAGGGGCTTCGGCACTGCTAGCTAAGATACTGCACGAGGGAGATAGAGTTGGCAGGGAGTTTTGTTTCGAGCTGCGGAGGCGACTGCAATCGATGGCAACGGCGATAGGCGACTGTGGCAGTGATAAACAGGTAGCGACGAGATGGAAGGTGACTCCCTAGCATAGACGAAGCGACCCGGAGGAAACATTGGTCGTGCGGAAGTGATCGACGAGGACGTGGAGGTGGATGCGGTCGGCGACAGCGACAGAGGGAGTTAATTCGATCGATAGATTAGTAGGTGAGGACCTTGATGATGAAGGTGAAACGGGGATTAGGATTCTGGGTAGAGGAAAGGAGGATTGTAGATCGAGAGGAGAGGAGGCAGAGTGTGGCGAATACACTGCCCTGTCAGTCCTCTCCAGCACTAATAGAGTTTACACGGATTGCAGGATTTACGCCCCGTCAATCCTGAGATTCGATCCTAAGACCCAATCAACTTGTCACTTATCAACTCAGCAACGCCTGTGCGGACGAGGAGAGGAGGCAGAGTGGTAGGAGAAGAGGAGGATGACGATGGAGAGCGAGATTACGAAGAGAAGGAGAAGTACATCATCTTCGGCTGCAGAACGTAGAGCAAATTGGACCGGAACCGAGTTGAGCTTCAGGCAGAGGCCCGGTGGCCTAGCTCCGACGATGAGTTCACATTCGTGGTGGAGGACGACCTCGAGTAGTCGCCTCTCTACTACAAGTTCTTGAAAGGGTTAATCTTGAAATACTAATATGACCCTGCAAATTATGATCCTTCTATCTATGGAGCGTCGCTACAACGACCGCGGTTTGTTGCTGGTATGTTTTTACTTTGTAGGATCTAGTGTTGCCAAGTCTCAGTTTTGGTAGGATGGTAAACGACCCAAATCGAGCCAATTGAGTTTGTTTTAAAAACTTAGGTACCTAATTTAGGTAATACAATACGCAGTTCAGTAAAATGTCGTAAAAGGATACTTACTTCTTGTTGCTGCAAAAGCTTCTTCTTTACCCGTAGCACTTTATGCTATATATGCTTAATAATCTACTTCTAATGTTGAGCATTTAGGTCTTTCTTGTCCATATATTTATGCTATGTTTACTCTCAAGCGCGGATAAACAAAGGAAAGGAATCTATGGTGGAAAATTATTTTCGGAGGAAAAGAAGAGAAAGGGTAAAGAAATTTCTTCCTTTGTATTCTTATTTATCTTCATTGAGGAAGATAGATACATGCGACGTAATTTTATAAATAAAAAGGGTACATACGTCATTTTTTTGGTACATGGTGTAATTTTGTAAGTTAAAAAGGGTACATGCATCATTATTTTTTGGTATATGGTATAATTTTGTGAATAAAAAGGGATACATGCGTCATTTTTTTTCCATACGCTGCTTTCCGTCCGATTTTGAGGTGATCGATTTTGGCTCCAAAATCATCTGTGGATGGATTGCGTTGCTCTTCCATCTGAAAATTTCAATGAAGTAAACGGTGAAAACTTTTCCACTACAGAAACTTTTCCTTAGTTTTATTTTCCGCTCTTCGAAGTAAACAGAGCATTAGGTGACAACAGGATGGTAAAAAAGATATGGCGAGAGAATTTGGCGTTTAGGGTTTAGGAATTTATATATATATATATATATATATATATATATATGATTATGTTCGAAATCTGAGTCAAACGGACCATCGGGTGAGGTGGATAGGATGTTGAGCAAATCGCAACGTTCCGAGAGGGGGGTGAGGTATGCTGAGATGACTTCTATATTGACTAAGTCGTCAAAAGTCCTCTGGTCAACACTACCTGCAACCAGCGACCGAGTCACCCCAGTCTCTAGTACCTCGATGCTCGAGGCAGATCTAGCGAGTATATAAGTAACAGACTAAGACACATAATAATGAAATAAATGTAGAGGGAGTACGGAGAACATACCCTGGCCTAGGGAGGCGCCCTCGGGTGGATCGATGAGCTAGTCGGGATACTGCTCGTGTTGCCCTGACCCAAAAGGATAGATGACTCTGAACAAGCTAGAGAGCTAGATCTAACGACGTGGAGCCGGACGCGATGGCATGAAACTGGATGCGAACTCGACACACAGGCCGGGATAAGACATCAGCACGTAGACCTAGATACAATGGCTGCACGACGGCCAGAACATAAGAACATCACACAAGTCAGGTCAGAACATAATGACAGCGAGGCCTCGAGGGCTCGATCAACATTGGAGGCATACGACACTACGAATCGAGAGCCGGAGTGCTAGATCACTGGCTCTAAGATGCCGACAGCGGTGCCGACGGCGGGGGACTGCTCGCCGTGGGCTGTGGAGCGAATGACGACCCTGGAAGACGAAGAGATGGCCGGTGGCGTGCCTGACGGGTGATGATAGCTGCGGCTATGGAGAAGAGATGAAGGAGGCGTGCGAAGAAGGGGGAAGAGCGGCTGTGGCAGCGGACTGTAACGTTGGAATAGGGGTGGAGTCGGTGCATGGATTGCCCACGTGTGGGCTACCAGCACGTAGTGGCTGCCATCGCGGGAGGGCTGTTGTGCGTCTCAAGTAAGGGAAGAGGGGATTGATGGTGTGGAGAGGGAGACAATGCGGGTTACAACATGAGTGAAGGCAAGGCCGGCGGCCTGCGCCCCCTTCTGCGCCCACGTGGTGAGCGGCACGACGGAGAAGAAGAAGAACCGAATCTCGTGGTAGCGGCGGTGCGTGCACGTGGAGAAAGAAGGAGAGCGGCTGCACGAGCTGCCATGGTTCATCATGGCTGACGGCGAAGGCCTAGCCAGAGGAGACAAGGCCGCTGGTGTAAAGAAGAAGAGGCATGCGTCCTGGTAGAGGCATGCATTCCTAGTGCCACGACGCTGCGTGAAGAGAAGATGGAGCGAGAGAGAGATGGGGGATCGGTGGTTCACCGACGATGAGGGAAAAGGCAGCGACAGTGAGTGTGAGGGAGAGGCGTCCCCTCTCTCTTCCTGGTGGTGGCGGCGATCCCAAGCACAAAAGACACGAACACGAAGCCGCCCCCTTTACAACATTGTCTCCCTCTCCTTAAAGCCCTAATATTGATATGACCAAATTACCCCTCCCTTTCTCCCTAATTCATCCTATGTTCCCGTAAGTTATATCCATATCACAAGCATCCCTTTCAAGTCTAGTCAAAAAAGGCACAAGTCCGACTGACTAGACCAAGCCTAACGTAAAGCGAAATCACTCCTAAATGTAGAGTCAAATCGTTGTATTGGACCATTGGCGGTCGGCTAGAAGGGGGGTTTGGATAGCCTGCAAACACAAAAACAAAAACCAACCCTTCTCAAACTCTCAACAGAACACTTGCATAAATAAATTAAATAAATAAACTAAAAGTAAGAGACAAAAGTGATTTACTTGGTTACAACCGGGGAGGTTGTTAATCCAAGGAAGATGAAGCGCACTAGAATATCTCCTTCAGGCGGAGAAGCCTCTTACAGCGTTTAAGCACAGAAACAGAAGCTCAACTCTAAACTTAAAGCACACAAGCGTTGGAATTACAATTCTTGAGTTCGTTCTAAAGCTTCTGGACCAAGGCTATATTTATAGCCTTGGTCGGGGGTCCTGAGGGTTTCGAGCACCCTGGGGGGGATAAACTTTATCCTCCAACGTTCAGATCGAGTCAAAACTCGATCCGGTCAAAAAGTCAACTTCGGGCGCCCGGAAGGGTTCTGAGCGCCCCGGAGGGGTCCGGGCGCCTGGAAGGGTTCCAAGCGCCCCGGAGGGGTCCGGGCGCCCCGAAGGGAAAAGTCAACCCCGTTGACTTTTTTCAGCCCGGGTTTTCTGCTCTGGCTCCGTTCGCCTCAGACCGAGTATTCCGCTCGCTTGGGTGATCTCTACCATCCGGAATACTCGAGCAGGCTTCCGCTCCGGCTTCTCGTCCCTCAGAATCGCCGCGTGCTTCCTTCTCGTCCGCCAGCGTACTCATCCGCAGTCTTCGTCCCTCGGTCGCACCCCGTGCTGACCTTCTCGCTAGCTGCCTCTCTTGCTCCTTGAGCAGTCTTCCGCTCTGTCTTCTCGTCCCTCGGAACCACCGCACGCTTCCTTCTTGTCTGCCGGTGTACTCTTCCGCAGTGCCTCATCCCTCGGACACACCGCATGTCGTCCTTCTTGCTAGCTGCATCTTCCACTCGACTACCTATGCTCCTGCACACTTAGACACAAGGTTAGAAAAACACAGGACCTAACTTAATTTGTTGATCACAACAAAATAACCTTGGGGTTCCAACAATCTCCCCCTTTTTGATGTGAGCAACCCAAGTTAAGTTAGGGTAAAATAGACATAAAAATAAACTAACTAACTTTGCAATAAAGTGTAAAAAGATAAAAAAAATTTGTCTACCTCCCCCTAGATTTATACTTTTCCTTCTCCCCTTTTGATCACATAAAAAAATTGGGGTTCCAAAAAAAATCTAAGGGTTTAAAAAAATTTCTAACTTTCTTAAAAAAATTTTAAGTTGAATAAATTCTAAGTTAGAGAATTTAGAATAATTTTCAGCAAATGCAGTCCCAAAAAAAATTTCTAAGTAAAGCTTTAAGTAAGAGAAATTAAAACAATCTGACTTAGGCAACTTTGCAAAAATTTCCAATTTCAAAAAAACCTTTCAACTTAGACAAAAAAATAATATATTTTTTTTTACTTTAAAAAGAATTCGTTCTCAAGTTATTGTCATTTCTTTAATATCATTATGATATTTAAATTTCCATTTTGGTTTATCATAATTTCTCAAATCATAATTTTTCAGATTTGAAGCAAACAATATTAAACATGTAAAAAATTGTATTATGTTATTTGCTATTTTTAGTTTGTCAAGATTCTTTAGTTGACAATCTATTGCTTGAGTTTCTTTTAACTCACTATTAGTTAATAATTTTTTAGGTTTTATTTTGCAAAATTATTTCAACAAAATAATTGGAAAAGAATCTTTTGGCAATGTTTCTGATTTGCAAGATTCGTTCGACAAAATATTTTGTAACTCACAAAAATCTTTTAGCAATTCTTATAATTTGCTAAAGTCTTTCAACAAAAGATTTTTTAATCTGAAAAACTCTTTCGACGATTCAATTTCGAATTTGCAAAAATCTTCAATCAACTTTTCAATTGATTTAACCAATTGTTTAGAAGGTAGAGACCATACTTAACTTACCTTGTCAATTGTTGATTCTCCCCCTGTTATGTTGCTTTCTTCCGAAGTCTCTCCCCCTTCATCGATGCTCATCTGAGATGAACTTTCTGCATCCTCGGGATGGAGTTCGGCTATCTTGGTAGTTTCCTCATTCTCGGACTGTTCTGATGGTGACTTGGTGTCCATCAAAGAGTTGGATTCGACTTCAGCTGGTTCTTCGTAGATCTTTAAGAACTTTTCCCAAAGTTCTTTTGCGCTTTTGTATTCTCTGACTCTGTCGATATCTTCATCTGGTATTATGCTTAGAAGATGAAATTCAGCCCGACCATTTGCCATCGATTCATTACGTTGCTTCTCGTTCCAGAGATATTTATTGATTTCTTCTCCATTCGTTGTCTTTGGTGCTTCATAACCAAATTTCATAATTAATGAAATACCAAAATCTGTGTTTAGATATACCTTCATGCGTTGCTTCCATAAAGCAAACTCCCCCTCGAATGCTGGTGGGTAGATGCTAGCTCCGACCATCGTTTTGTTGCTTCAGTCGGCGGTTAGTCCTTCTAAAGCGCCTCGGCTCTGATACCACTTGTTGGACCATTGGCGGTCGACTAGAAGGGGGGGGTTTGGATAGCCTACAAACACAAAAACAAAAACCAACCCTTCTCGAACTCTCAACAGAACACTTGCATAAATAAATTAAATAAATAAACTAAAAGTAAGAGACAAAAGAGATTTACTTGGTTACAACCGAGGAGGTTGTTAATCCAAAGAAGATGAAGCGCACTAGAATATCTCCTTTAGGCGGAGAAGCCTCTTACAACATTTAAGCACAAAAACAGAAGCTCAACTCTAAACTTAAAGCACACAAGCGTTGAAATTACAATTCTTGAGTTCGTTCTAAAGCTTTTTGACCAAGGCTATATTTATAGCCTTGGTCGGGGCGCCCTGAGGGTTTCGGGTGCACTGGGGGGGGATAAACTTTATCCCTCAACATTCAGATCGAGTCAAAACTTGATCCGATCAAACAGTCAACTCTGGGCGCCCGGAAGGGTTCCGGGCCCCCCGGACTGCTCCGGGCGCCCTGGAGGGAAAAGTCAACCCCGTTGACTTTTTTCAACCCGGGTCTTTTGCTCCGGCTCCGTTTGCCTCAAACCGAGTCTTCCGCTCGCTTGGGTGATCTCTGCCATCCGGAATAGGGCTCACCCGAACCCAACTTTCGGTCTTCTCGAGCAGGATTCCGCTCCAGCTTCTCGCCCCTCAGAATCGCCGTGTGATTCCTTCTCGTCTGCCAGCATACTCATCTGCAGTCTTCGTCCTTCGGTTGCACCCGGTACCGACCTTCTCGCTAGCTGTGTCTCTTGCTCCTCGAGCAGTCTTTTGCTCCGTCTTCTCGTCCCTTAGAACCACCGCACGCTTCCTTCTCGTCCGCCGGTGTACTCTTCCGCAGCGCCTCGTCCCTCGGACGCACCACGTCTTATCCTTCTCGCTAGCTGTGTCTTCCGCTTGACTACCTGTGCTCCTAAGCTCCTGCATACTTAGACACAAGGTTAGAAAAACACAGGACCTAACTTAACTTGTTGATCACACCAAAATAACCTTGGGATTTCAACACATTGTGCCTATCGTATTACGTCGAACGAGTAGCTGTGGCAATGTCGAGCAAGTGATTAAAATAATATCGAGTGAGCAACGAAAAAAATAATGTCGAACGCATGCTAAGCAAGCGATCGATCGAATGTCGTGCGGGAGATTGAGCGATATCGAGCAGACGGTCAAGTGATGTTAAGCAGAGTGATCGGGCGATTATGCGAATGCTAAGCAAGATGTAAAATGGGTGCCAACCGAGCGGCAAAAACAATGTTGAGCGAGTGCCATGCAGGCGATCAAGCAAATGCTGAGAGGGCGATAGGGTGACTGCCAAGCAAGCGATCGAGAGAATGTCAACCGGGCAAACGGGAGCATACCGAGCAGGTGGAGAGACGATGGGAGCGGCGTCGAGCGCGCGACCGAGAAAATGCCGACTAGGCAATCGGGAGAACACATAGCAGGTAGTCATAAGAATGTCAAGAGACACAAATGAGTGGCCGAACGGATGGTTGAGCGATATTGATCGAGTGGCTATGAAGATGACGAGAGAGAGATCGAAGAAATGATGACCGAGCCCACGGGAGAATGCCAAGCGGGTTGAAACACGACAGGCAGGCGATGTCAAGCGCGTGACCAAGAAAATGTCAATTGAGCGACAATAATCATGACCGGGTGACCGAAAAATGTCGACCGGGCCGTGCGGGTTGAAAGTCAATGGGCTAGTGGTGTTAAGCGCGTGACCGAGAAAATTTCGATCGAACGATAGTAATCACGATTAGGCAATCAAAAAATGTCGACTGGTTAATTGAGAGAATGCAGAGCGGGTCGAAAGACGATGGGTGAGTGGTGTCAAGAGTGCGACGGAGAAAATATCGACCGAGCGACAATAACTGCTATCGAGCGATAAAAAAATGTTGATAGGGGAATAGAATGCTGAGCAGGTCGAGCCAAGAGGTCGATGGCAAACGGAAGCGGATCCCGTGAGCGGAGCGGATCCAATGAGTGGAGCGAGCATAAATCCTATGAAATAGAAGGCGAATAGGAGCAGAGCCCTAGAGCCGAGCAGGTGCAGAGCTCGTGAATTGAGCAGGAGCGGATCCCAAGAGATCAAAAGGCACAACGTCGATATCCCAAGTGGGCGTGAAGCTCATTGAATGTGAATGCAAGAGGGGGATCCGAGTGGGCACAAAGTCCGTGAGCTGAGAACCAAGTGAGCCGCGAGTGTTAAGCAATGCGGCGAGTGAGATCAGTGCCGACCAAGCAACAACGATGAGCGAAATGTAAATGGTGAGTGTCGGGGCAGAACAACGAGTGAAGCAAGTGTGATGAGTGCTGGGCAGAGCGGTGAGTGAGCGGTGAGTGTTGACCGAGCAACAACGGTGATCAAAACGTGAATGGTAAGAGCTGGACAGAGCAATGAGTGAAGCGAATGTGATGAGTGTCAGGCAGAGTGGCGAGTGAGCGGTGAGTGCCGACCGAGCAACAGCGGTGATCGAAATGCGAATAGTGATTGCTGGGCAGAGTGATGAATGAAGCAAGTGTGATGAGTGCCAGGAAGAGCGGTGAGTGAGCGATGAGTGCTGACCGAGCAACAACGGTGAGCGAAACGTGAATGGTGAGTGTCGAGTAGAGCGGCGAGTGAAGCGAGTGCCTGACACCAACTAGGAGGGAAACTTGACCGACTAGTTGTGCATGAGAGCCCTGCTCTCTTATAACTTGCACTGGGGCAAGAGTTTAAAACACCGACCGGTAGGTCATTGGTCGTGAGAGCATGCTCACTTATAACTCGTGCTAGGGCGAGAATCTGGAATCCCGACCGGGAGATCATTGGTCATGAGAACATGCTCACTTTTAACTCGCGCTGGGGCGAAAGTCTCTAATCCCGACCGGGAGATTGTTGGTCATAAGAGCATGCTCACTTATAACTCACGTTGGGGCGAGAGTCTAGATTCTCGACTGAGAGGTCGTTGGGCGTGAGAGAATGCTCACTTATAACTCGCACTGAGGTGAGAGTCTGGAGGCGTGAGAGCATGCTCACTTATAACTCGTGCTGGGGTGAGAGTCTAGAGGCGTGAGAGCATGCTCACTTATAACTCGCACAGGGGAAAAAGTCTGGAGCCCGACCGGGAGGTCGTTGGTCGCGAGACCATGCTTGCTTATAACTCACACTGGGGCGAGAGTCTGGAGCTCGACCGGGAGGTCGTTATTCGCAAGAGCATACTTGCTTATAACTCGCGCTGGAGTGAGAGTCTGGAGCCCGACCGGGAGGTCGTTGGTGATATTCCGGTCCGAGACCGGTGGCGATACTCCGGTCCGAGACCGGTGGCGATACTCCGGTCCGAGACCGGTAGCAATACTCTGGTCTGAGACTAGTGGCAATACTCCGGTCTGAGACCGGTGGCGATACTCCGGTCCGAGACCGGTGGCGATACTCCGATCCGAGACCGGTGGCGATACTCCGGTCCGAGACCGGTGGCGATACTTCGGTCCAAGACCGGTGGCGATACTCTGACTGAGATTAGTGGCAATACTCCGGTCCGAGACCAGTGGCGATACTCCGGTCCGAGACTAGTGGCAATACTTCGGTCCGAGATCGGTGGCGATACTCTGGCCCGAGACCAGTGCCGATACTCCGATCCGAGACCGGCGGCGATAGCTCGACCTCGAATGGGAGAGATAAGAGATCCGATAAGCTGATTGAGAACAGTGCAGACTGCTCGACCCCGAACGGGGGGGATAAGAAATTCGATAAGCTAGTCCGAGACCAGTGAAGATCGCCCGACCCTGAACGGGGGAGATAAGGAATCCGATAAGTTGGTCCGAGACCAGTGCAGATTGCTCGACCCTGAACGGGGGAGATAAGGGATCCGATAAGTTGGTCTGAGACCAGTGAAGACCGCTCGACCCCAAATGAGGGAGATAAGGGATCCGATAAGCTGATCTGAGACCAGTGAAGACCGCTCGACCTCGAACGGGGGAGGTTAAGCCCTAAAGTCCATAGAAACAGTGCCTATAGTAATATGAGGGAGTAGAGCCTTTGTCATACCTGATCGCAAAGTGGTGTCGACCGGCTGAGGATCTGTCTTGATCCCTCAACTCCCGAATACCCATGGAGCGAGGGGAGAGATAATTGTTGGTGCAATCGACCTCCAAGGTTTTAATGTCAGACAAATATGTTTAAGTATGGAGCTTGATCTAGGGAAGTCCTAGTTGTAGGCTAGGTAAGGGAAGTCCTAGTTGGAGGCTAGGCAAGAGAAATCTCGGTATATCGTGGAAGCCGCGCGGTCGACTGGACTAGCGGATCTCAGTAAATCTAGGATTAGGTTTACCATTATTTTTTGTATTACTATTATTGTTGCTGGCTAATGTAGTATTGCAGGAAAGGCCTTAGTGGATCAGGTGATCAGACACTGAGCAGACAAAGTCTAAACAGGTATGGAGGATCAATGTTTGGCAGGTAAGTTGAGGTATGCAACTGGAGGAGCGACAGTGAGGTCGGTTCCTGAAGGGAACAACCTAAGGTCGCTGATCCAACTGAAGAAACCAGGAAGGTTTCCAAGTTGAGATCAAGACAGTTCTACTGTCTTACATTACTCATGCATTATTATATTATTGTGCTAACATCTGTTTTGCAGAATTACTGTCTAACAGTGTTTTGTAGGTTTGGCCGGATTAGTCGACCGAACCGGAGGATCGGTCTGCCGAACCAAGTTGGCTCAGTACAGAATCAGCACTTATCAAAAGAAGAAGGAAATTGAGCTGATCGATCGACTGAACCGTAGGATCGGTCGACCAAGCCAATCAACGATTAATGCACAGTAAATGTGGATCTCGGCAAATCTTGACGAATAGGGAAGGAGCCTGTTCGGTCGACTGAAAAGAGGGATCGGTCGACCGAACCCTTAATTATCAGTAAATACAAAAGATCGAGCCAGTGTCAGACTCCATCCAAGAAGGAAGGGAGCGGGTTCGGTTGACCGAACAGAGGGATCGGTCGACCGAATGATACTAGCACTTATAAAAAGGAGCTCGAGGACTGAGGCTCGGATATACTCTCTGATCAACTCAAGTACTGTTTTGCAAGCAACCCGTGCTACAAGTCTTCATTAGCTCAGCAAGCCATACCATCCAGAAGTGCCGACCAAAGCTTCAACTGCATTTACTTGTCGATATATTTTTATATAAGCTTGCATTGTAATTCACTTAAGCAAGATAGTAGGTTGTTACTATCTTGCTCATTTGTATGATCGGCTTCTTTCCGAAGATCTCGGAAAGAAGAGTTATAGTGATTTGCCCATCGGTGTGATCAAGGATCGCGAGCCTTCGAGTAGGAGTCGATCTAGGCTCTGAACGAAGTAAACGAATTTGTGTCTTTTTACTTTCCGCTGTGCATGACTCTGCTTTCAAAAAGAAAAGAAAAGTTTGTGCGATATTCACCTCCCCCTATCACACTCATTCGATCTATCAATTGGTATTAGAGCCTCGTTAGCTTTGAAATTACTTAACCGTTTTTCAAAGCACTTTTAAAAACTTTTCTTTCATTTATTTAGTTATTTTTTTGAATTTATTTTCCCTTTTTCCCGCACTACTAATCCCAAGATAAAAGTCTTGGAAATATTTTTCTTTTAATTCTTTGATTGCAAGAATGTCAATGCCATATCAAGAAGGGCGAAGTATCTACGATCCTCCACCGTACGATCAAGTCTACTTCAATTATTGGAGGCAAGTGATGAAATGCTTCGTTGGAAGCAACAATTTTAACAACTGGATTGCGCTAAGACAACCTTCTCGAAACTCAGAGTCGAACACAAAGGTAATAAATATGTTGATAAATATTTTGCCTAATGAAGTCCTGTGTCAATTAGAAGGTTACAAGAATGCATTTGAGATGTGGACCAAATTGATCGAGCTTCACGAGACTTCGTTGAGGCTAGAAGATCAAGACGAAAGTGAGTTCGAATTCGAGTCCGAATCCGAAGAGCTATCCTCAGAGCCAAATCTAGAAGAACAAGACCAAATCAACTTCATCACTCTAGTCGCTGATCGAGGAGGAGGCTGATGGATCCGAACTCAAGTCAGAACAAGTGTCCAAACCCGAACCTGGTTTCGACCAAATGCATAAGCTTGAATCTGAAATGACAATGGTCAAGGGGGAGAATCCTAATGAAGATTCAGAAGGTAAAATTATCAATTCTAAATTTAAGGTTCATATAACATGTTTTAAATGCAGTGAAAAAGGACACTATATATAAAAGTAAATGCCTGATGAATCGATCTGCACAATCGGAGGCAAAGGAAGAATCGATGTCTAAAGTCCAGAAAAAGAAAGACCACATCGAATGTTTCAAGTGCAAAAAGACGGGACACTACAAATCTCAATGCCTAGAAACAAGATTCAAGGATCCAGGGGGAGCAATTAAGGTAAAACAATTTATGTTACATGAAAAATTGTATGCTTTAGATCCTTCTTGTTTGAATTGTACTATGAAATTAAAAATGCATGAAAATCCTACATTAACATTACTTAACAAAAATAAAACTAAAATGGATCAAATCAACCCAAACCTTAATCAAGATCTAGTTAATCAAAATTCATTTATTCAAGATAATTTAATTTTAAATCAAAATAATAATAATCTAAAATTAGCTAACAATAAACAGAAGTTAACTAAAAATTTAGAAAGTAAAAATAAGAAACTAAACCATAAATTAAATACAAAATCAAATTTTAGAAAACTAGAAAAACTAAATAATGTTTTAAAAAATAAAATTGATAAATTAGAAAACATTATTAATAATTTTATTAACTCACAAAATCTAGATTTAAGCTATAAATTAAAACCAAATTTCCACAAACCTAATTATAATCATGTACTCTTTAATTATAAAACTAATTAATAAATAATAATATAACAAAACAACTATAATAACAATAATAATAAATAATAATATAACAACAATAAAATAAAACAACTATAACAATAATAAATAATAATAACAAAACAATACTAAACAATAATAAATAAAAACAATAATAATAATATGACTTGTTTGACTTATCATGCATACTTATCTGATATATATCATATCATGCATCCTTTCTTTATACTACTAATTTAGGACGGTTAGTTAAAAAGGTTTACCAAACCCTAACAATATAGCATTGGAATGGATTGGGATGATAGTACGTCAAGGAAACTTTGTCGAAGGTATGTCTAGACTGAATCTTGTGTATTCTACCTGGTGCACTAGACTTAATGGATATGACCGAAGCTATCCCAGTCAAACATGAGATAGTTAGACCAAAATTTAGTATTAAGTTTTTTGAGCGGAAACAGTTTGGAAAGTGTTCAGCAAGTGGTCAACCGTTGATATACAAGAAGGTCATATGCCTCGCCACTGAACTGAAAACTTATCTATAGGAAGGCTGCTTGATTAACCCAAAGCTAATTTGAATCTAACATGGGTTTAATAACCTTTTTCAAATTTAACTTAAAACTTAATAATTTTTTAAAAAAAACTCTAATTCAAATTTAATTCAAATATTAAACCTAATTATAATAACCTAATAAAATTTAAATGTAAAATTAAAAACACCTAAAATTTGTTAAAATGCAAAATTAATTGCAATTAATTAAAATTTAATTCAAACTTCATTAAAACTAAAATTAATTGCAACTTTAAATTAATTAAAATTTAATTCAAACTTCATTAAATCCAAAATTAATTGCAACTTTAAATTAATTAAAACTTCATTATAACTCAAATTAATTTAAATTAAAATTAAACTAAACTTACACTTAAATTAACTCAAGTGTAATTTAAAAAAAAACTAAATCAACTTTAAATTAAAACTAAATTAATCATTAATCAATAACTATTTACCTTAATACACATAATTAATCTTTAATGACTTTAATTAATTAATAATTAATAACTTTAACTTAATTAAATTAATCAATAACTTAACTTAATACACTTAATTGATTTTAATGAATTTCAACCTGAAATCTTAACTTTAATCATCAAATAAAGTACTTTAATCTTAAACAAAATTAATTAAAACTAATTCTAAATTTTTACCTAATTAATTCCTAAGAAATTAATTAGTAATTCATAATCAATTAATCTATAATTATGAAACTTATAATCAACCTTAATAGAAATAAGTAATAATCAATCTAACAATTATAAATCAAATTTTTAATCCTTAATTAAACTCAATTGAAACTAACTTTGAATTATTACAAATTAAGTTTAACTGGATCTAATCTAAAAATTCAACCTATAACCATAACGATTACAATTAATTCTTAATCTAATTAATAATCATTAAATTATAAATAAACTTAATTGACCCTGATCCGGCGGTAAGAACAGGGACCCCCTTTGAGGGAAGTCAACGCCACGTGGAAGTCAAAGGGCCGAACGGCCGACCGGAGAAGGGGGAGACCAGTCGGCCGAACGGGGTCTCATCGGAGTCAAAGGCACCCGGCGAGGAGTCAGGGTTCCGACGCTCGTTGAACAGGATTGTACGGCCGAGCGGGTAGCCCACTCGACCGAAGGCATAAGGTAGCAATACTGCGAACAGTCTCCACAGAGCACGCTACCGGGAATATCCTAAGTGGACCAGCACATATGACCGGCCGGACGCAAGGGGTGCCGACCGGCCAGACACTCGGCATGGAGTAAGAAGAGACAACAGGAAAAGGAAACATCCTCTGACAGCGGATATGGCCAACGAGCGAGCCATACGCAGGATCTTATGACAGGGTTCCGCTGTCCCATCAGAGACGTGCTCGGACTATAGCAGTAAGGGGTCAAGTAAGCTTTTCTGACAAGCCCATATTGAGGTATGGGCTGAGGACACGTATTCACCTCGATATGTGTGCGTGAACCCCTTTCCAGATCTATATAAAGGGCCTCACACATCACCAGAGGTACGCATTCTACAATACTTGGAGCCACCCCTTTGTTGTCCACTTGCCTAACTTGAGCGTCAGAGGATCATCGCTGAGAACCCCTTCTCGGCCCGATTTCTTTGCAGGTTCGCCGGAGGTCCATACGACCGGTCGGGGATCTACGTCAGCAACGCGGAGAGCGCCACGTGCCCAGCGTCCGTTGATTCAGCGTTCGGACGAGATCAATTTGGCGACGTCTGTGGGAAACGCTCCTGCATCCGATCGGAAGCAATGGACGAAGCTGGACGACTGCATACGGTGACGCTCTCCATGGAGGAACTCGACACTCTGATCGAGTCGAGGGCAGCTAAGCTTGTGGAACAAAAACAGAAGGCACAAGCCGAGCGGATTGAGCAGCAAGCGACATCAGTATCAGGGGGCCGAGTGGAAGCACCTCAGGCCACGGTTCCGTTTCATCGGGCCCTATTCCGCACGCCTCCGGAAGCCGCGGCAGTTAATCGTGATCGAGGGTCTTCATCAGACGAAGTACCAATATGAGACAGCAGAAAAGGCAAAGCCCCCCGAGCGGACGCTTCTCCCGAGCGGATCAACCGGCAGTTCTCAGATGCCATTCTACGAGACCCTCTACCAAAGCACTATGTGCCCCCGGCGATCGGTGAATACAATGGAACCACCGACCCGGATGATCATTTGGGTAAGTTCGACAACACGGCTACCCTTCATCAATACACAGATGGGGTGAAGTGTCGAGTTTTTCTAACCACCCTCTCTGGATCGGCTCAACGGTGGTTTCGGAGACTACCGGACGGATCTATCTCAAGTTTTAAAGACTTCCGCACGGCCTTCCTCCACCATTTTGCAAGCAGTCGGCGCTACCAGAAGACTAGTTTGAGCTTATTCGCTATCAAGCAAGATCCCAGAGAGCCGCTCAGAGCTTATATCCAGCGATTCAACCGGGTGGCCATGGACATTCCTGTTGGTGCAACCTTAGGTCAAGGTTTACCTGGTTGACCTGACTCGAGTTGTATTTTGATGTTTGACGAGAATAGAAAAGTTCTATTCTGATGTTTGACAAGAGTAGAAAAGTTGTATTCTGATGTTTGACAGAATACAAACTTGGAAGATTGTGGGTGCAATCTTTGGTCAAGGTTGACCTGGTTGACCCGAGGTGAGTCGACCTGATTCGGGAAATCCTGGTGAGTGAAGCCAGGTGAAAGTCCTGGTGAGTGAAGCCAGGCAAGGGAAAGTCCTGGTGAGTGAAGCCAGGCAGTTGGAAAGTCCTGGTGAGTGAAGCCAGGCAAGGGAAATCCAGATAGGTCAAGATTGACCAGACATCTGGTGAAAAGTCCAAGCAGGGAGCTTGGCACGGGAAAAGTCCAATTATGGAAGCTTGGCATGTGAAGTCGGGAAGGGCTCGGTAGCTCATTCTTCGGACTAGGTCAGAGAGGGCTCGGTAGCTCGTTCTCTGGTCCGGATGAAGTCGGAGAGGGCTCGGTAGCTCGTTCTCCGAACTAAGTCGGAGAGGGCTCGGTAGCTCGTTCTCCGGACTAGGTTAGAGAGGGCTCGGTAGCTCGTTCTCTGGACCGGATGGAGTCGGAGAGGGCTCGGTAGCTCGTTCTCCGGACTAGGTCAGAGAGGGCTCGGTAGCTCGTTCTCTGGACCGGACGAAGTCGGAGAGGGCTCGGTAGCTCGTTCTCCGGACTAGGTAGGGTTTAGGGCTGGGAGCTCTAAACCTGGATCGGTCTGGTGACCGATCCAGTGATACGCTGGTTGACTGATTGGTCTGGTGACCGATCAGTAACCAAACAGTGTGTTTCTGTAAATTACCTGATCGGTCTGGTGACCGATCAGTAATCATACAGAAGCGAAGAAGATTGGGAGAAGAAAGAGGGGGATCGGTCTGTGGACCGATCCACCTGAGTCCTGATCGGTCTACAGACCGATCAGAGAGTTGGGCAACTCTTTGTGAAGCGTGCTGATTGGTCTGGGGACCGATCAGTATAGGTCCTGATCGGTCCCCAAGACCGATCAGAGAAGGTCTGGACCGATCAAGGTGGAGCCTGATCGGTCCAGCTCTAGCCGTTGAGTCACAACGGCTAGATTTCTGCTGTGTCTTCTGCCCTCTTCACAGGTTCGCAGGTTCAGGGATATAAAGGGGTCGAGTGCCTCTATAGTCTGGCGGTCGCCTCTCTTTTCTTGCTGATCTTACTGCAATCAGAGCTTTGCTGAGCCCTCATTTTCCTGAAGCTTCGTGGAAGCTTCCTTCGGCTGGTTCCTGCTGTTGTAGGTGTTTCGTGAAGTTGCTTCTTCATCCAGTCGACGAGAAGGCAAGCTGTGTTTTTACATTCTTACTGCCTTTGTATTGTGCTGTATCTTTGTACTCCTATCTTGCTGTTACAAGAGGTTTGTGGCGAGGTTTCTCCACCCAGAAGGAGTTTCTATTAGCCGATTTTCCGGGGTCTCATCCACCGATGGATTGAGAGGATTCGTCCACCTTACGGACACGCCGAGGAGTAGGAGTTTCATCTCCGAACCTCGTTACATCGCTGTGCTTGAGGTTTGATTTCTCCATTTATGTTTCTGTTGTTATTTTTCCGCTGCGCTAACTTGATTTGTAGAAAGAAACGCGAATTTGGGGTCGGCTATTCACACCCCCCCTCTCTAGCCGCGACCGTCGATCCTAACAAGTGGTATCAGAGCAAGGTCGCTCTTCATCGGATTAACACCCGGGAGAGCACAAGCTAGAGAATGGATCAACTTGGAGAAGACATCACGATTCCACCCTTCTACGATCGTGACGACTTCGCGTTTTGGAAGGTAAGAATGAAGTACTTTCTTATGACTAACTTAGTTAATTGGAATTGTGTACAAGTAGGTTTTGTTCCTCTAAGAGATGAAGAAGGAGAAATTCTTGAGAAGAAGAGGTGGGCGAAGGAACAAATCCACCAATCCGTAATCAACGACGAGGTAATGAAAATTTTTAAATTCTCATTACCTAACAATATCTTGTGTAAGATAGGTGGTTACAACAATGCCAAGAAATTGTGGAACAACTTGGCCAAGTTCCATGAGGGAAGCTCCAATTCAAGCCATGAAGAGGAATCAAGTGAGTCAAGTAGCTCACTTCATGGATGTAAGGAATTAGAAGTTGAGGGCTACTCAACATCTAAGGAAGAAGAGGAGGAGAGTTCTTCTTCAAGATTGGAGCAAGAAGAAGAAGCTTCTATCTCCGGAAGGGATGAAGGAGAAAGCTCATATCCACCCTCAACACTAGGTAACTCAAGCAATTTAATTTCTTGTAAATTACATATAATGTGCTTTGAGTGTAGGGAATATGGACATTACAAGAGTAAGTGTCCAAGGAGGATTAGGAAGACTCCACCGGCGCCAAAGGTCAAGAGAGCCGGAGTCCCGATACGCAAGGGTAAGGAGCACGTGGTGTGCTTCCAATGCAAGTGAAGGGGACACTATAGGAGCCAATGTCCGAGGGGGAGGCAATCTCACAAGGACAAGAGACCGAGCACGTCTATAGGGGGAGCTAAGGCAAACCCTAAGGTACCCTTTAAGGCACATTATTGCAATTCTAATAAGAAACATGCTAGTAGCTTTATTGCAATTGCCAATGATGATAAGTATGATAACTATAGTAACCGATACACGTGCTTAGGTGCCAAACATGTTAGTCTAGATAAGGACAATACTAGAAAAACCAACCCTAGAATTGACTCATCTAAGGTTAAGGAAAACCTAGGTAGGAATCCCAAAACAACTAGACATATGCCTAGGTATACCTCAAAGAAAAATGACAAATTAAAACTTGAGGTATTAGAAAAGGAAAATCAAGTCTTGAGGTTAAGACTTGACAATTTAGAAAAGGCCCTTAAGAATTTAGAGAAGTCAACTCAAGGGTCTAAGGGTCAAAAATCAAATCCCACTTATCATAATGTTCCATTTGATTATGGAACAAGACCTAGGGCTAGAAAGACCATCACCAAGGTCACAAGGGGAGTCACCCCTAGAGTTGATCTTGATGAGTCCCAAATGACCAAGGCTTTAAAGCCTAGGAGGGTCATTAGGAGGGTTGCTAGGGAAGTCATCCCTAGTGAATATTTAGTGAACCCAATGAGCTCAAATAGGTTTTGGGTTCCTAGGAGCGTGATTTCATCACGCTAGATGGTTTAGGGTGTGCCAACCTTACTTGAATAGGTAGTTAACCTAATCATGGCAAAAGGTGACACTTTAGGAATTTTCAAGGTGTAATCAAGCCTTGAAAATGAAATGAAAAGTTATTCCTAAGGTGATTAGGATGTGCCAATCATATTTGAGGAGTTGTCTAGAGTCAATCTAATTGGCACATAGTGATCTAAAAATCTTTGGTATAAGATGCTAGGTCTATTACACTTAGGAATATAGAACCTATGGCAAAATGATCAAAACTATCAAAAATGGCAATTAAGGCTAGAATTAGGTATCTTCTATACCTTTACATGTTATTTGCCATATATTGTTTGCCATATGCCATGTCATGACATCATATTTAATTTATTATCATTTGAAATGTCATGATAATGCTTAGGTTAGTTAAATGTCATGCTCTATTTAAGTTTCATACTTTATGCCATGACATCATGACTTTGGCACATGTTTTTACTTATGATATCATTATATGCCATGTCATCATCTTTTGCATTTATAATCAATTAATTTGATTTAAGGACAAAAACACAATTTGATATGGAGATCAAATTGTTGTTTAGAAAATGCATGAGAACTTAGCCTAAGATGACCTAAACTCATATCTCACATCAAAATTGACTTGGATGTGTTTGATACACCTTAGATGTGTGTGAGATATTAGGATCATGAGTTAGGATCAAGGTGCATAGTTCTTGTACCTAGATGAGCATAATTCGAAATTGAGGATCATAGGGAAAGCTTGTGTACAAGTCATGTACATTTAGCCCTAAGATTGTGGTCCTAAATTAAATGGTTTAAAATCATTTCAAAGTTGATTTGAAAAGCCTTGATGAAGCTTTTCTAGTGATAGCATTCATCATTGAGTAAGTTAATACAAAGATTGATTAACTTTGAGTTATTTCAAAATCTTTTAAACTTTGTATCAAGATTTGAAAATGGAAGTTATTTTCATAGAAAGCTATTTTTTCTTGATAGTATATGTTATGAGGAATGTATCCTCAAAGTTTTACAATTTTTTGAATTTTCTGGAATTTTCTAGGAGTTTCTGAATTTCGGGAGGAAAATCAGAAATTCTGATATCAGTCTTGTGGACCGATCAGAGAGGATTCTGATCGGTCCAGGAAAGTGTGGATCGGTCACTAGGACCGATCCAAGAGAGTGTGGATCGGTCTGGTGACCGATCCAGTGAAGGCTGATCGGTCTGGTGACCGATCAGAGCGTGCCAAATGCTAATTTTTCGCCTGTTGACTGAAATTTCAGCTATGGAAGTTGGTGGTTTAGATTTCTAAAGGTTTGAAACTCTCCACGACATTGTTGGTGCAATGGTCAAGGGGGAGTTGACCTTTAGGGGGGGGTTTTACTATTGGTCAAGGGGGAGTTGACCTTTAGGGGGAGTTTTTACTTCTAAAGACTTGAGTGATATGGGATTATCACTAAGTTAATTGTTGACCTTAGTATAAGGGGGAAATTAAGGGTTTCAATGAAAGGTATGAGACTTTCATTAGGAAGAAACTCTTGACCTTGAGTCACTCTTTTTGATGTGTATCAAAAAGGGGGAGAATGGGAGAATGTCCAAAGAATGTTCATGGAAGAACATTAGAGTGTGGGGAGAATGTTCAAGGAAGAACATTGGAAAACCTAAGTTAGGTTATCGGGTTAACCTAACTTGATTATGGTTTTTGTCAAACATCAAAAAGGGGGAGATTGTTGGTGCAACCTTAGGTCAAGGTTGACCTGGTTGACCTGACTCGAGTTGTATTTTGATGTTTGACGATAATAGAAAAGTTGTATTCTGATGTTTGACGAGAGTAGAAAAGTTGTATTCTGATGTTTGACAGAATACAAACTTGGAAGATTGTGGGTGCAATCTTTGGTCAAGGTTGACCTGGTTGACCCGAGGTGAGTCGACCTGATTCGGGAAATCCTGGTGAGTGAAGCCAGGTGAAAGTCCTGGTGAGTGAAGCCAGGCAGTTGGAAAGTCCTGGTGAGTGAAGCCAGGCAAGGGAAATCCAGATAGGTCAAGATTGACCAGACATCTGGTGAAAAGTCCAAGCAGGGAGCTTGGCACGGGAAAAGTCCAATTATGGAAGCTTGGCATGTGAAGTCGGAAAGGGCTCGGTGAGTTCTCCGGACTAGGTCGAGAGGGCTGTAGCTCTCGGACGGATGAAGTTGGAGAGGGCTCGGTGGCTCCTCCTGACTAAGTCGGAGAGGGCTCGGTGCTCGTTCTCGGACTAGGTCAAAGAGGGCTCGGTAGCTCGTTCTCGGACCGGATGGAGTCGAGAGGGCTCGGTAGCTCGTTCTCGGACTAGGTCGAGAGGGCTCGGTAGCTCGTTCTCTGACCCGGACGAGAAGTCGGAGAGGGCTCAGAGCTCGTTCTCCGGACTAGGTAGGGTTTAGGGGAGCTCTAACCGGATCGGTCCGTGTGACCGATCCAAGGATACGCTGTTGTTGGTGATCGGTGCGGTGACCGATCGGTAATCCTCTGAGCGAAGAAGATTGGGAGAAGAAGAGGGATCGGTCTATGGACGATCCACTGAGTCTGATCGGTCTGAGACCGTCGAGAGTTGGGCAACTCTCGTGAGCGTCTGATCGGTGCGGGACCGATCGGTATATCTGATCGGTCCCAAGACCGATCGGAGTCCTGACCGATCGGGGTGGAGCATGATCGGTCAGCTCTGCCGATTGAGTCCGCCAGCTGATTTCTCTTGTCTTCGCCCTCTTTATAGGTTCGCGGGTTCGGGATATAAAGGGGTCGAGTGCCTCTGCCCGGCGGTCGCCTCTCTTTCTTGCTGATCATCTGCAATCGAGCTTTCGAGCTCTCATTTTCCGAAGCTTCGTGGAAGCTTCCTTCGGCTGGTTCCTATTGTTGTAGGTGTTGCTGCTTCATCCAGTCGACGAGAAGGCAAGCTGTGTTTTTACATTCTTACTGCCTTTGTATTGTGCTGTATCTTTGTACTCCTATCTTACTGTTGCAAGAGGTTTGTGGCGAGGTTTCTCCACCCAGAAGGAGTTTCTATTAGCCGGTTTTCCGGGGTCTCATCCACCGACGGATTGAGAGGATTCGTCCACCTTACGGACACGCCGAGGAGTAGGAGTTTCATCTCCGAACCTCGTTACATAGCTGTGCTTGAGGTTTGATTTCTCCATTTACGTTTCTGTTGTTATTTTTCCGCTGCGCTAACTTGATTTGTAGAAAGAAACGCGAATTTGGGGTCGGCTATTCACACCCCCCCTCTCTAGCCGCGACCGTCGATCCTAACAATTCCAACGGCCACCTCCGAGACGATGATGAACGCATTTACGCAAGGCCTCATGGACGGGGACTTCTTCCGCTCACTCGTTCGGAAGCCACCCCGAGACTACGATCATATGCTACACCGGGCCAATGAATACATCAATGTGGAGGAAGCCCAAGCGACCCAAAGAAAGGAAATTCCAACCGAGCGGGCTCCCCCTGCCGAGCGGAAGCCTCACACTGCTCATCACCCGCCCAGAGGACCGAGGGCCGAAGTAATCCGCTGTCCCCATGCGAGGTCCCATGTGCAAGAGGTAGCTATCGAGCGGCCCAAGCCAAAGAAGAAATGGACACCAATGTTCTGCTCATTCCACCGGACGGACACGCATAACACCAGAGATTGCCGGAGTCTTCCTCTAATTGCCCACCTCGTTCCCCGGAGTGGCGGTCGTCGATCGCCATCATCCGACAGGCGACAGAGACCTCGTGAAGCCGATCAGACAATACCCGACAGGCGGCAAAGACAGACTCCCGAGCGGCATCATACTCCGAGGCATGAAGACAATCCCCGGATGTCTAGGGAGCGGCCTAGACCGTCCGCTCGGGAAGAAGAAAATAGAAATAACACTTCCCGAGGCGAAATCAACATTATAGCTGGTGGTCCGACCGGAGGAGACTCTAACCGAGCAAGAAAGGGTAGCGTCAGGCAGCTCCAGATCCATGTGGTCGGCTGCAACCAAGAAAGGGCGAGCGGACCCGAAATCAATTTCGGGCCCAAGGACTTGGAGGGAGTCGAAGTGCCACACGACGACGCTCTCCTCATCAAAGCGGTAATAGCCAACTACACTATTTACCGTATTTTCATTGACACAGGAAGCTCGGTCAATATTATATTCAAAAAGGCCTTCGACCAATTGTAAATTGATCGAGCTGAGCTGCTGCCCATAACAACCCCCCTCTATGGGTTTACGGGCAACGAAGTTCTGCCGGTCGGACAGATCCGGCTGGTCATTTCGCTGGGAGAGGAGCCGCTCAGAAGGACGCGGACTGCAAACTTCATCGTGGTGGACTCTCCGTCGGCATACAACGTAATATTGGGACGACCGGCTCTCAGTGAATTCAGAGCGACCGTCTCCACTTTCCACCAGAAGATCAAGTTCCCGGTCGAAGACAAAGTGGGAGAAGTACGAGGAGATCAACTGACAGCTCGGCGATGCTACGTCGAGATGGTACGAGCAGAAGCCAATTCTGCTCGGAAGGCGCCCCGGATTGAGGTAAACGCCATAACTGAAAAACCTCCCTCTTTGGTGTATGAAGAAAAAGAGGAAGTACAGATCCATCCGACCCGATCGGAGGCCACCACATTCATTGCGGCCGATCTGGAGGCAAGCCAAAAAGAGGAAGTGGTCAAATGCCTCCAGAGAAACTGTGATGTCTTCGTCTGGTTGACGCATGAGCTGCCCGGAATTTCACCGAGTATAGCACAGCACGAGCTCCACGTCCGACCGGATGCTCGGCCGGTGAAGCAAACAAAGAGCGGAGGTCGAGAAACTCCTGGAGGCCGACCACATACGCGAGGTCCAGTTCCTGAGCTGGTTGGCGAACGTGGTACTAGTCTCCAAGCCGGGCAACAAGTGGAGAGTGTGCATCGATTTCCGGGATCTTAACAAGGCGTGCCCAAAGGATTTTTATCCCCTGCCCCGGATCGATCAACTGGTGGACTCCACAGCCGGCTGCAAGTTGATATGCATGCTCGACGCTTATCAGGGCTTCCATCAAGTGCCGCTCGCCCGAGAAGATCAAGAGAAGGTCAGCTTCGTTATAGCCGATGACACTTACTGCTACAATGTGATGCCGTTCGGACTGAAGAATGCGGGAGCAACTTACTAGCGCTTGATGAACAAAGTGTTCAAGGAGCAGATCGGGCGAAATCTGGAAGTATATGTGGATGACATTCTCATCAAGTCGTTCCGAGCGACCGATATTTTTAAAGACATGGAGGAGACCTTCCGAACGCTGAGGAGGTATGGAGTTAAGCTGAACCCTCAGAAGTATCTGTTCGGAGCAAAAGGTGGGCGTTTCTTGGGATACATAGTGACCGAGCGGGGCATCGAGGCAAATCCCAGTAAGGTGAAAGCACTGCAAGATATGCCGCCCCCAAGAAATCTGAGGGAAGTGCAGCGCTTGAACGGTCGGATAACTGCTTTGTCCAGATTCATCTCCAAGACTGCCGACCGGAGCCTACCTTTTTTCAAAATCTTGCACAAAGCCACTAAGTTTCACTGGGACAAAGAATGCGATCGGGCGTTTGAAGATCTGAAAACATACTTGAACTCTCTGCCTGTGCTAGCCAAGCCAGCTATGGGTGAGCCACTTTGTATCTATTTATCTTCAACTGAGCAAGCAGTCGGCTCGGCACTAGTAAGGGCGAGCGGAGAAGAACCTGTATATTTTCTAAGCCATATTTTAAAAGATGCTGAATCTCGCTACACTGGGCTCGAGAAGTTGGCTTTCGCTTTGGTCCTCGTCGCTCGGCGCCTACGTCCCTATTTCTTGGCTCATACTATCATCGTCCGGACGAATAGCCCATTGGGAAGAGTGCTGTTGAATCCCAAAGCGTCCGGGCGGCTCATCAAATGGACAACTGAGATGAGCGAATTTGACATTCAATACCAGCCCCGTTCGGCAATAAAGGCGCAGTCCTTGGCGGATTTTATCACCGAAGTGCAAAGGCCAGAGCCCGAAGCTATGTGGAAATTATTTGTGGACGGATCGTCCACTCGGCTTGGGAGCGGGATTGGTGTATTATTGCTCTCTCCCCAAGAAGAAAAGATGCATCTATCCGTCCGGCTGGATTATAGAGCTACAAATAACGAAGCAGAGTATGAAGCCCTTATAGCCGGCTTACAGGCCGCTCGACATATGGGGGCCAGACGGGTGACGCTGCATTCAGATTCTCAGTTGGCCACTCAGCAGCTCTCTGGTACTTTTGAGATTAACAACGCTCGGCTCAAACTCTACGCTGAAGCCTTCAAAAAGCTTAAAGCCAATTTCAGAGAAGTTATTATCCAGAAGATGCCCCGCACGGAAAATTAGGCGGCATATGAGTTAGCCAAACTCGCAAGTTCAATAACGTCAGTCGTCATCCAGCAGCCAATTGAACAAGTATCTTTGGTGGCGCACGTCGACCGGATGGAAGGCCTCGCGTTTTCGAGCGATTGGAGGACACCCATCATGGAGTTTCTCCTCTCGGGGTATACGCCGTCTGATCGGGATGAAGCCCAGCTGTTAAGAAGGAGAGTCGGTCAGTTCACACTTATTGGAGATCAACTCTACAAGAAGGCTTTCTCCCGCCCGCTGTTGAAATGTGTGAGCTCAGAAGACGGTACATCCTCCAAGAAGTGCATCAAGGATTGTGCGGAGGACATCCGGGCGGACGATCGCTGGCTAAGAAGATCCTGCTGGCTGGATACTTTTGGCCAACCCTGCAAGCAGACGCCGCTCGGACCGTTGCGACGTGCCTTTCTTGCCAAAAGTACCATAACTTCTCCCACCGGCCGACGGAGGAAATGAAAGCAGCTACCGTGTCCTGTCCGTTCGACCAATGGGGAATGGATATTGTGGGTCCGTTTCCTATGGCGACCGGGCATCGGAAATTTCTACTAGTAGCGGTCGATTATTTTTCCAAATGGGTGGAGGCCGAGCCGCTAGCAAAGATCACCGAGCAAATGGTCAAGAAATTTATCTGGCAACATATCATCTGCCAATTCGGCATCCCCCGTCGACTTGTTTCCGACAACGGGCGGCAATTCGCGGGAAAGTTGCTCGAAGATTGGTGCAAAAGCTATGGCATCGAGCAACACTTCACGTCCGTGGCATATCCCCAAAGCAATGGTCAAGCCGAAGTAGCCAACCGGGAAATTCTTCGCATTTTGCGTGCTCGACTCGACCATTTGGGAGGAAGCTGGGTGGATGAAGTGTCGGGCGTCCTATGGGCCATCCGAACGACCCCGAAGGAGGGCACGGGCGTGACGCCATTCCACTTAGTATATGGGGGTGAAGCAGTGATTCCAGTTGAAGTGGGTGTCGAGTCCGTCCGGATCCAGAACTATGATGATGGCAACGCCGAGCGGAGAACATGGAGCTAGATTTGGTTGACGAGGAGCAAGCCAAGGCGTCCGTCCGGCTGATGGCGTACTGGCAGAGAACGAAGCAGAATTACAACTGGCGTGTGATCCTTAGAGCATTCCAAGTTGGCGACCTTGTCTGGAAGAAAGTAAAGCCGGTCGGTGACGTCGGCAAGCTGGAGGCTCTCTGGGCAGGCCCCTTCAAAATCATCGAAAAGCTCCGCTCGGGTGCTTATTATTTGGAGGATGAAGACGGACGGCGGCTGGATCGACCATGGAGCGCGAATCATCTCCAGCCGTATCGAGCTGGGTGAGAGGTGCGCTAAATGTAATTTTATATATGTTTTGGTCGTCCATGTCCTTAATTACATGCGTAAGATAGAAACACGTAAGCAATGGTTAGCCATCGCGTGTTGGGTTGGTTACTGCTTTTTTATTAATTATTTGTTAGAATAAGTTGTCTTATATAAAATATACTTTGCTATTTAATTAATTAAATATAATAAAAAAGGATTTTGTAAAATAGAAAATATATGTGTCGACTGCATCCATCCATGTTGACGGCGTAACTTCTTCGAGGGTCTATTTAAAAGCCCGATCCGGCCCATAAATCGAGAGGACGAGGCGTCAGTCTTCCCTCCCAGAAACGCTCTTCTCCGTTCGTTTCCCGAGTTACTAACCGCCTAATTATAAACTTACCCACTAAAACATTCACATTGGCCCCTCGTTATTCCGGCATCAAGAAAGCAATCAGCGTTTGGGTACGCTAAAATGGCTTCGAAGCAATGTACGCACCTAAATTAGGACTGGCTAATATAGCCGTTAGCGAGAGTCGAGCCGGCGACTATAAATCCTCCGAGCGGAAGAAGGCAATAAAAAAGACTTGCGAACAAATACCCAAAGGTATTCTCCATCGATAATCGTTCGACCGCCTCTATGTTCCGCTCGGCCCAGTACCCAAAGGTACTTCACTATCCGCGAACAACATCTTCTGGCATAGCAGGACATATTCAGCCGAGCGGAATACTTACTCAAAATACTTCGTAAAAATTCCTTCCGAACACGAGAGGTATGATAAGAGGCGAGCGGACAACACACATATTGATTAGCAAAAGGACAAAGCAAGCAAAAGGAAATTATATTAAAGAAACTAAGGTCGAGCGGCCGAATTACAAAAGGTGATAGTTTATCGCCGAGCGGCTAGATTACATTTAAGCTTCTACTCTAAATAATCGTAAAGATCCTTCGGGATGTTATCGAGGAGCGCCACTTGATCTGCGGCCGGGATGACGGCGGACTCGGGAAGTTGCCCCTTGGACTTCAAATATGTCGTCGTGGCGGTCATAGCAAGGTCGAAGGCAGTGTACATCCGCTCGCAGACCTTCTCCGAAAATTCGGTCGAACGGATGTATTTCTGTTGCAGGGCAGCGACCCGGCTTGGTTCGGCCTCCTGGTATTCTTTAAGGGCCGCTCGGGAAGCATCGGCGGCTGCCTTGTGTTCTTGTAAAGCCGCCTCGAGCTTTGCCACCTCGTCCGTTCAGGCAACCTTCTCTTTGGCCAGTTGGTCCATCAGCTCCTTTACTTTCTGCTCCAGCCCCCGAGCCTCGACATTCTTTTTCTCCAGATCGGAGATGGCCGTGTTTTTCCAAGTGGTGGCCAAGTTTATTTTTTGGTCGAGCGACTTGACTTGCCGCTCGAGCTCGGCCAACGCGTGGGCCTGATCGGCTGTCTTCTTCTGCTCAGCCGCCAACAAATCTTGAGCCTTTTGGAGCTCTTTTTGCAGCTCGGCATATGATGGACCTTGTGAGCCAGAAGGGCCGCTCGGAGCCTTCAGCTTCTTTAATTCTGCATCCACCATTGCCAGACGACTGCAAACGGCGATCTCCTCCACCCATCTCTGTCACGAGCATGGTGTTAGAAGCCGATCGGAAAGAATGCGTAACGGACTATTTGAGGGGGATCATTGCGACGCGCGCCCGAGCGTCGACCCACATTTCGGCTAAGGGCCCTTTCATGGTAATCAGGTGCTCGGGCGTTATTGGCCGATCAGCTTCAGGCATTAATTCCTCAGTCGGGAGATGCAGGGAGACCCGGATGGTGCGGCGCCGACCGGGAGTTGTCTGGGCAGATGTCGGAGAAGGATCAGAGGCCGGCGCCAAAAACTGCGACAAAATCGCTGAACATTGTACTTTACGGGGAGCAGGTGGAAGTACACTGATTGGAACGGCCTCGAGGGGGTCCACAGACGCGTCTAGTTGGGAGGGCGTCCGATCGAAAGAAACCGTCTCCACCTCTGGTGCTTTGCCTCGAGAAGCGGCGGTGGCCCGCTCGGACGGATGGACTGCAGAGGTAGCTGAGCGGAGTGGCGTTTCCGCTCGGCGCCTCTTTTGTCGGAGAGGGCGCTCCTCTTGCGCTGAGCCCTCCTCTCGAGCGAAAGGCTCTCAACCAGTCTCCATTTCTTTGGCCGTCGCGGCTTCGAGTGCCGCCGCCTTTTTCTTCAGAATACCGGCCATGACTGACTCCATGACAATGTTTGCTGCAAAGGAAAAAAGAGGAAATCAGTTAGCAATCAAAGTGAATGCACAAGTAAGATTCTTACTGAAGCCGCTCGGAAGGGGGGTTCTGATCGGACTCAAGCCGAATATGTACATAACCCCTTCCGGAAGGAACTTGTTGATGTCGAACCGCAGGCCGGCGAGCATGTTGGCGGCGTGAAGGTAATCCGGTCGGGTCTTGAATCTTTTGAGCTCTGGGGAAAGAGGATTCCCGACCTGCCATTGGGTTCGGAAGGGAGCCCGCTCGGGAAGGCGAATGTAAAAGTAAAATTCTTTCCAATGCTTATTGGAAGAGGGAAGTTTATTGAAGAAAACCAAGCAAGGCCGAGCCTGGAACATGTAAGTGCCCGGCTCGGACTGCTTAGGGTAATAGAAGTAGTAGAAGACCTCCGGTCGGAGGGGAATGTTATAGATTTTAAAGAGGACGACTACACCGCATAAGAGGCAGAAAGTATTGGGGACTAAGCTTCCGAGCGGAGTGCCGAAAAAGTTGCAAACTTCTACAAAGAAGGGATGAATGGGGAGTCGCAGACCGGCCGTGAACTGGTCACGGAAAACACAAAATGCTCCGCGCGGCGGTTTGTTTGGCCGAGCGGAATCTGTGGGTAGGATGATTTCAAGATTGGAGGGGATCTCAAAAGTATTAATCAGAAGGTCGGCGTCGCGCCGATCGAAGTGCGACTCCATGGTAGTGTACCATGGGCCGAGGGTTTGGTCTTCGGGTTGAGAAGATTGGGCCATTATCCGAGCGGACAAAACCAAAAAAGACGAAGGCAGAAGATAAAAGTAAGAAGATGGCAACTGAACAGCACCCCGAGGATGAAAATTTGGGAAAGAAATGCAAAGAAAACGCCGGAAACAAAGAGGGAAAGAAAGAGAACCTTGCAACGAAGAGGAGGATCGAAGAAAGAGCACCGGAGATCGCCGAAACCAGAGGAATGAGATCGCCGGAAAGCTAGAACGCGAGAAGCTGGGGGGCACACAAGAGCAAGAGTGCGGCGAAGGGAGAAAACGGAGCTTTTTATAGGGTGGAGCCCGAGCGGCCTCCACCGTTGGATCCAGGTCGCGAGAATCGGAGCACTCATCGCGCCGTTCATTTCGAACCGCCTCGATCCCATCAGAGCACCACGCCACCGCCGTACGATGACGGCAGCATCGCCACGTGGCATTTAACCACTGGAACGCATTTAATGAGCGCGTGCTAGACCTTAATGATGGAGATTGGCGGAAAATTCTAAGAGATGCTGAGTAACGGTGGCGTTGACTGGCGTTTTGGATAGTTTCACAGAGACGCCGCTCGGCTGACTGGGTCCGGTCAATCGGACTAATCGCCTCCTTCGACTAGACTTGAAGGAGAGGCAAGTGATCCGGCGGTAAGAACAGGGACCCCCTCGGAGGGAAGTCAACGCCACAAATAGGTCAAAGGTCAAAAGTCAAAAGAGTCAGCTGAGGTCCGGCCGATCGAAGAAGAGGTGGGTCGACCGGCCGAACAGGTCCGAGCGGGATCAAAGACAGCCCGACGGGGAGCAATATCCTAAGTGGACCAGCACATATGACCGGTCGGACGCAAGGGGTGCCGACCGGCCGGACACTCGGCATGGAGTAAGAAGAGACAACAGGACAAGGAAACATCCTCTGACAGCGGATATGGCCAACGAGCGAGCCATACGCAGGATCTTATGACAGGGTTCCGTTGTCCCATCAGAGACGTGCTCGGACTATAGCAGTAAGGGGTCAGGTAAGCTTTTCTGACAAGCCCATATTGAGGTATGGGCTGAGGACACGTATTCACCTCGATATGTGTGCGTGAACCCCTTTCCAGCTCTATATAAAGGGCCTCACACATCACCGGAGGTACGCATTCTACAATACTTGGAGCCACCCTTTTGTTGTCCACTTGCCTGACTTGAGCGTCGGAGGATCATCGCTGAGAACCCCTTCTCGGCCCGATTTCTTTGCAGGTTCGCCGGAGGTCCATACGACCGGTCGGGGATCTACGTCAGCAACGCGGAGAGCGCCACGTGCCGAGCGTCCATTGATTCAGCGTTCGGACAGGATCAGACCCTAAATTAAATCTTTTATTAATTATCTAATTATCTATAACAAATAACTTTACAATTTCTAAAATAAAATTCATATATAAATTCAATTAATTCACAAAAAAAAAAAATTGTTCTCATTAATATCAAATTAATTAATAATTCATTTTAACAAAAATTAATTTAACATAATCAAAATTCAACTCAAACTCAATTTAACTTAATTATAATCAATAAAGTCATCTCACGCAATTATAGGATTACCATACTTGAAAATTTAGAATAGGTGAGATGCTAAGAAAATTAAAATTTAAAATATTTTTAAACATGTTTTGAAAACTTATATATCTATTTTCTTAAAAAATATTTTTAAATTTTGATTGATGATTGATTGGATGTATTATATATATATAAATTATTGTAATTCACCACCTAAGTTTTTAGATCTTTAAGTCAACCATGACCCTTAGACACATCTAGGAATATCTTCCTTCTGGGTAACAAGGATATCTAAAAAGAGTGTCTAATTAAGGGGGAGCGACTTTATTGAAGTACATATTTTTAAATATTTTTCATGGATTATTCAAATTCTTACTTTTGAAAACATATCTTGAAAAATGTTTCAAAACACTCTTTGAAAAATGCTTGATAAAACTTCTTTACAAATCTTTTTTAAAATAATCTTAAAATCTCTTAATTACCTTTTAAAAAATTACTTTTACAAAATTATTTTTCAAGCATTATCTTTTCAAAAACATATTTTTCAAACCCATACTTTTTGAAAAATCATAGTTTAAAAAACACTTTGAAAATTCCTTTAAAACTTTATGTTTCATACTTTGAAAAATTCTTTGCAAATATTTTTGAAAATTATTTGATAAATATTTTTTTTAAACATAGCTTAATATCTTGGTTGGTATCAAATCTTTGCAAAAGATATTTTAAGCCTTGGAATATCTTAGTAAAATTCTTGAAAATATTTTTCAATTTATCTTTATTTTGAAAATGATTTTGAAAACTTCTTCAAAAGAATTTTTGCCACTAAGAATCAATATTTTTTAAAATATAATTGATGCATGTTCAATTTTAAAACTTATTATACATCTTATTATTGTCTTTCGAAAGAGTGAGGGAATACCTTAAGGACTATCCTAAGAATGTTTAAGGTACTACATCATTGTTGGTGCAAACTTAGGAAATGCCCTAGACTTAAAGTACATTTATGAAGGGTTCTTTTTGTTGTATGACAAAAGGGGGGAGAAGAAGTGTTTAAGTTAGAAACCTAAATCTTTTGAATTGACCTAACTTAAACATATTTGTCAAACATCACAAAGGGGGAGATTGTTGATGCAATCGACCTCCAAGGTTTCAATGTCAGACAAATATGTTTAAGTATGTCTAAGTATGGAGCTTGATCTAGGGAAGTCCTAGTTGTAGGCTAGGCAGGGGAAGTCCTAGTTGGAGGCTAGGCAAGAGAAATCTCGGTATATCATGGAAGCCATGTGAATAAGTTTGGAGGACCTGATCTTTGGGTAGTCGAATACTGAGTCAAGAAAAATCTCGGTATATCATGGAAGCCAGGTGGATAGGTCTGGAGGACCTGATCCTTGGGTAGCTGAATACTAAGTCTTGGTGAGTGAAGCCAAGTGGTGAAAAACCTAGGGGGAGATAACCTTAGTTAACGAGAAGTCTTGGAGGAGTGAACTTCAAGCAAGGTTGATCAGATGGTTTCCGGTCGACCGCGCGCAGTCGACCGGACCAGCGGATCTCGATAAATCTAGGATTAGGTTTACTATTATTTTCTGTATTATTATTATTGCTGCTGGCTAATGTAGTATTGCAGGAAAGACCTTAGTGGATCAGGCGATCAGACACTGAGCAGGCAAAGTCCAAACAGGTCTGGAGGATCAATGTTTGGCAGGTAAGTTGAGGTATGCAACTGGAGGAGCGACAGTGAGGTCGGGTTCTTGAAGGGAACAACCTAAGGTCGCTGATCCAATTGAAGAAACCGGGAAGGTTTATAAGTTGAGATCAAGACAGTTCTACTGTCTTACATTACTCATGCATTATTATATTATTGTACTAACATTTGTTTTGCAGGATTACTATCTAATAGTGTTTTGCAGGTTTGGCTGGATCGGTTGATCGAATCGGAGGATCGGTCAATCGAACCAAGTTGACTCAGCACAGAATCAACACTGATCAGAAGCAGAAGGAAATTGAGCTGGTTGGTCGACCGAACTATAAGATCGGTCGACCGAACTAATCAACGATTAATGCATAGTAAATGCGGATCTCAGCAAATCTTGGCGAATAGGGAAGGAGCTTGTTCGGTCGACCGAAAAGAGGGATCGGTCGATCGAACCCTTAAAGATCAGTAAATATAAAAGATCGAGCCAGCGTCAGACTCCAGCCAGGAAGGAAGGGAGCGGGTTCGGTCGACCGAACAGAGGGTTCAGTCGACCGAACAGAGGGATCGGTCGACCGAATGACATTGGCACTTATAAAAAGGAGCTCGAGGACTGAGGCTCGGATATATTCTCTGATCAACTCAAGTACTGTTCTGCAAGCAACCCGTGCTACAATTCTTCATCAGCTCAGCAAGTCATACCATCTGGAAGTACCGACCAAAGCTTCAACTGCATTTACTTGTCGGTATATTTTTATATAAGCTTGCATTGTAATTCACTTAAGCAAGATAGTAGGTTGTTACTATCTTGCTCATTTGTACGATCGACTTCTTTCCGAAGATCTCGGAAAGAAGAGTTATAGTGATTTGCCCATCGGTGCGATCAAGGATCGCGGGCCTTTGAGTAAGAGTCGAGCTAGGCTCCGAACGAAGTAAATGAATTTGTGTCTTTTTACTTTCCGCTGTGCATGACTCTGCTTTCAAAAAGAAAAGAAAAGTTTTTAAAAGAGTACGATATTCACCCCCCCCCCCCCACTCTATCGCACCCATTCGATCTATCAATAATAATCTGAGCCCTGACTGTTAAAGGGAGTGAAGCCCATGACAATATAAGGGAGCAGAGTCCGTAGCAATAGAAGGAAGCAGAGCACCGTGGGTGAGGGGAGCAGAGCCTGTAGATGTAAGAGGATGTAAAACCCCATAGATGGAGGATGCAGAGCATATAGTAGTAAGAGGATGCAGAGTCCCATGGTGAAGGGTGTAGAGCCTATAATACACCTGATCGGGGAGCTAGACCCCTAGTCCCTGATCAGAGAGTAAGGCCTCTAGTCTGTAATCAAAGAGAAAGACCACTAGATCCTATTCGGGAAGCTGTACTATGAGTCACTGATCGGGAAGATGTGTCCTTAGTGTCTGATCAGGGAGCTGTGCCCCTAGTGTCTGATCGGGAAACTGCGCCCCTAATGTCTGATCGGGGAGCTGTGCCCCTAATGTCCGATTAGAGATCTAGGACTCTAGTTTTTGATCCAGAGACTAGGATCTTACTCTCTTATTAGGGAGATATAGCAGATCGGAGCAGAGCCCATAATGTACCTGATGGAGGAGCTATACCAATCGGCTAAGGATCTATCTCTATCCCTTGACTCCCGAATACTTGTGGAGTCTGGGAAAAAAAATATAATGGATAAACTAACCTGCAGCTGAAGCTCCAAGTCAATCTCTCGACTCCCGAATACCCATGGAGTGAGAGTAGAAGATAATATATTCATCAGGATCCCTCGAGACTGTGATAACGGCAGAGAACCTCCCGACGTCGTCTATCTTCACGTTCCAGAACAGGTGGAGAAAATTCCCACAGATGACACCAAATTGATCCTGTATGAAATCTAAGTCAAACGGACTGTCGGATGAGGTGGATGGAATGTTGATCGAATCACGACGTCTCGAAGGGGCGGGGGTATGCTAAGATGGCTTTCATATTGACCAAGTCGTCAAAAGTCCTCTGGTCAATGCTACCTGTAGCCAGCGACCAGGTCGTCTCTGGTACCCCGATACTCGAGGAAGATCCAACGAGTATATAAGTAACAGATTAAGACATATAATAATGAAATGAATGTAGAGGGAGTACGGAGAACGTACCCTGGCCCAAGGGGGCACCCTCGGGTGGATCGATGAGTTGGTCGGGATGCTTCTCACATTGCCTTGACCCGAAAGGGTAGATGACTCTGAACAAGCTGGAGAGCTGGATCAGATGACGTGGAGCCGGACGCGGTGTCACAAAACTGAATGTGAACTCGACACGTAGGCCGGGATAAGACATCAGCACGCAGGCTGGGATAAAATATCGGCACGCATGCCGGGATACAATGATAGCATGACGATCGGAACATAAGAACATCACACAAGTCAGGTCAGAACATAATGACAGCAAGAGCTCGGGGGCCTGATCGACATCGGAGGCATACAACACTACGGATCGAGAGTCGGAGTGTCGGATCACCGGCTCTGAGATGCCGGCAGCGACGTCGACGACGGGGGACTACTCGCCGTGGGTTGTGGAGCGAATGACGACGTTGGAAGACGAAGAGATGGCCGGCGGCGTGCCTGACTGGTGATGATAGCTGTGACTACGGAGAAGAGTGGAGGAGGCGTGTGAAGAAGGGGGAAGAGCGGCTGTGGCAGTGGACCGTAACGTTGGAACAAGGGCAGAGTTAGTGCATGGACTGCCCACGTGTGGGCTACTAGCACGTAGCGGCTGCCATCACAGGAGGGATGCTGCGCATCTCAAGTAAGGGAAGAAGGGATTGACAGCGCGGAGAGGGAGACAATGCAAGTTACAGCATGAGTGAAGGGAAGGTCGGCGGCCTGCGCCCACATGGTGAGCGACACGATGGAGAGGAAGAAGAACCGGATCTCGTGGTAGTGGTGGTGCTTGTACGTGGAGAAAGAAGGAAAGCGGCTGCACAAGTCGGCCATGGTTCATCATGGCCGATGGCGAAGGCCCTGGCAGAGGCGTGGGTTCTTGGTGCCACGACGCTGCGTGAAGAGAAGATGGAGCGAGAGAGAGACATGGGATCGGTGGTTCGCCTGCCATGAGGGAGAAGGCGGCGACAGTGAGTGTGAGGGAGAGGCACCCCCTCTCTCGTCCTGGTGGTGGCGGATGCCCCAAGCGCAGATGACATGAACACGAAGTCGCCCCCTTTGTAACAGTGTCTCCTTCTCCTTAAAGCCCTAATAGTGATATGACCAAATTACTCCTTCCTTTCTCCCTAATTCATCCTATATCCCCGTAAACTATATCCATATCAATATATTTTTCCTGGAAGAATTTCCCTAATTCATCCTATATCCCCTTAAATTATATCCACATCAATATATTTTTCTGGAAGAATTTCTAGTAGTTTTAGTGAACTCAGATCTAAACTATACCTCTCATGATTTATCATCTTTAGGATAATATTTAGTTCAAATTATATAATTAAATAATTAAAATTATGAGGAATAAAATATAATTTAATATTATTTAATTTTACTTAGATAATATAATAAAAATTTATTTATTTATTTAAAGATTTTAATATATAACTCCTCTGTTATAAAACTATTATTATTATTATTATTATTATTTTCTTTTCAAATTTTACATTTTGTTTTAAGTTTATGTTTTTTTTAAGTTTAATTACTTTTAATGGTACGTTATTTTAACTCTACTATATTTTTTAAAAATACAAATTTATTTTGTAAATAAAATAATAGATATTTTTATTTTTTAATGTTGAAATAAAATTTTCATTATAAAAGTTTTAGGGGTATTTGTATCCCAAGTATAAATATCAGAAGATAGTTTTGGTAAAAAAATATTAACTTGGAATTAAAAAAAATCTTAATTTTTTAAGATTTTTCAATTCTAGGTTACATCATTTTGTTGACATGTCGGATATGGATTATTACTTAGAAATGATTACCTAAATCAAATAGTATTTTAGTTGATGATTTTAAATGAATAATTAAAATTATCTAAGATAACATCCTTAAAAGTTATGAGTCATCTTGGAGGGGTGACAGCTTCCCTTTTGCTCCAATTAATTACCTGAGCCACCAGATTCCTCATATGAATTTGCCGCTGCGAAGGATGTCGAGCTGTTCGTGACAAGCTCTCCGACTTCTTTGAAAATTTGGAGTGATCATTATATGCATAATTAATGTGGCAACAAAGGGCAAGTCCATGCTACAAAGCAATTCTCCACAAACGCGAGACAAGAATAATTTCATATATCTTGGTGCAACAGCTTTAAGTGAGAAGGGCAAATACCATTGGTCCATAGAATGTTTAGTGGGCACTACATAGATAAAAAAAGATTGATACCTATTGAAGTGGTTCATTAATTAATGGAAAAAAGATAAGTTGACATCCGACTTGTTAGCTTCTCGATTTTTTAGATCTCCAGCTCCTTAATTTCTCGGCCTTTCAGGCCTTCCGATTCTTTAGCTTCTCGGCTTCTTAACTTCCCAGTTCTCATGACTCCCGGCTCCTTAGCCTCTCGACCTCTTGTGCCTCCCAGCTCTCCACTCTCGGGCACTACCTCCTTGGCTTCTCAGTCCCCCGGCGACGCAAGACACGAGACTATTTCAAGAAAAGAATAAATCATCGTGTCAATATTAGATTATTTGAAAAAAAAAAGAAACGATGTGAACCAGTCTCGTATTATTTAAGGAATTAAATAATAGTAGCATGAGAAGGAAAAAGTCTATAGTCTCTTTATAAAAAAGGTAACCCTTTTCGGTATTCAGGTACATATGCATACCTATGTAAATCGAAACTCCAACATTCATCTTCTTCATCCTCTAACTTAAGCGTTGTTGAACCCCCTGACCGTCATTCTAACACTCTTCTTCTTCTCATTTTTCTTTGTCTAGGCTCCCAACAACATCATCATTCTCGTTGTCATTTGGCAATTGGCGATTCAGTTGGCAATAGAGCCAACAAACCGGTGATTCACTCATTGACATTCGCGGGCAGGATCAAATTGGTATTGTTTGTGAGAATTTGTTAGGTAAAGAAGACATCCCCTTCACCGTGGAATTATCCCAAGACCCAGTTCAAGAAGAGCACTTGATAAACTTCTCCCTTTATAGTCCAACGACCCTTGCCTAGAAGGATAGAGAAGCAGTGACATACCCATCCGAGCTTTAGTAGAGGAACTTCTGTGTGATGGGACTAAGTATATATCCCAACTAATGATATTAGGTCAGCGAAACCCTGAGATCCGTCAAAGTTGTCGAGATCTGCAGGCCCGCATATCCAAATTGGAGACCAAATTAGTTGCAGCTCCTCAAAAAGTTTTGGCTACAGCTCAGCTAATTGTCAAACAATCAGAAGTTGATTGCCTGAAGCGACAATAAGAAGACTCTACTTTTAGCCAGGCAACGATCACCCAATCAAAGAGGGGGATAGTAGAGACAATGGCAAAAAGGATCAGCATCTTGGCTAAGAAGAAAACTTGGAGACGAAGGAGACGGAGAAGACGAAGAAATGATGATCGAAGAATTAGCAAGTGTACGTAAAAATATTTTTATCTGACCTAATATAACTCGACTCATTCAATAGGAGTCATTGGATCTCTGTTGTTATAAGGGCCGAATAAATTTTTCACTGTGAGACTAAACACATAAAACAAATAAAAACATCATAATAAGAAATTAGAAATCAGTCTAAATTTTATCTAGCAAAGCTTGAAATTTGCAGAAAAAAGTTAAGACACAGAGAACATCAATGGATTTGGAGATTAATTTATTAGTATTATGAGAGTCTCCAACACCAAGTCTCCACCATTGCTCGTTGAAGAACTTGCAGGTGAAAGTGATACGTTGATCGACACCAAAATAGGAGAAATCAGTGCACTGAGTGTTGGTGCAATTTGCTTAAGTGTTGGTGCAATTTGCTTAAGTTAAGGTAGATCAATTTGACTAAGTTTGAGTTGGTTTAACTTTGAGTCATGATATTTAAGTTTTGATGTTTGATAATATATGGAGATTACAGGTGCAATTATCTGTTTGGGGAGATTACTAGTGTAACTCCCCTCTGATCAAGGTTTGACCAATTTGATGTAAATAAGAGTCAAATAGGTTATGATTGATTGGATACTTGACTGAAAAATTCTAACTGGAAGTTAGACAAGGGCAAGACTAATGGAAAAGTTAACAAAAGAAGAAAAATTTAAGTGAGTCATTATTGACTGAACACTTGGTGTGAAAGCCCTAGTGAGTCAAGCTAGGTAAATGAAAAATCCTGGTGAATAAAACCAAGTGAAAAGCCCTAGTGAGTGAAGCTAGACAAATGAAAAATCATGGTGAGTGAAGACAGGTGAAAAGCCCTGGTTAGTGAAGCTAGACAGATGAAAATCCTAGTGAGTGAAACTAGGTGATGAAAAGTCCTAGTAAGTGAAGCCAAATGAAAAGCTCTAGTAAGTGAAGCTAGGCAGTGAGGAAGTTCTAGTAAGTAAAGTCAAGCAGTTGAAAATCCAGGTAAGTCAAAGGTTGACCGAATACCTGATGATTGGAAGTTCAAGTGGGTCAAGGCTAACTGGACACTTGGCACGAGATGATAAGTCCAAGTGAGTCAAGATTGATCGGACACTTGACATGAGGAGAAAAGTCCAAGTGGATCAAAGGATTGATCAAGCACTTGGCACGAGGAGAAAAGTCCAAGTGAGTCAAAGGTTGACTGAACACTTGACACAAGGAGAAAAGTCAAGTGGGTCAAAGGATTGACCGGACACTTGGTGAAGAAGTCCCAGCAAGTCATGTTTGATCAGATGCTAGGCAATGAGGAGTTCCAATAGGTTACGGTTGACCGGATGTTGGACAAAGAATCCAAGGACTTGAGTTCAAGAGCTAGGGTTGCTGAATCGCTTAGGGTAAGCGATTCTAAAGACCTTAAGCGATTAGAGTAATCGCTTAAGGACCTCTCTGTGAGAAAACAGAAAGGGCCGTAATCAATTAGGATAATTAATTGCGGAATTCTTAATCAATTAAGCCAATTTTTGTGAGTGCACAAAGAGGTACCTAATCGATTAGGTACATCTTAAGCGATTAGGACAATCACTTACGAGTCATTCTCATGCAAACAGAAGCATGCTTAATCGATTAGGCTAGTCAATTAGGCATGCATAATTAACTAGGGTAATCGATTAAGCTTTAGAAAAATAGTCGTTATACAACTTGCTGACGTGGTAGTCAATTAAGGAGGTTTTTAATCGATTAAGGCGCTTGAAGAGCCAAAGAAAAAGGTGGACGCGAGCACTGTTTCAGTAACTCTACACACATCTTCTTCTCCGATTTTCACAGCCGATTCTTGAAGGTTCTTGGAGCAAAGTACTGCTGCATTTCCAAGCATCAAGAGACATTTCCAAACAAGAAGAGAGCAAGCTAGGGTTTTATTGTTGTAAATCTTGTATGATTTCATTTATTTAGCTTCTCATTTTCTTCTTGTTGTATTGAGAACTTATATGAGGTTTCTCCACCTCCGGAGTGTTTCCGAGGAGTATTTTGATAGTGGATGTGTGAGAGAGGGCTAGATTCTTATATTAGTCACCTCATCTTGAGATAGATACCAAGTAAATCCTTGTGTTGGCATTGGGGAGATCTGCTTCAAGTTTATCTGCTGCAACAACATCTACGAAGCGAGCAAGTGAGCGAGATGAGCTATTCACCCCCTCTAGCTCTAAAGTGACCCAACAAGTTGTATCAGAGCAAGGCTGCTCTTCATCGGACTCATCACCAGATGGTCAAAGAGCTAGAGGAAGAAGAGGAAGTTGAGGCCCTAATTTCATCAATTCAAAGACTTCATCAAAAGAGCTTAACTTCAAGATGGATGAAGATGAAGAGCCTCCACCTCCAGGATTGAGGGGGAGTGTTATTCATTGACACTGGATTAAGAAGAAGATTCTACTTCTGGGTGAAATGAAGAGGAAGATTGTGGCACCTCCACAAATCAAGAAAAATCAAATGGAGGATCAAGTGTCACCCCTACAAACAAAGGTATAACAATTTTAATTGTTAATAATAAAAGTCATATCATTTTCTTTGAATGTAAGAAAAATGGACACTACAAGAGCAAGTGTCCAAAATTGACTAAAAAGAAAGGTCAAGTGACACCCAAGGGCAAGGAGAAGACCAAGGAGGTTGGTCCCTTTGTACACAAAGGTAAGGAGCACATTATGTGCTTCTCTTGTAGGCAAAATGAACATTATCGGAGCTAATGTCCAAAGGGGAAGAATCCGGCCAAGAACAAAGGAGGAAAATCAAATCAAGGGGAGCTCTCAAAAGCAAAACCGAGATATCAATTATTGAAGTAATTCATTTAAGTTATGATAAAAAGCATGCTAGGTCTAATATTTATCATTTTAATATAATTTATCATAAAAATAGGAAGCATGATATAATTAAATAAAAATATATAGCATATCATGCTAAGGCTACCTCACCTAAAGTTAGGAAGGTAGATAACTATTTAAGCAAGAAATCAAAAGAAATTAGATATATGCCTAAGAAAAAAGAAAGCTTAAGGTTTTAATCAAAAATTAAAATTTGAGGACTTATGGAAGGAAAATCGAGTCTTGAGGTCAAAACTTGATAAATTTGAGAGGACCCTTAGAAAATTGACCAATGGTCCAAGGGTCTAAGAACAAAAACCTAGGGATAGATAGACAAGAGTCATCCAATGGCCATAGAGGCTTGGGATATAAACCTAAAGACAAGAAGGATGTCCCTTTGTATCATAGAGTTTTATATAGTTATGGAACTAACTCTAGGTCTAGGGGTCAAGTCAAGGTTACAAGGGAGGTCATTCCTGTTGGAGCAATCTAGGTGCCCTAAGTTTTGATGTTTGGGCAAAGGTTTAAGTTAGGTTTATTGTTGTATTTGATATGCATTGTGAGTGTGCAGGATACAGGTACAATAAGGAAAGTCCAAGGGTGAGTCTTGGCGGTGTAAGTCCAAGCATGTAGTCTTGGCAACGTAAGTCCAAGTGTAATCTTGGCAAAGGAGGAAAGTCCAAGGATGAGTCTTGGCGGTGTAAGTCCAAGCATGTAGTCTTGGCAACGTAAGTCCAAGTGCGACTTGATAATGGATGAAGTCCCAGAGGTGCGACCTCTTGGCAAAGGAAGACCCGACAACAATGACAAGGCCGATGGAAGCTCCAGAAGGCAAGACGTGAAGGATGGGGAGGCATCCGAGGGACGCAAGGCTGATGGAGGAGGCTAGAAGGCTAGATCTAGGTTGGTCGGGCGAGAACGAGTGCTGAGTGAATGTACTCGAGGTAAAATCCTAGAATTAGGGTTTACTGTAGCAGTACTGTAGCAGTCGACTGGTGACTGTAGCAGTCGACTGGTGCACTGTAGAGAGCCGTTGGGCTGACACCAGTCGACTGATGCAAGGACCAGTCGGCTGGTAACGGGCAAATCAGCTTACTGATTTGTTCCAAGCTCTATAAGAAGGAGCTTGGGATGGCCGGCCAAGGTGACGAAATTAGACTTGGTTAAAGCCTAATTAGTAGTCACCAAAGTGCTCAAGGATCTCTTGTGTCCAACTGTTCTTGGTTGAAGTTGTGGTGAGGTTTCTCCACCCACAAGGAGCGGTTTGAGCTAGCCGGAGTTTCCGGGGACTAATCCACCGACGGATTGAGGGATCGTCCACCTTACGGACAGCCGTGGAGTAGGAGCATCATCTCCGAACCACGTTACATCGACGTGCATTGGTTTGGTTGTTCTTTTCTTTATCTTTAGCTTTCATATTCGTATTTAGTTTCGTATTATTCCGCTGTGCAACTAACGAATACGTAGGAAGCCATCGATTTGGGTGAGACGCTATTCACCCCCCCTCTTGCGGGCACATCGGTCACAACAAGTGGTATCAGAGCGAGGTCGCTCTTCTACGGACTAACCGCCAAGAGAGCAAGAAGTTAGAGGAAGAAGAAGATGGAGTCCGAAGGACCGCTCGGATGGGATATCCGAATTCCACCTCCGTATGACAAAGAAGACTTCAATTATTGGAGGAAGCGGTTGGAGACATGGTTCCAAATGGATTGGAATCAATGGGTTGTCTTGAGTGACCCATTTGAAGCTCCTACGGACAAGAAGGGTAAACGCCTCCGACCTCGTCATTGGACCGAAGAGCAACGAGAGCAATCGGAGGTGGACAAGGAGGTAACGAGAATTTTGCATAATTTACTACCTTCTAATATCATTGTGAGTGTAGGTGAATGCACAAGTGCATGTGATCTTTGGAAAAAGATCATTGCCTATCATGAAGACCCGTCACAATTCCAAGGAGTAGAGGAGTCCAAGGAGAAGGGCTCATTGGTCCAAGAAGAGAAGGACCAATCCGATGTTGACATAAGGTCAACATCCGAGGAGGAGAAGGAAGATGAGGAGGTATCATCCACATCTTCAAGGGAGGAAGAAGTGGAATCATCGACATCTTCAAGTGAAGATGAAGAAGAGCAATCCAAGGAAGAGGAGATCTTGGAAGCTCAACCCTCCACCTCAACTACCAAGAAGAGCACAAAGGACCACATCAAATGCTTTGAGTGTGGTAAGATGGGGCACTACAAGAGTAGGTGTCCTTCACTCAAGAAGGTAAAGGAGGTAAACCCTAAACTCACTAAAGTTAATTTAGAAACTAATGTGAGTTGTAGGAAGAAGAAGGAGGAGGAGAAGAAGCACATTAGGTGCTTTACATGTGGTGAGTGGGGTCACTACCACACAAAGTGCCCAAGGAAAGGAGAGCTCAAGAAATTGGTGCACTTGAAGAAGTGGGAGAAGAAGAGAGCTTCAAGGGTAAGGGAGGTAAACCCTAACTTGAATGCTAGTTCAAATTTAAATCGTTATAATGCTATTTATCATGAAAATAGAATGCATGATAAATCTAAGGATAAATATATCCCTCCTCATTCTAGATTTATCACACCTAAGGCTAGGAAGGTAAATAACAATTTAGGCAATAACTCTAAGGATTATAGATATATGCCTAGATATAGAAATGCTCATAGGAGTCAAGAAAAATCCAAGTCTATGAATTCAATGATGGAAAACCAAGTCTTGAGGTCAAGACTTGATAATTTAGAAAGAACCCTAGCAAGAATGGAAAATATTCTTAGGGGTCAAAATGAGCATAACATAGGAAAAGCTAGACAAGAGCCATCCAATGGCTATATAGGTTTGGGATACAAATCTAAAGCCAAGAAGGATGTGACTTCCTTTCATAGGGTTCCATATAGTTATGGGACCAACCCTAGGTTTAGTGGTCAAGCTAAAAGTACAAGGGAAGTTGTCCCTAAGAGTACTTTTACAAAGACCAATGTGACTAAGACTTCTAAGAAGTCTAATAATGTCACAAAGAAGGTCACAAGGGAGGTCATCCCTAGAGTTGACTTAGTAAAGGTGACTAAGGCTCCAAAAAGGCCAAACAAAGTCACAAATAAGGTTACAAGGGGAGAAAGCCCTAGAAGTGACCTAGTGGAAGTGACCAAGGCTTCTAAGAAGCCTAGAAAGGTCCTTAGAAAGGTATCTATGGAAGTCATCCCTAGTGAGTACCTAGAGCATCCAAGGATCACCAATAGGATTTGGGTTCCTAGGAGCATTTTCTCTACACCCTAGATAGGTTAGAGAGTGTCAACTTCAATTGGAAAGGTAGTTAACCCAACCTTTGTAAAGTTGACACTTGAGAGCATTTTCAAGGTTATTGTTAACCTTTGAAAATGAAAAGGATTATTAAGTGTACTCTTTAAGAAGAGTAAATTGTGTCAAAATTTGAGGATTTGAGTTTAACCTAAATTGACACAAATATGAAAATACAAGGAATACAAGTTGGGATCTTGGTCTCCTTTTGATGGGTTAAGGGAGATTTTTAACCTTAATCCAAAGTAATCACTATTTGGAAGAACAAAGTATGTCAAATCTTAAGGAATTGAAATACATGTAAATTGGCACACTTGAAAAGGATTAGAAATGGCTAGTTGAGATCTTAGCATGTTCTTAAAGGATTAAGAGCAAAATTAAGTCTCAATCTAAATGTTTGATCCTTAAAGAGAGTAATATGTGCCAAACAAATATTTGAGAATTGAATTCTTAATTTCAATTGACACAAATAGAAAGGGATAAAAGAAATGTCAAGTTGGGTTTTGACATTCTTTCAAGAGATAAGCAATCTAGGCTTAATTTTAAGGTTTTAGCTAAGGTTTAAGGATACTTAGATTATCTAGGTATATTTCATTTATGATAAAATACCATGATTGATTGCATATTATATGTCATGACATCATGTGTTGCATTCATTTTATTATGAAAAATATAAAAATATCATGTCATGTCATGTCATACATACATCATGTAGCTATAGCATGCTTTGCTTTTGAAAATTGCTTATTTTGATGTATGCCATTAATCATCATGTAGTATGTCAATTTCCTTATAATTAAGGATAAAAGGCATTTATTATGTATGGAAGTGCCCCAACAAGAGGGATCATATCAAGTGACATCCTAGATGGATGATCATGATTTTTACAATGCCTAGATAGAGATGCATGATCCCTTAGTTTAGGGCAAGACCAAATATACATCTCACAAAGAACTATAAGGTAACTTGTATGTGTTTTAATACACGTTAGATACAAGTGAGATGTTAAGATGGTGAACTAAACTGAAGATGTTGATCTAGTGCATCTTGTTGAGTTTTAGGTTCATCAAAACACATAGTTATGTGTCTTCCAATCATTGGGAAAGCTAATGTACAAGTCATGTGCATTGAGCCCAAAGAACGTGGTTGGATATTGGTTTTGAAGAAAATTTCAAAATACTTTTGAAAAACCTTGGTGAAGACTATCTTTTGATAGTAACCATCATTGGAAGGTTAGACACAAACTAGGAGAAAATATTGAAGTTTTCAAGAGTTTTCAAATTTGTGTCAATCTTTGAAAAATAGGAAGTATTTTCATAGAAAACTATTTTTCCCTGATAAAGTATCCTAAATAATGTCTACATGAGTTTTCATGATGAAAACAAGTATGGATTGGTTAAGAAAAATCAAAGTGAAGTTTTGGTTGAGGTTTAGTTTCATTATTGAATTTTGAACCTCAAAACTTCGAGTTTTGATTTTCCTAATTATTTAGAAATCCCAAGTCATTGTTGGTGCAATGATAGAAGCTTTACCATATTTTTAGGGGGAGTTACTCTTTGAAAATATAAAAATCTTTTCAAAGACCAAAAGGAGGTCAAGTGTTAAGGTAGCACATAATATTGGTATGGGAGGTGTTACCAAGAACAAGGGAGAGTTATCCAAGGCCAATAAGAAGGAATATGCTAGGGTAGCATATAATTATAGCAAGGATAAGGTGTCCAAGATTAGGACAAGAAAAAATTAACCAAAGACAAGGTGTCTAAGGTTAAGAAGGAGAGTTTTGTAGGCCAAGTGTCACCTGAAGTGCACCGAAGTGGCCTAGTCATAGTAAATGAGTCATCTAGGGAGGTGGCTAAGATTAAGAGCTCAAGGGGGAGCTCAAAGAATCTTTGGGGCATATGGTAAATGATCTTAAGTGAACCAAGATGTGCTAAAGGGATTAGAGATGGATTTGAGTCTCTATTATACTTGGTTGGCACAATTGGGTTGAGTTTCATGCATGAAAATATGACATTGGGGTTATATTATATGAAAATTAGTTTTTGATGTATAGATGCCATATAAACCAATGCTATGGGTGCATTGTGGGTTGGTATGGGCAAATACATCAAGAGGAAGCCAAAACTAGGACTTTAGGTCAATGTTCAATTGAACCATTTAGCTAGTTTTGGATTTTGTGTCAATCTTAGAATTGGTGATAGATACATTTTTTAATATATTTTTCCCAAGTAGATAAGGGTTCAATAGACCTATCCACAAAATTTGGGAATTTTTGGAGGTCTAGGGAATTTCTGGTGTATTTCTGAAGTTGGCCTGAAAAGGCTGATTTTTGCAGAAATAGAGTGCCAGTCGACTGGTGCAGATACCAGTCGACTGGTAACAGTGTTTTTGAGCACAGAATGTTTCTGTAAGCTTATTTTGTCGATACCAGTCGATTGGTGCCGATACCAGTCGACTGGTAACAGTAGATTTCGACCACAGAATGCTTCTGTAAGGTTCTGTCGAAGGGGGCAGTCGACTGGTACCTAGTTCAGTCGACTGATACCAGCCTAAAAATATTTTTTAACGTTGTTCTTGACCGTGTCAACTCGTTTAAATGTATGAGATCCATGGGGGATAAATACATGAGTTTAGGGTCAATTTGGATGATATGTTTTCAACAATTGGGATATTGTTGGAGCTCTTTTTGATGTATGGCAAATGGGGAGAAGTCTAGGTTTAAGTGGGAAACCTATACACCTTTGCAAGAAATCCTAACTCGAGGGAGAGCTTAGGTGAAGGGGGAGCGATTGTTTAGGCAAAGGGGGAGAAGTTTACCTTTGCGGGAAATCCTAGCTCAAGGGGGAGCTTAGGTGAAGGGGGAGCCTAGAGATTTAGGTTCCATTATTTATGCATGAGTTGATTTACATATTTATTTGCATATGTATTGCATTTATGTTTCCCTAACTTAAACAGGTTGCCAAACATCAAAAACGGGGAAGGCAGAGGAAGTCGCCAAGGTCGTGTGAACCTCACATCAAGGGTTCTTCTTCATTTCAAAGGGGATCTTCTCCCCTTTGGGAGAAAGAAAGATTTGGGTGATTTCCCTCCATCTTGGAGGGATTTTCCGGTGATTTCTAGGGAGGATCTTCACCAATTCGACTCCAAGATTCGTAGGATTGGATTTGAAGATTATTCTTCTCCGTAGATAAGTTTTCTTTTTCTCTTTTCTTGGATTTGAGGGATTAAGAATGCTTGTAATCCTTGTTTCTTCGGATTTCTTTCTTGGATTTATGGAGTAGATCTTTTATTCTAGGATGGAGGGAGTATTTGTAAGGATATCTTGATGTAAAACTCTTGTGGATATGTCAATTTCCTATTTATAAGATTTTACCCTGTTTGTATCTATTCTTTCTTGTGTGGATTGTTGTGATTGTGCCTAATTACCATGCTTGACTGAATGATTAGATATCTTGTGGATCTTGTAGAGGTAATTTCTCATTCGATTTTCCGAGGGATCTTCGTGACAGGAACATGCCTGTGTAAGGGTGTTTGAGGGAGAATCTTAAAGGTGAATCAAGGTTATTCAAGGGGATAGGATAGATAGGTTGTATTAATCTTTATATCTTGATGGGTTGATGAGTGATGGATTCCTATGTTGATTATCCGAGGGACGCACATGACAGACAAGCCCGTGTAAGGACAACATAGATCCATTCCTAATTGATCAATTTAGGTATGGATTTCAGTCCTAGGTCGGTTTTCTATTGCAAGAGAGAACTGACAACCTTCTACAAATGATGGACAATTGAGAAAAAGGATTTGGTAGATCATTTACATTGAACAACCTTACAAAGAAACTGAAACTCCTAGAACATCCCTTATCATTGCCCTTATTCTTGTTTCCTATTCTTTCATTAGTATCTTTACCTTTGATAGATTTACTTTGTACTTGTCAATCCATTGATTTGTTGTCTAGTTAATTCGCGTTGAGATATTCTTAATGCTTATTCTAGTACCGGTGGATACGATAATCTTTTATATTACTGGCGATATTTCCGTACACTTGCGGAGGTCAACAAGTTTTTGACGTCGTTGCCGGGGACTACGCTATAACATTAGGGATTTTCAATTGAGTTAGACTAGACATAACTTCTTTTTTCATTTGTGTAGTTGTAATCTAACTTTTAGAATTCTGTTTTCATAAGTTTTTCCTTTCTTGTGTAACATTCTTGTCAATTCCTTTTGTTGTAACTCTAATTCTGCATTTTGATTCTAACATTCTTGTCTAACTTTTCTCTGTTTTCTTTTGATTTAGTCTCTTTCTTTCTTTTTCTTTTGTAAACATATCTTACTATCTTGTTCTTGTGTATGCAAAGATCTAACTTTGCAGGAGAACTTCTTCCTCTTGATCCCGAGATAGACAGAACATTTCATAGAAGAAAAATTCTGCAAAGACAACAAGAAGAATAAGAACATTCTATTATGGGGAATAGACCACTAAAGGATTATGCAGCACCTTATGCTAAGGGTTTTCGATCTAGTATTTCAAGGCCTTCAGTTGAAGCAAATAATTTTGAGATCAAACCTGCAATTATATCTATGGTGCAGTAAAATCAATTTGGTGGAGGACCGCATGAAGACCCAAATCAACATTTGGAAGTCTTCTACGAAATATGCGGTACAATGAAAATGAATGATATTCCTTCAGAGGCAGTGCGCTTACTATTATTTGGGTTTTCCTTGAGAGATAGAGTCAAGCAATGGTTAAACTCTTTGGCTCCAAATAACATCACCACATGGGAGCAATGCGAGCAAGAATTCCTTAACAAATTCTATCCTCCAAGTAAAACAGCTCATATGAGGAATCTTATTGCAAGCTTCAAACAAGTGGACTCTGAATCTTTATTTGAAGCTTGGGATAGATACAATAGTATGCTCAGACAATGCCCACACCATGGTTTGGAAAGGTGGTTAGTGCTACATACGTTTTATAACGACATCAACTATCATACAAAGGTGTCCCTTGATTCAGCTGCTGGAGGGACACTTATGAACAAGAGTTTGGATGAAGCCGAGGAGATAATTGAGAGCGTAGCACAAAACCACCATCGATGGGCTAATGAAAGAAGTGGTGGCTATTCTTGTATGAACTCAACAATAAAAGCATCAGGAAAATTTGATGTTGATGCAGTGACTTTATTGGCTGCAAAACTGGATGCTCTTACGAAAAGGTTTGAGAATATGGGAGCTATTTCAAATTTGGTCAATGTCATCGTTTCTTCTTGTGAAGTATGTGGAAGTTCTGAACATTCAAATGACTCATGTCCATTAGGATCTATCACTGCACAAATCAATCAATTGGAGCAATGTGATGCAATCATGGGTTTCAATCAAAGGCAGAACAACCCATACTCAAATACCTACAACCCTGGATGGAAGAGTCATCCTAATTTTTCTTACAGAAATAACCAAGATCAAGGACCATCCATGGGGGCAAGGCCTAATTTTCAATTCGGGCAGTAAAATTTTCAGCAACAATCTTCTCAAGGATTTCCTATGTCTAAAATTGAAAAGATGTTTGAAGAAATTATGTCTACTCGGAATGAAATAAACCAAGACATTTTAAATCTTACTCAGAGAATGGATAATTCTGATAGACATCAAAAGATTCTAGAAAGTCAGATTGCCCAATTAGCTTCCTCATCTTCTAGAGCACCAGGACAATTACCTGGCAAGTTTGATGTCAATTCTATGGAGCACTGCAATAGAATTGAGCTTAGGAGTGGACGGACCTTGGGAGATCCCCAAGTGACTGCTCTAAAAGGGATGCACACTGAAGAAGAACTCTCTCCTCCAGCACCAAATCAGATTCAAGTTGATGAGGAGAGTACCACTAAGGTTGAAGAGACTCTTCCACTCCACCATCAAAGTATAGCAATCCCTTTCTCAAAGACTTATTATGTCAAAGAAGGATGAAGAGTTTGGCAAATTCTTAGAGAAGGTAAAAGAAATATATGTTGAAGTACGACTCATTGATGCAATCCTTCAAATGTCCAAGTTTGCCAAATTCCTGAAGGACATCTTGTTGAATAAGAAAAGGAAAGGAGATATAGAGACTATTGCACTTACAGAGGAATGCATCGCTCTTTTTGAAAAGAATACTTCCCCAAAATTGAAAGACCCTGGAAGCTTTTATATTCCTTGCAATATAGGAACTGAATTTATTGAGAAAGCTTTTTGTGATTTGGGAGCAAGTGTTAGCCTCATTCCTTATTCTATTTGTAATAAATTAGGTCTCAAAAACTTTAAACTTACTACCATGGCACTACAACTTACTGATCACTCCTACAGGTACCCTATGAGTATCGTTAAAGATGTACCAGTAGAAGTAGGTGGGAGTATAATTCCCACCTATTTTGTTGTGTTAGACATGGAGGAGGACCCAAAAATCCCTATCATATTGGGAAGACCATTCCTTACTACAGCAGGAGCTATTATAGATGTTAAAAATCATAAACTTTCTTTGGTGATTGGTAAGGAACGGTTGAAATATGATTTATCTAAAGCCTCTAACCATGTCTCTTCTCTCTTAAATGCTTGTAGCAGGGCAAGCATTTACAAATTGGAGGAATGGAATTTCCATCCTCATGGGAGGCCACCAAATGAAGAGAATAATGTGGTGGAAGATGTTGGGAGGAGACCTCCCAACAAAAGTGACAAATATGTCTGCCCTCCAAGGGCAAGGAAAAGAGAGGAGTAATCAAGATTGGTCGAGCTAAAGACCTTAAATAAGCGTTTCTTGGGAGGCAACTCAAGGGTTTCTTTTTAGTTAGTTTCATTTCATGTCTCTATTGTTCATTAGTAGTGTTTTTACTTGGTTTTTGCTTTATTTTCAGGTTGAAATTTCACTTCCATGAGCTAGCCATGACTTCTTCATGGGCATGGAAGTGTTGGAAGAGCTAGAAAGGAGGAGAAGCATCAATTGGAGCAAAACAGAGCATGGTCATGTGCTGTACACGGCTGGGCTTATGGTGCAGAGAAGGGAGATGCTTGGGCCGTGTCTACATGACACGGTCGTGTGGAGTCTCCAGAGAAGAAAAGGTGCATGGTCGTGTCTCGTACACAGTCGTGTGAAGAATCCAAAGGAGGAAAACTTCTCGACCGTGTGAAGGAACCAGTGCAGAAGCATGCACTGGCCGTGTCATCTGACATGACCGTGTGCTGATTCCAGAGAAGGAGGCTGGTGAGGCCGTGTCCCAGACACGGCTGTGCAAGGACACCCGTGAAGGAGAAGGATATGGCCGTGCCAATTGTCACGACCGTGTGACTCAACCCGTGAAGGAGAAGGCGGGGGTCGTGTAGATCTACACGACCCGTGTGGAGAAATCTTACCAGGCCGTGTCTCCTATACACGGCCAGATTCAGGCCGTGTCCCCCACACACCCTCCTCATCTCAACACCCTCTTTTCTATAAAACCCTCTCTTCTTTAACTTTTCTTTCAAGTCTTCTCAGATTTAGGTCTAAAACTATTTCTTTTCCACAAACTTCATCTAGATCTAGATCCTTCTCTTCTCCTAGATCCAATATCTCCACTTTCACAACCCTAAGATCTATTTCTTCAAGATCTAGTTCCTCCAACCATAAACAGTACCCTTCCCCACTCAAACTTGACAATATGTCCAACCTATTGAAGAGACTTCGCAAAGGTGGTGGTGGATCTAGTGGTGGAGACAAAGGGAAAGAGTTATCCAAAGACAAAGGGAAACAACGGGTGCAAGGAAGAGGAAAGAGGACCTCACATAACGAAGGTAATGACAATGAATTCAATATTGTGTTTAGGAATGATGATCAAATAACTAGATTTGCAATTCTTGTCAATAGAAAGATTGTGTGTACTAGGTATATGGACCCAACTGTTTTAGATATGATGGGAATTAGAGACGATATAGATTGGATGATTGGGTTCCTAGATTGGAGTGATATGTTGTACACACATCTCCCTACTTATCCTCGCCTTGTTTTGGAGTTTCTAAGTTCACTAGATGTCCATTTTTCCAATGAGGATGATTATGTTGGCAAGATAACCTTTAGATTAATGAATCAAGAATTTCAATGGACATTTAGTGATTTCAATACTTGTTTTGGATTGTCTTTCGGTAGCTCTCAGAGGTTTGACTCTAGGTTCAATTGGAACAATTTTTGGAATTCTATCACCGGATTAGATCATCCCTATGAGCCCTCTAGAGCCAAAGCTTCTCACATGCAAAACCCTGTTTTTAGATATTTGCATCGAGTCATGAGCAAAACTATTTTGGTAGAGGGGAAAGTGATGGAGTCGTTAAGAAAGTAGAACTCTATGCTCTATGGGCTATGTTGCATAAGGTCGATTTTGATTCCGATTTTCATTTTCTGCAAACCTTAGTGAGAGCTACGAGGGCGTCTTCGGGATCAATAGTTCTTGGTGGGTTGATTACTCAAATAGCAATTAACTTGGAACTTGATTTAGATGGGTTGGAAGTTATTCATGGCAATGATATGATCGACATGGATGCATGTCTTGCTATGAAAATGATTATTCGGGATGAGAACGGTTTCACATTTCCTAGGAGGAATGATTTTCTGTTACCTCTTCCTTGTCCTAACGAACTTCAGTTCACAACCCAGTGAATTGGGTAATCACTGATGGAGACCCCGATAATGTCCCCTCCATATCCGGAGACATAGACCCACACATTGAACCCTCGACATCTGGATACCCACAGCCCTCCGGACACCCGGATCCTGCTAGGCATTCTTTTGCCTATGGTACGGGTTCCTCCAGATTTGACTTTTCTGATTTCGTACTTCTCTAGAATCACTTTATGAGAAACATGATGCCCAACGAAGAATGTTGGAAGGTCGCTTCTCTTTATTAGATAATCAGTTTAGAGAAGTATAAGAGCACTTTCGATTCATGAGGAATTTTCAAGGTCAAGTGGCTGAATTTGTCCAGGATTATGATACGGATCAAGTTAGAATGAGAGATTTTATGCAAAGCATGAGTGTCACTAGCCAACAAGTAGATGCTTTGTTTGAGTATCATATAATCCTGAGCGAAACTCCAGGTTTCCCTAGCTTTCCCATTGGCCAACCACGCCGTAGGCATCCTTTTCCTCGTCCTCCTCCACCTCCACCTCCACCTCCTCCACCATATTGATTTCATCGGGACGATGAAAAGTTTAAGTCTGGGGGGGTGTCGAACCTGATTTTTCTTTTTGCATTCTAGTTTTCAGTTTTTGCTTGTTTTCTGCATGTTTAGTTTTTGTTTTGCACTTTATTTCGATTGTCTTGCTTTGATTGCTTGTTTTGATAGTCACTTAACTATCTTTTGAAATCTTGTGGCATACATTTTGAGAACATCAAAACTTTACTTATATGCTTTCTTGTCTTTAAGATTAAATGTTAGCACGTTCATTATCTAGGTTCATGATGTTTTAAGTGATGTTACTAGTATGCTCAATGAACCTCTTTAATCTATCTTGGGTAGTATGAAATAAGCTAAGTATCTTAGGGAGATGAGTTTTAGTCTTGGCTTGACCTTAAGGATCTTATCTTCACTACACCTATACTTGATGCTTGAATGGTTGATATTATTGAAATAGTCATGATTCATCTTGTTTGTTTAGTACTTGGTTTCCATGGTGATTTCTTAAACTTCATTTTGGTTACTGGATGAGACTCAACTCATGTAAGCTCATTTGGAAAAATCAAAATTTCCCAACATTTGTGCTAAAAGTACATTTGTGAATAAGATTTGCACAATGCAAATACTTATGAAAAAAAAGTGTGAAAAAAAGAAAAAAAAAAAGTGAATAAGGGATATAAAAAATAGTTGTCGTGAATGGAATCTAGCTAGTCACCCCTTTGAGACCGAGTTAGGTTACTGGGGAAATGACTGCTTAACTTCTCTTGAGATTGAGCACGCCTTTGAGACCTTGGGTTGATTGAGAAATATGAACCAAGTGTGTAGCAAGTATGTGCCTATCACTGGTTACTTGTCTATCACCGGAAACATTAGGAATTCAAACTTGTTGACGACTTGACTAGGATATAGATTGAAACTTGAAGAGTTTTGAGTTGCTTTATTTGCACTGTGCACAGGGTACTTATGCTTGAGCCAAACTTAACTTATTTTCATGATCATGCTTACTAATAAAACCTTTTGATAGAGTTAGGAGAATGCATTAGGGATATGAGAGCATTGTAGAGCATATGAATTTAGATTGCAGCATTTTGCTTGAGGACAAGCAAAGGTTTAAGTCTGGGGGTGTGATGTGCGTAGATTATATACACTTGTTTAGCATGTTTTGACGCACATTCACATATTTTGCACATGCTTTGTCTACGTATTTTTATACTTCCAGCTTTCCTTTTAGCATATTTACTCTTTTTAATTGGAGATATGCTTTTGTGCATTTTCTGTACACAAGAGTCGAAATTGGTGAAGGTTCCGTGTTTAAGGACAAATCCACAAGCAAAGCAAAGGAGGAAGGTACCATTCTTGTACCTCACACGACCCTGCCATGGGGGGTTGCACAGGCCGTGTAAAGTTCCTTGGCCGTGTGGATGTAGCAGAGATGGAAGTCGCCATGGCCGTGTGAACCTCACACGGCCGTGTAAAGATGGGAAGCCAGAGGAAGCTAGGCCATGTACACTACACGGCCGTGCAAGCTTTCTAGAGCCGAAGAATGCCCTGGTCGTGTGCTATACACGACCCGTGCAACAATTCTAGAGGTCAAGAATGCCCTGACCGTGTGCTTCACACGACCCGTGCAGGAGTTCCAGAGCCGGAGGCAGCGCAGGCCGTGTGGATTTACACGGCCGTGCAAGGAGTGCAGTGGCAGAGCCAAACATGGACGTGTCTCACACACGGCCATGTGAGACAGGCAGAGAGGGGAGTGAGCTAGGTCGTGTCCCACACACGGCCAGGTCCTGGGGTCGTGTGGCGCCCGAATTTCCCCCTCTATATAAAGGTTTCTTCTTTATTTCAAAGGGAATCTTCTCCCCTTTGGGAGAAAGAAAGATTTGGACGATTTTCCTCTATCTTGGAGGGATTTTTCGGCGATTTCTAGGGAGGATCTTCACCAATTCGACTCCAAGATTCATAGGATTGGTTCCGAAGACTATTCTTCTCCGTAGATAAGTTTTCTTTCTCTCTTTTCTTGAATTTGAGGGATTAAGAATGCTTGTAATCCTTGTTTCTTCGGATTTCTTTCTTGGATTTATGGAGTAGATCTTTTATTCTAGGATGGAGGGAGTATTTGTAAGGATATCTTGATGTAAAATTCTTGTGGATATGCCAATTTCTTTTTTCTAAGATTTTGCCCTGTTTGTATCTATTCTTTCTTATGTGGATTGTTGTGATTGTGCCTAACTACCATGCTTGACTGAATGATTGGATATCTTATGGATCTTGCAGAGGTAATTTCTCATTCGATTTTCCGAGGGATCTTCGTGACAGGAACATGCCCGTGTAAGGACGTTTGAGGGAGAATCTTGAAGGTGAATCAAGGTTATTCAAGGGGGTAGGATAGATAGGTTGTATTAATCTTTATATCTTGATGGGTTGATGAGTGATGAATTTCTATGTTGATTATCCGAGGGACGCACGTGACAGGCAAGCCCGTGTAAGGACAATATAGATCCATTCCTAATTGATCAATCTAGGTATGGATTTTAGTCCTAGGTCGATTTTCTATTACAAGAGATAACCGACAACCTTCTACAAATAATGGACAATTGAGAAAAAGGATTTGGTAGATCATTTACATTGAACAACCTTACAAAGAAATCGAAACTCCTAGAACATCCCTTATTATTGCCCTTATTCTTGTTTCCTATTCTTTCATTAGTATCTTTACCTTTGATAGATTTACTTTGTACTTGCCAATCCATTGATTTGTTGTCTAGTTAATTCGCGTTGAGATATTCTTAGTGCTTATTCCAGTCCCTGTGGATACGATAATTTTTTATATTACTTGCGATATTTCCGTACACTTGCGGAGGTCAACAAGAAGTTATTCTTAGAGTTGACCGTGAGGAGTCAAGTATGACTAAGACTTCTAATAAGCCTAGAAAGGTCATTAGGAAGATATCAAGGGAAGTTATCCCTAGTAAATATCTAGAATACCCAAGGATCACCAATCAATTTTGGATTCATAGGAGTGTGTTCTCTACACCTTAAATGGGTCTAGAGAGTGTCAACTATAATTGGAAGGGTAGTTAATCTAACTTTGAAGAAGTTGACACTTGGAGGGCATTTTCAAGGTATCATTATGCCTGGAAAATGAAAAGGATTAATTGTTACTCTTTGAAAGAGTAAATGTGCAAAAATTTGAAGACTTAGACTTAATTAAATTGACACAATTAGGATAGAGGCAAAAGAAATGCCAAGTTAAGATTTTGACATTTTCTTGAGAAGGAAAGGGGCAACTTTAGATTAATTTTGGTTTAAGGATAGAAGATACTTAGATATATGATCTAGGTATATTAATTATGCTAAAGTGTCATGCTTTGCTTGTCCATAATATGTCATGACATCATATTTTACATTTATATCATTATGAAAATACCATGTTATGTCATACATATATCGTGTAGCTAAAATAGTTTTCTTTTAAAAAATATTCATTTAGATGCATGTCATAAATCATCATGCATTATTTTAATTTCTTGTAATTAAGGACAATGACATTAATCAACAAGTGACATCCTAGATGGATGATCAAATTTTAAAATGTCTAAATAGAAAATCCCTTAGATTAGAGCAAAACCAATATCTACATCTCACATAAGTTAACTTGTATGTGTTTTAGCATACATTAGATACAAGTTAGATGTTAGGAGGATAAATAAAACTCAAGATGTTGATTTAGTACATCTTTTTTAGTTTTAAATTCATCAAAGCACATAGTTACCCTGCCATATACAAGCAATGGAACCTTCCTCTAAGGGTGGTCAAATCTCTACCTTTATTCAACATATTCTAACACCAGATATTCTATGACATCTCATTATTATGGAGGTTACGAGGGTTAGTATAAAAAGAGGTCCTCTCCGTTGGTCAAGTATGCTCTCTTATGCTCACTTACACGCACTCACGCACACACATCCACCTTTACTGTTCTACTGTTCATCTTCTTCTTCGCTTTTTTACCATGATTCTAACTTGAGCATCAGAGTGCCTACACCAGGGACTCCCTCACTGGTTCTCGCTCTAACGTTTCCATTTGCTTTCTCTGTGGCGTGTGTAGAAAGGATCAAATCTTGTTCGAATGTAGAGAAGATGGCGGGTTGGGAATGTGGCTCTACGATTGACTGGAAGTAGACTCCTCGCTATCCCATAAAATTGAGAGTGTGTCGAACCAGGAAGGGATTCCCGACAAAGCTCAAGTCAGTCTCTTACTCAGTGGAGAAAAGTAGTAGTAATGAATTGTAAAATGCATAGAATCACAAATATCACATACCGTCGCTTGTGGATAGAGACCCCTTTTTATAGTGTCACTGCAGCGTCTGTGCACGCATTTTAAAGTGTATTCACATTTTTTAAAGCATCCTAGGAAAAGATAAGTAAAAAAGTATCCCTAACAACTTTCCTTAAGTAAACACACAAATATCTGATATGACAGACTAGAAGTTTCTAAAGTACAATTTATCTGCTAAACATGCTCTATTGTCAATGACACAAACTTCCAAAAGGATACAATGAGATATGTAAGGGGGTCCCACTTGTGGCCGACCGAAAGTCGCTCGGCAGGGATGCCCTCACTTGGTCGTACTGAATAGAGCTATTTTCCTTCACTAGTCTGTCTGGTTATCAGAGGGCTACCTGTTGTTTGATCAGACTCATCATCCGCTTGGTGAGGACAGTATTGGTTGCTACTCGGAAAACCTAGAGGTTCCACTGTACATAAATTTTGTACAAAGATCTAAACCTTTTCCTAGCTACCATGTGTTCTTTTAAATTAAATTTTGGATCGCCTGCGGAACTTAACACGTTTGATCCAAAACTTAATCTATTTGTTCCTTTTGGTTTTGACTTGGATCTCCTGCGGAACTTAACACGTTCGACCCAAATCACCTTAAGTTATTAATTCCATTAAATATTAATTTCCATAATTGGTTCCCAGTACTGACGTGGCGAGGCACACGGCCTTCTTGGATATGGGAGCAACCACCACCGACTAGACAAAACCTTTTATAGAAATTTAATATTTAATTTCCTAAAATAACTTTAGGTTAACCGAAAAGAACAATCAAATCACAAGGAAAAGAAAAAACAAAAGAACACAATATCGAAAAACATATTCGAAATTCTAGAACGTAAGCCTCTTGTATTTGATATTATTTTCATAAATAACTAGTATGATGCGGAAAGAAAAATTACTAGTTATACCTTGTAGAAAAACCTCTTGATCTTCTACCGTATTCCTCTTCTAACCTCGGACGTTGTGTGGGCAACGATCTTCCAAGATGAGAAACCACCAACCACCTTCTCCTCCTAGCTAGGTTCGGCCACAAAGAAAAAGCTTCACCAAGGAAGAAAATCAAAACACTAACCAAGCTCCAAGAGATGCTAGCTCTCTCTCCTTCTTCTTCTTCTTCTCCGAGTAGTATCCGACCACCACAAGAGCTCCAATGGAAGAGGGAGATTCGGCCACCACAAGAGGAAGAGAGGGAGAGGATGGCCGGCCACACCAAGGAACAAAAGAGGGAGAGAAATAATAGATGTTGTACCTCATGAAGGCACCCTCACCCCTTCTTTTATATTCCTTGGCCTAGGTAAATTAGGAAATTTAATTACAATAAAATTTCCTTAATTTTCTTGACATGATTTAATTGAGAAAAATAAAATAAAATTTCCCCAATTGAAATCAAGTGGCCGGCCATATCATGTAAACAAATTGGACAAGTTTCAATCAACAATTAAAACTTCCTAATTTGTTTCCGGAAATTTTAAAATTAAAATTTCTCTTTAAAAATCTCTTCATGGTTAATAAAAGGAAATTTCTATAATTTTAATTTTATCAACATGTGGATAATTTTAAAGAGAAAATAAAATATCTCACCAATCTACAAATAAAGAAAGAGATCTAATCTCTTTCTTTAATCTTTTATAGATCTTTTACAAGAGAGATATTTTAATTTTAATTCTCTTTAATAAATTATTTATTCCACATAATAAAAATTAAAATTAAAATCCCTTTTAAATTTAATTTGGCCGGCCCCACTAGCTTGGGTTCAATCTAGGGCCGGCCACCCCAATTTATACCTAGGCCGGCCCTAGCTTGGTTCCCAAGCTAGCTTGGCCGGCCCCCTATTGGTGGGTATAGAAGGTGGGTATAGGTGGGTATAGTATTCTATAAATAAGAGGCTACGATAGGGACCGAGAGGAGGAATTGGTTTTGGTCTCCCGATAAAATTAAGTATCCCGTGTTCGCCCCGAACACACAACTTAATTTTATCAATAATAATTCATTCCACTAGAGAAGTATTATTGAACTACCGCAACAATCCCAAATTACATTTTTGGGCTCCTTCTTATTATGAGTGTGTTAGTCTCCCTGTGTTTAAGATATCGAATGTCCACTAATTAAGTGAGTTACTGACAACTCATTTAATTAATATCTTAGTCCAAGAGTAGTACCACTCAACTTTATCATCATGTCGGACTAAGTCCACCTGCAGGGTTTAACATGACAATCCTTATGAGCTCCTCTTGAGGACATTATCAACCTAGTATCTCTAGGACACAGTTTCCTTCTATAATCAACAACACACACTATAAGCGATACCATTTCCCAATTTATCGGGCTTATTGATTCATCGAACTAAATCTCACCCATTGATAAATTAAAGAAATAAATATCAAATATATGTGCTTGTTATTATATTAGGATTAAGAGCACACACTTCCATAATAACCGAGATCTTTGTTTCTTTATAAAGTCAGTATAAAAGAAACGACCTCAAATGGTTCTACTCAATACACTCTGAGTGTACTAGTGTAATTATACAGTCAAGATAAACTGATACCTAATTACACTACGACCTTCTAATGGTTTGTTCCTTTCCATTTTGGTCGCGAGCTACTGTTTATAATTTATAAGGTACTGATAACATTATCTTCTGCATGTGACACCACATACTATGTTATCTACAATATAAATTAATTGAACAACTACAACTAAATGTAGACAATTTGACCAAATATGATTCTTTATTCATAATGAATGTTTACAAAGCTTAGGCTTTCAGTATACACTCCAACAGACAGTGGGCTGGGAAATTTATGGTTTTTCACTTAACCCCAGTTGCAAGCTTTCAGAGGATGGCCGATTGGACAATCACATTCGCCCTATTGGCCAACTCCACCTTGGAGGCTCGTTCGGTCAACTGTGCCTTATCGGCTGACTTGAGATTTTGATTGTCTTGACTTTGACCTCCACGTCATCCGCTCTTCCCTTCTTTGATCCCTCTTTGGTGGGGCCTTTCTTCATCATCGTACCATAAGCCTTCCCCTCAACTCTACTTGAAAGAGGCTGTAAGTTTGACTGACTGGACAATTAGTAAGCTTTACAACCCTTCTTCTCGATCAAATGTTCTAGGGTTTAGAGCCACCGCTCAGTTATGACATTCACTGTTCCTGCAATTCGTCAAGAAGCTGCCTTTTCCCTGGCCAAACGTATTAGAGTTTAGAGCCGCCACTCAGCTTGATTCTAATCACTCTCTCGATCAGCTACTCATACTCTGAGGTTGATGTCGCTTGGGTCTAACACGGACAACACTTAGCCATTTTTTAACTTCTTTTTTATCACTCTCCCAATTGGCTACTCATACTCCGAGTTTGATGCCACTCGGGTCTAAGATGGATAACACATAGCCATTTTTTAACTTCTTTTTGATCACTCTCCCGATCGGTTACTCATACTCCGAGGTTGATGCTGCTCGGGTCTAAGACAGACAATACTTAGCCATTTTTTAACTTCTTTTTGATCACTCCCCCGATCAGCTACTCATACTCCGAGGTTGATGCTGCTTGGGCATAAGATGGACAACACTTAACCATTTTTTTAACTTCTTTCTGATCTCTTCTCTGACCGACCACCCTCACTTAGTGCCTTTTAATTGCTACTAACATCATTATAATTTCTTGGAAATCATTCAAATTCGTAGCCATTAATGCAAAGCAAGCCTGGCCATGTCTTTTAATCATGTGCTTCCCTTTCTCATTAATGCCACTTGTAATCGAATGTCACGTGTCGCTTTTTCCTGCTGCCGCATGTGTGATGTGATAGGTGACTATTTGGATTTGATGCGATGGCTTCCTTTTCAAATTCAATAGAGATTAAACCTTGTTTTCCTAAAATCCTTGATCAGATGGCTCAAGATAACCGTCCCCAAGGTTTTTAAACCATTCATTTCTTTCTCCGTTCACTGTATTGCCTTCGTCTTCTTCTCGTTTGTCTCCTTGCTCTCTGTTCTTTGCTTGTTGATGGCGATCCTTCTCAAGTAAGATCCTTCTCCTTTCTCCCTTTCGATCTTTGATTTCTATCATTTGCTCCATGGCGTGCTCTCCTCTCCACCCCCGACTGTCCCCAGACTGTGGTGTACCTCAACCAAGTCTGATTTTAACGGTGATAAGGTCAATCAATGAAGATGACCTACCATATTCTTGATGATTACAAAATTACAATCCCTTCTGCCTATGCTCATCCCCATACACCTTCGGACGACTTCCGCCCTTTTTTTAAAGACCAATTTTATGTCGGCTTCTGATTTCCCATTCATCTTTTTTTTTTACTGAAGTTTGTAGGTACTTTTACATTCCCTTGCAACAGTTAGTACCCAACTCCTTTAGATTACTGTGTGGGGTCATTATCCTATTCCTCCTATATAGAATTCTCTTTTTACCCCATATTTTATATTATTTTATTGTCTAAAATTATCCTAGTCGGGCACCTCCTCTTCCAGTCTCGGGTGGGCTTTGTTTACTTTGAAAAGATGTTCACTTCTAATGAGGGCTGGAAGGATCACTACTTCTTCATCCACCTTCCCGATCGGCTTGCTTTGCCGACTAGTTGGCAAATGGAGCTGTCGAAATCTCCCGCGCTAGGAAAATATCTTTGGGATCTATCCTACCTCCAAGTAGTCGTGCACCTGGTTGGTCAGAAATATCATATCCATAACTTATTGCTGGAGGACACTCCATATATATTTGAGCTGAGTATCATTCAAGCCTGGCTGCCCGACTTCTTAGGTAAGTCATTTCTCTATTTGGTGCTTTTAATTCTAAATGATTTCTTTTTCTTTTTGCAGCTTAAGTCATGTTTAAGTCGTTGATGAGCGGTAAGGGTAAGATAACTGATGTTGAGATCAATGTCATGGGGACGGTCGAGCTGGAAAGTAATGGGCGCTTGCCGGTTGGCACATCAGAGGAGCAAACCGGAGAAACAAGCCGAGTGGCAGGAAGCGACGTCGCGGCTACCACAGGTGAGCTTCCACCCGCCCAACCCTCCATGGTCCCAGTGGCAGTTCCTTCCGAATCGACCATCTCCGGCAAGCCCTTGATTCAGCTCCAATGCATGAAGAGGCTCTGATCGGAGGCTTCTTCCCGCTAGGAGGCCTCTAATTCATAACCTTCTACAGTCGCATTGGCTCCTCGACCTCTATTAGAGTGGGGCAAGAGCTCTTCATCCACCGTCCTTGAGAGGACGGCCAGCCCGCCGACACAGCCATCGTCCGATTGAACCCTTGTCCTAGCTGCCAGCTAGGACGATGATAGCATGATCGATTTCCTACCTGATGCCGTCACCGACCATCCAGCAGCCCTACTTTAATTATCTGTTCCTCCCCAATGTCCAAGTATAATAGCAAGGCTACTTTGGAGCCTTCAGATTAGAGCGGTTGTAGGCACATTACAGCCATCATCAGATTACTAACCAATAACTGGCGCCATCCGGATGATGCCGAGCTGCGCTTCCCAGAATATCAGATCAAGATCCAAGGGCCCCTAGACCAGACTTAGGCTGATGCCAGGGCTAAGGCGAATGCAATTCTGCCCAGGGAACTTGCTGATAGCTTTAGTCAGAAATCCACCGGGGTAACCTTTTTCTCCAATTCTTTATTCATTTTTCCTAGCCAACCGTAAGTTACTTCTTTAACTTGTTATTATGGGTGGAGAGCCTAGATATGTATCAGAGGTTGTCCTTGCTTGAATATGAAAATATTTGGGAGTCAACCAGGGAGTCGAGCGCCTCCAGGCCATGGTCGATCGTCTCACTGCTAAGGTAGCACAGTTGAAAAAAGATTTGGATGTATCCGCCGAGCAGCTCCTAGGGTCCGAGCGGGTGCTGATGGTTGAGAAGAACAAAAATCATGATTAGGCCCTCCAGCTCAACCGACTAACCAAGCAAGCTCATACCTTTGACGCCAAACTCAACTCTATGAATGCTAGGAAGCTTCGGACCATCAATAACTTAGATATTAAGAACAAAGAAGCTCAGGTCTTGACCAAGAAACTTGAGGAGTGGAGGCAGCTCTAGCTATAGAGCAAGTTAGCCAAACGACTGAACAGATGGCCAGCAAGCTCCAAAATTGAGGAGCACCAACAAGCCATCACTAGAAAGGACACCGAGCTGCAATCACTAAAGGCCAAGCTGGAGGCATCAAAGGCCCAACTCACCAAGTTCCAAGAAGATGAGCCCGCCCGGATGGAAACATTCAGAGTTGAGTATCTCCATTCTGAGGGCTTCAATCAAATTCTTACCGATCGATCCTTCCGACTGTTCAACTATAACATTGATGGGACCCTTTAGTAGCTGAAGGAGGGCAACTATCTTTCCCACGAGGTCTCAAACAAGATTATCCAGAGAGAGAAGATTATAGATTCTCTCCCAGATGATGTAACCGCCGATCTGGCCTAGCTTGATCTTGTATTTATCAACAACCTTTTGTGGCAACTCAGTAGCTTCTGTAAAAATTTTCTAAGTCTAATTCGATATGCATCCGTTTGGATTTTTAGAGTTCTCATTCTCTCTAACATTTATGTTTCGTTCTCAAAACTTACTTAATGTGAGCGTAACGTAGAGCGTGAGAGCTAAACTCACCTAGAATTTGGCCGAGTGGCATGATACTCTAGGAAACTTAGGTGCGAGGGCTTCGCTCGCTTATAACTTGCCAGAATTGGTCGAGAGTTTTTGGCACTTAGCACGAGGGCTTTGTGTTAGGACACTTGGCGGCCGGCTAGAGGGGGGCGTGAATAACCCCTGCACAAAAACAAACAAAAGTACCTTCCTCGGCTTATAACTTAAACAAGCACTTGCATAAGAAAAAATAAAAGATAAACTAGAAAGATGAGGCTCATAGATTTACTTGGTTACAACCTGGACGGTTGTTAATCCAAGACAATTGAATCGCATTAAGAATCTTCTTTAGGCGGAGAAGCCTCTTACAACAATGGACTCACAGAAAAAGAAAGCTAAACAAAATAGAAAGCGTCTACAAGTGTTGTTGCACTATTTCTTGTTGTTTTTTAGTTTTGGGACCAAGGTTGCTTATATAGCCTTGCTCGGGGGACCTCAAAGGGTTCCAAGCGCCTGGAGGGGGATAAAATTTTATCCCCCTCACAACAGATCACGATCAAACGTGATCCGGATAAACTTCGATTTTGTACTCTTGGAAGGGTTCTGGGCGCCCAGACCTGGAAAGTTAACTATGTTGACTTTTTCAGTCTAGGCCTTCCGCTCCAGTTTCGCTCGCCTCTGTCTGGGTCTTCCGCTCTGGTTCCTCTTGCTTAGGTAATCTCGGTCATTCGGAATAGGGCTCACCCGACCTCAACTTCTAGTCTTCTCCTTGAGCAAGCTTCCGCTCTGGCTTCTCATCCCTCGGAATCGCCGTGTTCTTCCTTCTCGTCCACCAGCGTACTCTTTTGCAGCTTTTTGTCCCTCGGACGCACCGAGCCCGTTGGCTCTCTCTCGTGCTGACCTTCTCGCTAGCTGTGTCTTTTGCTCCTTAAGCAATTTTCCGCTCCTGGCTTCTCATCCCTCAAAAACACCGCACACTCCCTTCTCGTTTACCGGTGTACTCTTTCGCAACACCTCGTCCCTCAGACGCACCGAGCCTATCAGCTCTCTCCCGTGTCGTCCTTCTCGCTAGCTATATCTTTTGCTCGACTTCCTATGCTCCTAAGTTCCTACACACTTAAACACAGGGTTAAACATAACAGGACCTAACTTAACTTATTTGATCATATCAAAACAACTTTGGGGTACCAACACTTTGCTCTCTTATAACTTGGTCGAATGACTCAAAAGTCTAAAGGCATGAAAGCTTAGCTTACTTATAACTCGCTTGAATAGGTCGAGAGTCTTTGACACTTAGCGCGAGGGCTTTGCTCACTTATAACTTGACCGAACGACTCAAAAGTCTAAAGGTGTGAGAGCTTAGCTCACTTATAACTCACCCGAACGACGCGAGAGTCTTTGACACTTAGCACAAGAACTTTTCTCACTTATAACTTGATTGAATGACACAAGAGTTTGGAGGTGTGAGAGCTTAGCTCACTTATAACTCATCTGAACGGCATGAGAGTCTTTGACACTTAGCACGAGGGCTTTGCTCACTTATAACTTGACCGAATGACATAAGATTCTAGAGGCATGAGAGCTTAGATCACTTATAACTCATCCGAACGGTGCTAGAGTCTTTGACAGTTAGTGTGAGGGGTTTGCTTACTTATAACTTGGCTGAACAACACAAGAGTCTAAAGGCGTGAGAGTTTGGCTCACTTATAACTAACCCAAACAGGTCAAGAGTCTTTAACACTTAGCGTGAAGGCTTTGCTCGTTTATAATTTGGTCGAACAATACAAGTGTCTGAAACACTTGATAACTTTTCATTCAAATTTGCATGCATTCATAGAATAAATATTTTTACAATTTACATGAATTCAATCACAAACTTACTATCCAACCCGATAGGGCTGTAGATGGTTTGTACTCCAGGGTCATTCCAGATTCCTCTCATTTTCATCTTTTAAATGATAAGATCTCAAACTGAGCTTCTGGATCACTTTATATGGTCCTCCCTAAGGAGCTTCTAGCTTACTGACGTCGCTGACTGACTTGACACTTTTCCAGACTAAGTCGTCGACATGAAAAAATTTGTGAATCACCCTTCTATTGTAGTTCTGCTTCATCCTCTGCTGGTATGCCATTAGCCGAATGACCACTTTTTTTCCTAATTTCGTCTATCAAATCTAATTCCATAAGGCGCCACTCAGAACTTTCTTCGTCGTAGAGTTGCATCCGATTAGACTCAATGCCTATCTCGATTGGCACCACTGCTCCCCCTCCCCCATATATCAAGTGGAACGGGGTTATGTCGATGGCTTCTCTAGGCATGGTACGATAGGCCCACAACACTCTTGGCAGCTCATCAACCCAACTTCCTCCAACGTGATTGAGTTAAGCTCTAAATCCTCTGAGGATTTCTCTGTTAGTGACTTCTACCTAAGATTGCTTTAGGGGTAAGATACTGAAGTGAAGGCTTGCATAATATCATAGTATAACACACCACTCTCTCAGCCTTCGTCTTTGAAATTACCCTCCATTGTTACAGACGAGCTTGTGAGGGATGCCGAACCAGCATACAATATTTTTTATAAAAAGTTGATAACCATATGCTCGGTTATTTTGGTAAGCGGTTCTACCTCCACACATTTAGAGAAGTAGTCGACAGCTATGAGAAGAAACTTCCTTTGACCGGTCACCATTGGGTAAGGTCCGACGATATCCATGCGCCACTGGTTGAACGGACATGACATGATGGATGTCTTTAGCTCTTCCATAGGTCGGTGGAGTATGTTCTAGTATCTATGATAAGATAGGCAAGTTGTCACTATCTGGGCGGCATTTGCTTGCAAAGTAGGCTAAAAATATCTAGCCAATAAGATTTTTTGAGCCAGTGACCGGCTGCCTAGATGACTGTCATGAGAGCCTTAGTGAACTTCTTGCAGAATGTATTGAATATTTTCTGATCCAATGCACTTGAGCAATTGCCTCAAGAAAGCCCTTTTGTATAAGTGGTCTCTAAATAATGTGAACCACCTGGCCCTCTTTTTTATCAACCGAGTCTTCTCCTGGTAGGTCGGCACGCTTCCCGATCGAAGGAACTTAGTAAAAGATGTCCTCCAATCGCTTGAGGCTCTCATTTCAATTGATCTCTCGATGTGAGCTACCAACATCACCTGCTCGATCAGCTTATCCAACACTATAAGGCTTAAGGAACTTGCTAACTTGGCCAGCTCGTCCGCATATTGGTTGTTTGCTAAGGAAATCTTTTGCAGACCACCTTTTGGAATCCCGCCTTCAACTCTACAAAAGCCGCAGCATATAATTTCAACATGACGTTATTTATTTTGAAAGTACCTGAGAGCGGCTGGGCTTCCAATTGGGAATCTGAGTGGATAAGGACCCGAGTGGTTCCCACATGCCTGGCTGCTTGTAGACTGACGATCAGTGCTTCATATTCTACCTCATTGTTTTTAGCTTGGTAGTCTAGTCAAACGAATATCTGCATTCAATCTTCGCGTGGTGATATCAAAAGTATGTCTACTCCGTTACCCTGCCGAGTGGATGATCCATCTACATATATTCTCCATGTTGCCTCTGGCTTGGCGTTTTGTATTTTAGTCACAAAATTGGCTAAGACTTGGCCTTGATTGCCGATCTATGCTGGTATTGTATATCGAACTCGCTCAACTCAGTGGTTCATTTGATTAGCTGCCCAGACGCCTCTGGGTTGAGGAGGACTCTCCCTAGTGTGTTGTTAGTTAACACAATTATGAGATGCAAGAGGAAATAAGGGCATAACCTCCAAGCAACGAGGACCAACCCATGTACCAACTTCTTAAGACAGGTGTAGCGACATTCAACATCTTTCAATAAATGACTTAAGAAGTACACCAGCTATTGTTCATTGTTGTTATATTGTACCAACACTGATTCAACCGCTCGCTCTATAGAAGACAATTATATCCAAGACAGCTTGCTGATGATGCGCTTTGCAAGTATATGTAAGGAAGACAAATAACTCTTGAGCTCCTCCAACGCTTTGTCGCACTTAGTGCCCCACTGAAATTTGGTAGCTTGGTGTAGAATTTTGAAGAATGGCTGGCTCCAATTGATGTGCATAAATATTATGATCATTTATGCATGTTTTAATGCACATTCACTTACTTTATACATATATATTCCTTGCATGATCGCCTCTTTTCTCATGTATTCATTATATATACTCTTTTGTTCGGATATATGCTCTTTGTTTAGTTTTGTGTTGACAGAGATAACTTTTGGAGTGAAAACGATGATTGTCGACGCACCGGAACAAAACAGAGAGCACGGCCATGTAACCTTGCACGGCCATGCAACCTTGCACGGCCGTATGGCCAATCCAGAGAGGGATCAGAGCACGTCCATGCAACCTTGCACGACCGTGCCTCACAACCAACAACCAAGCAAGGAACGACCGTGCAACCCTGCACGGTCATGCCCTCCCATGACCGCGACCATGCAGTACATGGTCGTTCAACCCTGCACGACCGTGTCCCAGGAGCCGAGCCCGGAGTTTTCACGGCCGTGCTAATTGACATGACCGTGCAGCGCAGCCAGAGATAAAGAAGGGCACGGTCATGCCATCCTTGAACGGTCGTGCCTCCACAGCCACGCCCTAGCCTATAAAAGGGTTTTAACCCTTTTCCTCAAAAGGGGGGAGCCGGGGGGAAGCGAGTCGTCAATAGGAGAATCACTTCGGTGTTGTTCCACGCCGTCCAGGATATCGGTCCAGCGATCTTTCATCACCACATCAACTCCAGAAGCAAATGATTGGATCCGAAGACCACTCGTCATCGTTGGATAAGCATACTTATTCTTTCTCTCTTCGCATTTGAGAATTATATGTTTAAATACACCATGTCTTTAGGTTTTTCTCCGACGTCTATGGAGTAGAGTCCTTGTTCTAGGATGAGGGAGTAATTGTGGATTGTTTTTGATGTAAGACTCGTATTATGCTTATATTCATTGGATGATTTCATTTGCTTTGTTTCAACTACTTGATCTCTATATCGTGTTGATTGATTGTGTAGGAGTTGCTAACCTCGTACGGGGAATATCTTAGATTGTACACCCAAGGGGCCCTAGTGATAGGGGTAACCCGTTCACGGACATCTAGGGTACTACTTTGAAAGGAGAGGTGATTCATCCACAAGGAAGTAAGAGACCAAACTAAGCTCCTTAATCCTGTCCTTGATAACATCAATTAGAGTTGTGTCCTTGTGATCTACCGAGGCATCCTAATGACAGGGGTTAACCGTGATAGGATTTCATAGGGATCGTCTTTGTTTGGTGCTTAAGGATATTTGCTTTAGCTTCCGGTGAATTCTTGCCGACGGACAATGAGTATAGGATAGTATGTGATACATCAATACCACCACAATGAAATCGAACTTCTAGAGCTCTTCATAAACCAAGTTGACCACTTCTCGTTGCTAGTTCTCGTTTCCGCTTCCCAATCTCTATTCTTAGATTACTTACAACCATCGATAGTGTAGCTAATCCTAAGTGTGCCATTACTAGTGCTTATAACCAGTCCTCGTGAGATCGATAATCTTTATTACTGACGATGAATCCATGCACTTGCGGAATCGTAACAAGTTTTTGATGCAATTGCTGGGGACTGTGTCTATAACATTAGTGATAATCATATTAGATTAGACTAAACTTTGCTTTCTTTTCCTTTATCTTTCCTTCTTCTAATATTTTGCATTTAAAGATATAAATTTTATTCTTGTTTTTCTTTACCTTCTGCATATTTATTAAAACGTCAAAAATAATATTATTTCATCTCTTCTTCTTTACTATATTTTATATTTTATTTTTTACATGCGAAGAGATAATCTTTCACGACGACTTCTACCGTTTGATCCAGAGATCAATAGACCTTCTTGAGAAGAAGAAACCTTCAAAAACCATTTCAAGCAGTACAAAAATCTTCAGAGATGACTGATAAATTGTTGAAGTATTACGCAGCACCTTATGCACAAGGGGTTCGATCTAGCATCACTCGACCACCAATCGAAGCTAACAATTTTGAAATCAAGTCTGCAGTAATTCACATGGTTCAGTAGAATCAATTTGGAGGAGGACCGCACGATGATCCAAACCACCACTTAGAGCTTTTCTACAAGATCTATGGTACCATGAAAGTGAATGGAGTCCCTCTAGAATCAGTAAGGTTATTGCTCTTCGGATTCTCCCTGAAAGGCAGAGCCAAGCAGTGGCTAAATTTCCTTCCAGCTAACAGCATTACATCCTGCGAGCAGTGTGAGCAGAAATTCCTGGACAAATTCTATCCACCAAGTAAAACTTCTCATATAAGAAATTTGATTGCAAGATTCAAACAGATAGACTCAGAATCATTATTTGAAGCCTGGGACAGGCTCAAAAGTATGTTGAGACAGTGCCCCTATCATGGCCTTGAAAAATGGTTGGTTCTACACACCTTTTACAATGGAATCAACAATCACACGAAGGTATCCCTCGATTCTGCAGCAGGAGGAGCACTAATGAACAAGAGCCTTGATGAAGCTAAAGAGATCATAGAGAATATGACACAGAATCACCATCAATGGCCATCAGAAAGATCTGGTGGTTCTTTCTCAAGGAATCCAATAATAGTGTCAGGAAAATTCGACGTAGATGTAGTCACTCTCATGTCTGCAAAGCTAGACGCTCTGACCAAGAAGTTTGAGGCCATGGGAAACAACAACAACACGGCCAATGTGATAGTTTGTGTTTGCGAAACTTGCGGAAGTATGTATCATGCTCAAGATACTTTCCCCCTAGGGCCAATACAAGCACAGATAAACCAACTTACGCAGTGTGATGCGATAGTCAGCTACAATTAAAGGAAAAATAATCCGTACTCCAACACATACAATCCAGGTTGGAGGAATCACCCAAACTTCTCATACCGGAACAATCAAGACCAAGGGCTAGCAAAAAAAAGCTATCAACCTAGACAATAGAGCTACTCACCTGGGCAGTAGGGCTACTCATCTGGACAACAGACTTTTCAACAACAACCTTCACAATTGTCTAGAGTTGAAAAGATGCTTGAAGAAGCTCTCTCAGAGCAAAAAGAAATGAAGAATGAGATCAAGCTGTTAACTCAAAGACTGGAAAATTCTGAGAAACATTAAAAGATGCAAGACATCCAAATAGTCCAGTCTATCTCAAGAGCACAGGAAACATTTATAGGGAAGCCAGATATAAACCCAGTGGAACACTACAACCGCATCGAGCTGAGGAGCGGACGAACTATGGGAGACCCCTAAATCATTACTCAGAAGGGACCCAACTCAGAGGAAGAGCCCTCTCCCCTAATGCCCAATCAGACCCAGAACAGGGATGGAGAGGAGATTACTAAGAAAGATGAAGGAACTCTTCAAATTCCCCCACAAAGTCAGACGATTCCTTTCCCTCAGAAACTGATAACATCCCAGAAGAATGAAGAGTTCAACTGATTTCTGAAGAAGATTAAGAAAATTTACGTAGAAGTACCACTGATAGATGCACTGCACCAAATGTCGAAGTTCGCAAAGTTCTTAAAGAGTATTTTATCTAACAGGAGGTAGAAGGGCGACTTTGAGACCCTAGCATTAACAGAGAATTGCAGCACTCTACTTATAGCAAATATTCCACCAAAACTTCAAGATCCAGGAAGTTTTTCCATACCGTGTAAAATTGGTTCTGAACTCATACAAAGAGCTTTCTGCGACTTGGGGGCCAGCGTTAGCCTACTTCCTACACTTTATGTAAGAAGCTGGGACTCCAGAATATTAAACTGACTACTATGGCACTGCAATTAGCTGACCATTCATGTAGATACCCAATGGGAATAGTGGAAGACATGCCAATAGAAGTGAGTGGATGTATCGTTCCCACATATTTCATCATCTTGGATATAGAGGAGGATCCCAAGATACTGATCATCCTTGGAAGACCATTCCTTGCCACAGCTAGAGCCATCATTGATGTGAAAAGTCACAAGTTATCCTTGGAGATCAGAAAAGAAAAGATTGAATTTGATTTATCTGATTCCTCCATCTGCAACCCCTCTTCTCAGGGAAATTCTAGCAAGATCAACTTACACAAAGTCGAGGAGTGCAACTTCCATGAGAGTTCCCCTCCAGCGAGCAGTAAGAAATACATTTGTCCTGCACTAGCAAAACTAAAGCTGCAGACTAGAGCACTAACCCTAGGAGGAGAGCCGTGCTTCCATGGGTTTAGTCCACATTAGTTGAAACGGGGTCGAGCTAAAGACCTAAAACAAGCGCTTCTTAGGAGGCAACCCAAGGGTTTTCTTTCATTTTAGTTCATCGTTCCTTTTGTCGTTTTATTTTTCTAGTAAGTTTAAGTTGAATACTTTTATTATTTCTTTTGGGCTTTCATTTTTAGGATGTACAGAGCCTCCACGAGCTGGTCGTGAGCATTTCATGGGCATGGGGGCGTCAGAGGAACTAAAATGGCGAAAGGCGAGTCATCGTGAGTCTAAAGGAGTCGGCCGTGTGACCCCACATGGCCATGCGAAGCCAACAGAGGGATAAAGGCCACGAGCTATACAACCTTGCACAGCCGTGTGGCCTATGCAGAGAAAAGAAAAACATGGGCCGTGCTAATCGGCACGGCCGTGCGAGATCGCCAGAGATGGAGACGACCTAGGCCGTGCCAATTGGCATGGCCGTGCGACATATGCAGAGAAGAAGGAGGAATGGGTCGTGCCAATTGGCACGGCCGTGCGACCTTGGTCAAGGGGAAAAAAGAGGAGGTCGTGCCAATCGACACGGCCGTGCAGAATCCCACCTAACCCGACCGTGTCTATAAGATACAGTCGTGCCCCTACCCGTGTGCGCCGCCTACTCCTCTAAAAGCCCTAATTTCCATCTTCTTCTCTTCCAAAAAGCCTTCTCCTCCCCACTGCACCTCATCAAACCCTAATTCCCACCTCTAGAGCTCATTTTTTCTTAGATCTACATCTAGATCTAACACTTCTTCAAGCCACAAATCTGAAAAGAGAGAAGAAACTTCCCTATTTTTTCTTCCTTCTCCTCCACTTCCATCCTCAAGACCTATCTCCACAAGAAATTCCTCCAAACCTTGCACGCTATGTCGCAGATCTTGAAGAGACTTCGTCGAGGAAGCGGTGGATCTGGCGAAGGAGATGCACCGGGAGGCGACAAAGGCAAAGGGAAGGCATCTTCTTCAAAAGACAAAGGAAAAAGGGTGGCACACGACGAAGGTAACGAAAATAAGTTCAATATTATTTTTAGAAATCATGAACAAAAAGCTAGATATGATATCTTTGTCGCTAGAAAAATTACATGCACTAAATATATAGATCCCATTACTATGGATATGCTAGGAATTAGGGATGTTATAGATTGAATGATTAGTTCTTTAGATTGGAATGATATTATGTACGCTCATATGCCGACTTACCCCCGCCTAGTCCTTGAATTTTTGAGCTCGATTAATGTTAAATTTTATTTTGAGGATGACTACGTAGGAGTCATAACCTTTAGGATGATGAATAAAGAAGTTCGGTAGACTTTTAGTGATTTCAATAATTATTTTGGTTTACCCATTGGTGGTGCCCATGGATTTGATGATGAAATAAGATGGAATGAATTTTGGACATCAATAATCGGATCAAAAGACCCTTATGAACCCTTTAGAGCCAAGATATCCCGTATGCAAAACCCGACCTTTAGATACCTTCACCGAGTGATGAGCAAAACGATCTTTGGTCGAGGAGAGAGTGATGAGGTGGTTAGAAAGATAGAACTCTATTCTCTTTGGGCGATGTTGAATAAAGTCAATTTTGATTCCGGATTTCACTTCTTGCAAACTTTGTTGAGGGCAGCTAAGGCATCTTCGGGGATGATAGTGTTTGGTGGATTGATCACCTAGATAGCATTCAATCTGAGTTGTGAGCTTGATGGATTAGAGGTGATTCATGGTAATGACAAGATCGATATCAATTCTTGTCTTGCTATGAAGATGATTTGTCGGGATGAGAATGGGTTTGCCTTCCCTAGGAACAATGGTTTTCCATTACCCCTTCCTTGTCCCGAGCGCACTTCAGTTCGCGACCTTGCAAACTGGGTGATTACTGATTTACACCCCGAGACTATACCCTCCATTATAGAAGAAATCGAGTACCACCAAGAGCCCTCATCATCAGGATTCCCGCAGCCTTCCGGACATCTGGAACCTCCTAGGCACTCTTTTGCATATGGCACGAGACCCTCTAGGTTTGATTTTTCTGACTTTCATACCTCTTTAGATTCCCTTCATGAGAAGCAAAATACCTAACAGCAATTATTGGAGGGTCACTTCAAGTTATCTGACGACCAATTTAGGGAGGTACAGGATCATTTTCAGTTTACTAGGGACTTCCATAGTCAGGTGACAGGGTTCGTTCAGGATTATGAGGTTGAACAGGAAAGAATGAGAAATTTTATAGATGATATGGATATCATGAGACAACAAGTAGATGCCCTTTATCAATATCATCAACACCTTGGACATCTTCTTAGTATGCCTAGATTTTCCCCTGGCATACATCGGAGACCCCCTTCTTGGTATGCCTAGATTTTCCCCTGGCATACATCGGGACGATGAAAAGTCTAAGTCTGGGGGGTGCTGTGTCTGTCTGCATAACCTGAGTCGAGTTGAGTTTTCTTTTCTTTTTGCATTTTATTTTGTTTTTCATATTTTGTTAGTCCGTTTTGTTTATTCGCATTTTCTAGCTTCATATTTTTATTTGCATCTCATTTTCACTTTGCTTTGTTTATTCGCATTTTATGAGATTCATATTTCTAGTGTTGAGGTATATTTGAGAACATCAAACCTTATACTTTTTCTACTACTTGTCCGATAGAAAAATGACTAGAATTTTCTTAGTTTATGTGTTGTCAAGATAGTGTTAGTATGTTTGGTGTATCTCCTCTCTCTATCTCTAGTAGCATGAAATAAGCTAAGTATTGTACGGAGTTTGGTATAAGTTTTGGCCTAACCTTAAGGACCTTATTTACACTACACTTAAGTATTTAAGCTTGAATAGTAGAAATATTTTGGAATAGTTGTGATTCATCCAAATTGTTTAGTACTTTTGTTCCCATGGTGATTTTTTATTTACATTTTGGTTACTAGATGACCTCAGATCATGGAAGCTTATTTGGAAAAATCTAAATCCCAACATATACATCCCGCATGTGTGATTATTGCTACACTATAGCACCAAAAATTTTTTTAAAAAAAAATGAATGAATAAGGGATAAAAAACAGTTGTCGTGAGTGGAAACTAACAATTTACCCCTTGAGACCGAGTTAGGTTACTGGAGAAATGAATGTTATGTTTCTCTTGATTCCGAGAAGTATCCTTTGAGACCTTGTGTAAATTAAGAAAAATGAACCAAGTGTGTGGTAGGTAAGTGCCTATCACCGGGAACATTAGGAACTCAATTGTATGATGACTTAACTACGACAAAGAATTGAAACTTGAAAAGTTTGAGCTACTTATTGCACCGAGTACAAAGGACTTATGCTTAGGTCATACTTAGGTAACTCCACAATCGTGCTTATTAATGAAACTAGTTGATAGAGTTAGGCGAATGCACTGGGATTATGAAACACTGCCAAGCGCTCATGAACATAGTTTGTAGTGTTTTGCTTGAGGACAAGCAAAAGTTCACGTCTGGGGGTGTGATGTGCGTAAATATTATGATCGTTTATGCATATTTTAACGCGCATTCACTTGCTTTATACGTATATATTCCTTGCATGATCGCCTCTTTTCTCATGTATTCATCATATATGCTCTTTTGTTCAGATATCTGCTCTTTGTTTGATTTTGTGTTGACAGGGACAACTTTTGGAGCGAAAACGATGATTATCGACGCACCAAAACAACGCAGAGAGCACGATCGTGCAACCTTGCACGACCGTGTGGCCAATCCAGAGAGGAATCAAAGAAAGACCATGCAACCTTGCACGGACGTGCCTCACAACCAACAACCAAGCAAGGAACGGCCGTGCAACCCTGCACGGTCATGCCCTCCCATGACCGCGACCATGCAGCACAGGTCGTGCAACCCTGCACGGCCGTGTCCCAGGAGTCGAGCCCGGAGTTCACACGGTCGTGCCAATTGGCATGGCCGTGCAGCGCAGCCAGAGACAAAGAAGGGCACGACCATCCTTGCATGATCGTGCCACCACAGCTGCGCCCTAGCCTATAAAAGGGTTTTAACCCTTTTCCTCAAAAGGAGGGAGCCGGGGGGAAGTGAGTCGTCAATAGGAGAATCACTTCGGTGTTGTTCCACTCCATCCAGGACATCGGTCCAGCGATTTTTCATCACCACATCAACTCTAGAAGCAAAGGATTGGATCCGAAGACCACTCGTCGTCGTTGGATAAGCATACTTCTTCTTTCTCTCTTCGCGTTTGAGAATTATATGTTTAAATACACCATGTCTTCAAGTTTTTCTTCGACGTCTATGGAGTAGAGTCCTTGTTCTAGGATGAGGGAGTAATTGTGGATTGGTTTTGATGTAAGACTCGTATTATGCTTATATTCATTGGATGATTTTTTTTGCTTTGTTTCAACTACTTGATCTCTATATCGTGTTGATTGATTGTGTAGGAGTTGCCAACCTCATAGGGGGAATATCTTAGATTGTACACCCGAGGGGCCCTAGTAACAGGGGTAACCCATTCACAGATATCTAGGGTACTACCTTGAAAGGAGAGGCGATTCATCCACAAGGAAGTAAGAGATCAAACTAAGTTCCTTAATCCTGTCCTTGATAACATCAATTAGAGTTGTGTCCTTGTGATCTACCGAGGTGCCATAGTGACAGGGGTTAACTGTGACAGAATTTCATAGGGATCGTCTTTGTTTGGTGCTTAAGGATAGTTGCTTTAGCTTCCGGTGAATGCATGCCGACGGACAATGAGTATAGGATAGTATGTGATACATCAATACTACCACAATGAAACCGAACTCCTAGAGCTCTTCATGAACCATGTTGATCACTTCTCATTGCTAGTTCTCATTTCCGCTTCCCAATCTCTGTTCTTAGATTACTTACAACCATCGATAGTGTAGCTAATCCTAAGTGTGCCATCACTAGTGCTTATAACCAATCCTCGTGGGATCGATAATCTTTATTACTGACGATGAATCCATGCACTTATGGAATCGTAACACCAATCAGACGACTTGAAGATGAATCTTGACAATGTTGTGATCCATTCAGTCAGTCGCTGGCCTTCCTTTAAATTGCATGGAGGGGGCATGTCCTGTAGTACCTTCACTTTGCTCGGAATAGCTTTGATTCCCTGCTCGATCATTTTATAACCGAGGAAGCATCCACTTCTCGCTCCAAATAGACACTTGTTGGAGTTGAGCTTAATTATGTACTTCCTCAAGGTCCGGCAGGTCTCTTCTATATTTGCAAATAGGTCAGTCACTCAGAGGGATTTAATTAATATGTCGTCAATTTATACATCCATATTTTGGCCGATTTGGCATCGGAACACCTTGTTCATCAACTTTGGTAAGTGGCTCCAGCATTCTTCAGTCGAACGACATGACGTTGTAGAAGAAGGTGTTGGACCCCGTGGTAGTTTTGATGTGATCAACCAAGTTGGTTAGGTCTTGCTGTGTTTGATCCATGTGTCTGAGTGTGCAGGAGCTTAGGAGCACAGGAAGTCGAGCGGAAGACGCAGCTAGCAAGAAGGACGGCACGGGAAGGGAGCCGACGGGCTCGGTGCGTCCGAAGGACGAGAGAGCTGCGAAGAGTACTCCGGTGGGCGTGAAGAGCGTGCGCGGCGTTCGAGGGACGTTAAGCCGTACGGAAGGCTGCTCGAGGAGAAGGCCGGGAATTGGGTTCGGGTGAGCCCTATTCCGGTTGGCCGCAATCACCCAAAAAGAACAGAGCGTCGGAAGCTGGAAAAACCAAGCTGGAAATTGTGCTGCCAGCTTGGAGGCGCCTCCAGTAGGCTTGGAGGCGCCTCCATCATGAAGGCGCCTTCAACCCTGTTGAAGGTGCCTTCAACAGGTCAAATTTGACCGTTTATGCTACGAATAAAGTTTTATCCGCTGACCGAGCTGGAGGCGCCTTGAACCTTGTTGGAGGCGCCTTGGACCCTCGGGATAGACTTTCCAGGAGCTATAAAGGCCCCTGGAGCTAAGAATTCAAGTACAACTCAAGCAATCAATCTGTAAGCAATTCCTAAGCAACTAGTGAGCTTCAAAAGTGTAAAAGGCTTCTCCGCCTTCAGAAAAGGAGATTTTTCTTACTGTGCTTTTTTCTACTGTCCTGGATTAACAACCTCCTTACTTGTAACCAGGTTAAATCCCTGAGTCTTTTCTGTTCCTATTTCTTTTTCTGTTTTATTAATTTAGTTGCTGTTATTTTATTGCTGATTTAAATTCTAAGTTGAAATCCGAGGAGGGTATAGTTTGTTTTTGTTTTCAGCAATTCACCCCCCTCTTGCCGGTCTCCGCTGCACTAACAAGTGGTATCAGATCCTGATCGCCTCAGAAGGACTAACTGCCAACTGAAGCACTACGATCAAGACGATGGCCGGAGCGAACATCCATCCCCCGAAGTTCGACGGAGACTTCGCCACATGGAAGCGAAAAATGGAGGTATTCTTTAAAACTGAGTTCGATATATTACTAACAATGAAATACGGTTTTACAGCTCCTAAAGACAAAGAAGAGTTCCAATGGACGAAGAAGGAGCAGGCAGATTTCGTGGCAAATGGAAAAGCTGAGTTTCACTTGCTCAGCATTCTTCCGCCCCAAGAGGTAAGTCGGATCAGAAGCTACGACTCCGCAAAAGATCTCTGGGAGAAATTCCTAGAGCTCCACGAAGGCACCTCGGAAGCAAAGCTAGCGAGGCGCGACATTCTTCGAACACAACTAACGAATCTCCGAATGAACACCGGTGAGAAGGTAGCGCAACTCCAAGCACGGATCAAGGAGCTGATAACGCAACTGACGAATCTCGGCGAAACGGTAATGAACCGAGACTCTATCCGATACGCGCTCAACGCCTTCCCGAGGACTCCGGAATGGGCGTCCTTAGTAGATGCTTACTACATCTCTAAGGACCTTGAGGTAAGTACCTTAGAAAGTTTGTTTTCTACCTTTGAACTTCACGAGTCTCGAATTGCAGAGCCTAAAGAAGTAGTGAAGTCAAATCTCGATGTCGCCCTACAAGCAAGGAGGGACGATCCCAATTCCGAAGCTTCGATCGACGAATCCGAAGCAGCACTACTGGTAAGACGGTTTAATAAATTTTTAAATTCTAACAAATTTAGATTGAAGTCGAAAAAGCTCCAGAGAAAGAAAAGGGTGGTTCGTTGCTACAATTATAACGAAGAAGGACATATCTGTTGGTGCAATATCCCACAGGTCAGGTTTGACCTGGTTAACCAAGCTTGAGTCTTGGTTTGGGTTTCAATGTTTGACAATACAAGACTTCGATGATATAGACAACTGCAGGTGCAGTTGTCATTCGGGGAGATTGTTTGGAGCAATTCCCCTCTGATCAGGATCTGATCAAGTTGATTGAAGAAGAGTCAAGTAGGTCAAGGTTGACTGGATACTTGACTGGGAAAGTCCTAACTGGGATGTTAGGCAGAAGGAAAATCCTGGTGAGTGAAGCCAGGTGAAAGACCTAGTGAGTGAAGCTAGGCAAAAGGAAAATCCTAGTGAGTGAAGCTAGGTGAAAGCCTGGTGAGTGAAGCCAGGCAGAAGAGAAGTCCTAGTGAGTGAAGCTAGGCAGAATGGAAGTCCTGGTGAGAGAAGCCAGGCATGGGAGAAATCCAAATGGGTCAAGGTTGACCAGACATCTGGTGAAAGTCCAAGTAGGTCAAGGGAGTGACCAGATACTTCCATGATGAAGAAAAGTCCAAGGAGGTCAAGGGAGTGACCGGATACTTGGCATGATGAAGAGAAGTCCAAGTAGGTCAAGGGTGTGACCGGATACTTGGCATGATGAAGAGAAGTCCAAGTGGGTCAAAGGGATTGACCGGACACTTGGTGAGGGAGTCCTAGCAGGTCAAGGGTGACCAGATGCTAGGCATAATGAACCAACAGGTCATGGATTGACCGGATGTTGGTTTGGGGGCTTTGGGACTTGGTTTTGGGCAAAAACCAGTAGCCGGATCGATCAGCCAAACGATTGGCTGGAGCCAAATCGATCGACCGATCGATTGGGGTGTCCCTGCGAGAAGCCTTTGTCCCAATCGATCAGTGGATCGATTGGGAGGAAGTCACGAACGCACAGAAGCCTGCTGGATCGATCAGTGGATCGATCTAGAGGTCCTAATCGATCAGTGGATCGATTGGGAGCTGCGATTTCGCGCGATAAGCCCTAGATCGATCAGCCGATCGATCCAGGCTATTCCAGAGAGCACAGAGGTGCTCTGGATCGATCCATTGATCGATCCAAAGCCTCCCCGATTCCAATCGATCGGGAGCATTCCAATCGATCGGGATCCGACCGTTGGCGTCGTATTTAGCTGTAGGCGCTCGATTCCTTCGGTAGAGATCATGAGAGCTTACCAGACTTGATAGCATTCATCTCAGATCCTCCACAGCCTCTCCACAGAGCTCTCTACGCCAGATCTTGAAGATTCTTGGAAGCTTGTCCAAGTCAAGAGGCGAAGAAGAGAAGTTAGGGTTAGGGCTTTTTACTGCACTTCATTGTAAGCTTTACTTATATTTTGTTACCTTTCCTTTCTTCTTATTTTGAGAGTCTTGTAGGGTTTCTCCGCCTTCGGTAGTTACCGAAAAGGAGTGTTTACATAGTGGAGGTGTGTGTGTGTGCATGGATCCTTGGATTAATCACCTCTTGTGAGGTGGATACCAAGTAAATCTACTTTGTTAGCATTGTTATAGTTTGTTTCTTGTAATTTCCGCTGCATCTCAGAAGAAACAAGCAACGCCAAGCACACGAGCATGCGACGAGCTATTCACCCCCCCCCCCCCTCTAGCTACTTTTCGGTCCCAACAAGTGGTATCAGAGCGAGGTCGCTCTTCACCGGAATCATCGCCGGAAGGGGCAAACAAAACAAGCAAAGCTAGAGGGTGAAGAAGTTGGAGCAAATTCATCAAAATCAAAGAATTCAAGAAGCTCAACTTCAAGATGCAATTCCAAGATGGACTTGGATTTGACACGAGGGTGGCTCCACCATTCACTTCAAAAAATTTCGATTCTTGGAAATTAAGAATCGAAAATTTTCTTATGATGGAGATAGAGCAATGGTTTGCTCTAATGGAAGGATTTCAAGCTCCAAAGAACTCCAAGGGCAAAGCTCTCAAGAAAAGCAAATGGAGCTCGGAGAAAATTCAAAGGAGCGAGGCAAATGATAAAGTGACCAAGCTTTTGGTCAATTTATTGCCAAGCAACATTTTGGCTCAAATTGGAGAGTTTGAAGATGCCAAGGAGCTTTGGAGCAAATTGGCAAGAATTCATGAGATCCCCTCCACTGTACCAAATCAAGAAGAATCCAAAGAGGGCGACTCAATGGATCAAGACCAAGAAGAGGAGGACTCCGAGGTTGAGAGACGCTCAACCTCCGAAGAGGAGGTCCAAAAGGCTTCATCCTCAAAGGAGAGCAATCAAAAGAACAAGGAAGGAGTATATTCCTTGTTTCATGTACAAGAGGATGAAGATGAAGAAGTAGGTGAAGCCTCCACCTCTAGGATTGAGGGGGAGCAATCTTCATTGACACCGGAACAAGAGCAAGAAGAATCCTCCACATCCGGGTCAAGAGAAGAAGAGGATGATGTAGCTTCCACCTCCATAAGTCAAGCAAAATCAAATGGAGGAGTATCATCTTCGGATCAAGAGGAAGTCTCCACATCCACATCACGTGGAGAAGATGCCACCCCTACAAGCAAAGGTATAAATATTTCAATAAATAATAAAAATCATATCATATGTTTTGAATATAGGGAACATGGGCATTACAAAAGTAAATGCCCTAAATTGGCCAAGAAAAAGGGTTAAGTGGCACAAAAGGGCAAAGTGAAGCCCAAGGAGACCGTCCCCGGAACAAAGAAGAGCAAGAGCACATTGTGTGTTTCTTGTGCCAACAAAAAGGACATTACCGGAGCCAATGTCCTAAGGGGAAGAAAGCGATCAAGACTTTTGGAGGAAGCACAAATCAAGGGGGAGCCTCCAAGGTAAAAAGAAAAGTATCATTTATTGAGCTTATCCCCGTAAATAATGGTAAAAAGCATGTTAGCTCCAATTTATACCATTTTAATGCTATTTACCAGGAAAAAAGGAGGCATGATAAAGTTAAGAAAAATCATGTAGCTTATCATGCTAAAACCTCCCAACCTAGGTTTAGAAATGTAGATAAGAATTTAGGCAAGAACGCTAAGGATTCTAGGTATTTGTCTAAGAAAAAGAAAAGTCATGATTTTAGTGAAAAATTTATGGTTGAGGGATTATGGAAGGAAAATCAAGTCTTGAGGTCAAGACTTGATAAATTAGAGAAGACCCTTAGAAAAATCAAAAATGAAACACAAGGGTCTAAGGGTAAAAATCTAGGGCTAGGAGTATCAAAGCCATCCAATGGCCATAGAGGTTTGGGATACAAACCAAAGGCTAAAAAGGATGTAGTCTCTTACCATAAGGTTCCATATAGCTATGGAACCAACCCTAGGCTTAGTGGGCAAGCCAAAAATACTAGGGAGGTCATCCCTAAGAGTATTTTTGCAACAAATGTGACTAAGACTTATAAGAAGTCTAATAAAGTCACTAAGGAGGTCACAAGGAAAGAAATCTCTAGGGTTGACCTAAAAAAGGTGACAAAGGCTTCTAAGAAGTCAAACAAGGTCACTAGGAAGGTATCTAGGGAAGTTATTCCTAGTGAGTACCTAGAGCATCCAAGGAGTACCAATAGGTTTTGGGTTCCTAGGAGCATTTTCTCTACCCCATAGATGGGTTAGAGAGTGTCAACTCTAAGAAGAAGGGTAGTGTTACGCTCCGCAAGTGTACGGAAATGTCGCAAGTAATATAAAAGATTATCGTATCCACAGGGACTGGAATAAGCACTAGAAATGTCTCAATGCGAATTAGCTAAACAACAATCCAATCGTTTCAAAAGCAAAGTAAAGGTAAACAAATCTAATCTTAAAGATCAACAAACAAGAGTCTAGTGTTTTGGGTTATGATAAAGGGAGATTCTAGGAGTTTCGGTTTCTTTGTAAGATTTCTTGAATGTAAATGGTTCACCAATTCTTATCCCTCAATTGCCAAATATGTAGAAAGTTGTCGGTTCTCTCTTGCAATAGACAACCGGCTAAGGACTGAGAAATGTATCTAAATAGGATTAATTAGACATGAACCTACGTTGTCCTTACACAGAAGAGCACCTATTACTATGCCTTCCTCGAATATCAACATAGAAGCCCACAACCTATTAATCTATTAAGATACAAGAAACTAATCACAAGATCCATCCTACTCTCTTGAAAATTCCCATTTCCTCTTCAAGATTATCTCTCAAACGTCCTTACACGGGCTTGCACCTGTCACGTGGATCCCTCGGATGATCGAGTGAGAGTTTATCTTTACAAAGTCCACAAGAAATTCAAACAATCAATCAAGAATGAGAATTAAGCACAAATCACCATTAATCATTCAAGATCTAATTGATACAAGCAAGACAATGTCATTGAAACAAGAAAATGGCAAATCCATAAGAGATTACATCAATCCACCATACAAATACTCCCTTAATCCTAGAATACAAGATCTACTCCATGAATCGAGGAAGAAAACCCGAAGAAATAGAGATTACAAGCATTTCTTAAATCCCCAATCCAAGAAATCAAGAAGAGGGGGAAAGAGAAAACTTATCTACGAAGAAGCCTCGTCTTCGGATCCAATCCTCGCTCCGGAGTCGAAATCGTCGAGATCTCCCTTAGAATCGCCCAGAAATCCTCCCAAGAATGGGAGGAAACCACCAAATCTTGCCTTCTCCCAAAGGGGGAGAGATCCCCTTTCAATTCATGAAGAAGGGTTTAAATAGAGGAGGGAATCGGGCGCCACACGGCCCCGTGACACGGCCGTGTGAGATTCACACGGCCATGTCCAGTTCCCTCTCTGCCAAAGCTGCACGGCCGTGTGACTCCACACGGCCAGAACCCTTCTGCTCTCTGGAAATGCTACACGGCCGTGTGGTGCACACGGCCACAGCCTGCTTAGTCTCTGGAAATGCTACACGGTCGTGTGGTGCACACGACCGCAGCCTGCTTGGTCTCTGGAAATCTCACACGGCCGTGTAGGCCATGTAAGGCTTCTGCTCTGGTTGGCTTCAAATCTTGACACGGCCGTGCGAGGTTCACACGGCCATGTCATCTTCCTCTTCTGTTGGTGCCAAACTCCACACGGCCCGAGCTCCATACCAGTGCAGGGCCGTGTGAGGTACACGGCCCGGTGCTTTCTCCCTTTGTTTCCTCCAATGCATGCCCAAAGATGTAGATTCTTCACCAAATCGACCCCTGCGTACAGAAAATGCACAAAAAGCATATCTCCGAACCAAAAGAGTAAATATGCTAAAAGGAAAGCTGGAAGTATAAAGATGCATAGATCAAGCATGCTCAAAATATGTAAATGTGCGTAAAAACATGCATAAAAGAGTATATAATCTACGCACATCACACCCCCAGACTTAAACCTTTGCTTGTCCTCAAGCAAAATGCTGCAGTCTAAATTCATATGTTCTACAACACATTCATAAAACCCAGTGCACTTTCCTAACTCTATCAAAAAGTTTCATTAACAAGCATGATCATGAAAACAAGTAAAGTATGGTTCAAGCATAAGAATCTTGTGCGCAGTGTAAAAGTAACTCAACACCCTTCAAGTTTCAATCCATGTCCTAGTCAAGTCGTCATCAAATTTGAATTCCTAGTGTTCCCAGTGAAAGACAAGTAACCAGTGATAGGCACTTACTCACCATTCACTTGGTTCATATTTCTCAACTAACCCAAGGTCTCAAAGGTGTGCTCAATCTCAAGAGAAGCTAAACAGTCATTTCCCTAGTAACCTAACTCGGTCTCAAAGGGGTGACTTGCTAGATTCCACTCATGACAACTGTTTTTTATATCCCTTATTATTCTTTTATTTATTTTTTTCTTTTTTTTTTTTATAAGTGTTTGCATTGTGCAAAACTTATTCGCAAATGTACTTTTAGCACACATGTTGGGATATTTTGATTTTTCCAAATGAGCTTTAATGATTTGAGCCTCATCCAGTAACCAGAATGAAAGTTGAGAAATTACCATGGAAACCAAGTACTAAGCAAACAAGATGAATCATGACTATTTCAATGACATCAACTATTCAAGCATCAAGCACAAGTGTAGTGAAGATAAAATCCTTAAGGTTGAACCAAAACTAAAACTCATCACCATAAGATTCTTAGCTTATTAATGCTTCCCAAGATAAAAAAAGAACTACACAAAGTTTACTACTAGCATCATTCGAACATCATGAATCAAGACAATAATCGTGCTAACATTTCACTTGAATCCAAGAAAGCATATAAGTGAAGATTTGATGTTCTCAAAAATTTTTTTGCCATGATTATTTCAAAAACAAGCACAAGCAAAATAAAGCAACAAGCAATGAAAATAAGAACCAACATGAAAAACTAAAAAAAACTAAAAACTGAAAACCAAACTAAACAATACATGACACCCCCCCCCCAGACTTAAACTTTTCATCGTCCCGATGAAATCAGTACGGTGGAGGAGGTGGAGGTGGACGAGGGAAAGGAGGTCTACGACGTGGTTGGCCAATAGGAAAACTAGGAAAACCTGGAATCTCACCCAAGGATCTATGATACTCATATAAAGCATCTACTTGTTGGCTAGTAAGCGTCATACTCTGCATAAAATCTCTCATCCAAGCCTGATCAGTATCATAATCCTGCACAAACTCAGCCACTTGACCTTGAAAATTCCTCGTAAACTGAAAATGATTTTGTACCTCCCTAAACTGATCATCAGATAAAGAGAAGCGCCCCTCCAACATTTTTCGTTGGGAATCTTGCTTCTCATGAAGTGATTCTAGAGACGTACGAAAATCTGAAAAATCAAATCTAGAAGATCCCGTGCCATATGCAAAAGAATGCCTAGCGGGCTCCATAAAGATAGAAGGCTGCGTGTGTCCAGATGACGAGGGCTCATGATGTGGCTCAGTATCTCCAGATATAGAAGGGTTATCCTCAAAATCTAACTCAGAAATCACCCCATTAGCCGGGTTACGAATAGTAGTTCGTTCAGGAAAAGGAAGGGGTAAAGGAGAACCACTCCTCCTAGGAAACGCGAAACCATTCTCATCCTGAACGATCATTTTCATAGCAAGACATGTATCAATGTCAATCATGTCATTACCATGAATTATTTCCAACCCATCAACATCAAGATTTAAATTATAAGCTATTCGGGTAATCAAACCACCAAAAACAATCGATCCCGATGATGCCCTAGCCGATCTCAATAAGGTTTGAACAAAATAAAAACCAGAGTCAAATTCAACCTTATAAAGCATAGCCCATAAAGCATAAAGCTCTATCTTTTTAACCACCCCATCACTCTCTCCCCTACCAAAAATAGTTTTACTCATGACTCTATGTAGATACCTAAAGATGGGGTTTTGCATATGGGAGGCCTTAGCTCTTGAAGGCTCATAAGGTTGATCTAACCCAGTTATTGCATTCCAAAAATGATTCCAATTAAACCTTGGATCAAACCTACGAGGGCTACCGGTGGTTATTCCGAAACAAGAATTAAAGTCACTAAATGCCCATAGAAATTCTTGATTCATTAATCTAAAAGAGATTTTTCCAGAATAATCATCTTCATTAGTAAAATGGACATCCAATGAACTTAAAAATTCCAAAACAAGACGAGGATATGTAGGCAAATGTGTGTACATAATATCACTCCAATCCAAAAACTCAATCATCAAATCTACATCTTCCCTAATTCCAAGCATATCAAGAACAGTTGGGTCCATATATCTAGTACACACTATCTTTCTATTGACAAGAATTGCAAATCTAGTTACTTGATCATCATTTCTAAACACAATATTGAATTCATTGTCATTACCTTCGTTGCGTGAAGTCCTTTTGCCTTTGCCCTTCACTGGTTGTTTTCCTTTGTCCCTTGACGGCTCCTTCTCTTTGTCTCCACTAGATCCACCACCTCCTTTGCGAAGTCTCTTCAAAATATTGGACATCTTGATGAGTTTAGATAGAGGAAGAATTATCTAGAGTTGTGGAACTCAAAGAACAAAACTTCAAAGAACAAAAGATCTTAGGTTAAGAGAACAAAAAGTCTAAGTCTTAGAGAGGAGGAGAATCGGATCTAAGAGATCTTGAGAGATTAGGGAGGGGTTTTTAAGAAATTGGGAGAGAAAGATATGTTTTGGAGAGTCGGGGGTGTGCGGAACACGGCCAAGATCTGGCCGTGTGAGGTAGGAAGAAGACTTTAATAGTTCTCCTACACGGGCCGTGTAGATCTACACGGCCTCCCCATCTTTCCTCTCGGGATTCCTTGCACGGCCGTGTCTGGGACACGGCTTCTCCATCCTTCCTCTCGGGATTCTTTACACGGCCGTGTTTTAGACACGGCCTAGATCCTTTTCTCCTCGGAAGATGCTACACGGCCGTGTCTGGATGACACGGCCTGAGCACTTCCCTTCTCTGCAACTTTTGCCTGGCCGTGTATAGCACACGGCCAAGCTCCGTTTTGCACCTAACCTGAAAACAAAAATCAAAAGAATGCATCAAACTAAAAGAGATTTAGATGCGGATCAAAACTAACTAAAAGAACCCTTGGGTTGCCTCCCAAGAAGCGCTTGTTTAAGGTCTTTAGCTCGACCAAACTTTATCATTCGCTTCTTTTCCTCGCCCTTGGAGGACAGATATACTTTTCGTTTTTGTTGGGAGATCTTCTCCCAACATCTTCCATCACATTATCTCCTTCATTTGGTGGCCTTCCATGAGGATGGAAATTCCATTCCTCAAGTTTATAAATGCTTGACCTGCTACAAGCATTTAAAAGAGACGAGACATGGTTAGAGATATTAGATAAATCATATTCCAACTTTTCCTTACCAATTACCAAAGAAAGCTTATGATTTTTGACATCAATTATAGCTCCAGCTGTAGCAAGGAAAGGTCTTCCTAATATGATAGGAATCCTAGGGTCCTCTTCCATGTCCAACAAGACAAAATCTGTGGGAATAACATTCCCATCCACCTCTACTGGCACATCTTCTATAATACCCAAAGGGTACCTGCAGGAATGATCGGCAAGTTGAAGTGCCATAGTAGTAAGTTTAATGTTTTTGAGACCTAATTTATTACAAATTGAATAAGGAATGAGGCTAACACTCGCCCCCAAATCACAGAAAGCTTTTTCAAAAAATTCTTTTCCTATGTTGCAAGGGATATAAAAGCTCCCTGGGTCCTTCAGTTTTGGAGAAGTGTTCTTCTCAAAAATAGCACTACATTCCTCACTAAGCACAATGGTCTCGACCTCTCCTCTTCTTCTCTTGTTTGACATGAGATCCTTCAAGAATTTGGCAAATCTAGGCATTTGCATAATAGCATCGATAAGAGGTACCTCTACACAAACTTCCTTAACTTTTTCTAGAAACTTGCCAAATTCTTCATCTTTCTTGAGCATTGCAAGTCTTTGAGGAAAAGGGACAGCTTTGCTCTGATGGTTCAGTGGAAGAGTTTTTTCAACCTCAATGGTACTCTCCTCATTAGCTTGAATCTGATTTGATATAGGAGGAGAGAGCTCTTCTTCTTTTTGTATCCCTTTTGAAGCAGTCACTTGGGAGTCTCCCAAGGTCCGTCCGCTCCTAAGCTCAATCCTATTGCAATGCTCCATAGGATTCACATCAGGTTTTCCTGGAAGTTGTCCTGGTGCTCTGGATGATGAGGAAGCTAGTTGGGCAATTTGACTATCCTGGATCTTTTGATGCTTTTCAGAATTATCCATTCTCTGGATGAGCTTTGCTATATCTTGCTTCATTTCATTCTGACTTGAGATAATTTCTTCAAGCATCTTTTCAACATTTGACTTTGGTAAGCCTTGAGAAGATAGATGTTGAAAATTTTGTTGCCCAGTTTGAAAATTTGGTCTTGCCCCCATAGATGGTCCTTGATCTTGATTGTTTCTATAAGAAAAATTTGGATGACTCTTCCATCCCGGGTTATAAGTATTTGAGTATGGGTTGTTCTGCCTTTGATTGTAACTCATGATTGCATCACATTATTTAAGTTGATTGATTTGTGCAGTGATAGCTCCCAATGGACATGAGTCATTTGAATGCTCTGAACTCCCACATACTTCACAAGATGTACTAATAGCATTGACCATATTAGCACTAGTCCCCATATTCTCAAATTTCTTTGTAAGAGCATCTAATTTTGCAGACAAAAGAGTGACTGCATCTACATCAAACTTCCCTGATGCTTTAATTGTTGGGTTTACAGAGGAATAGCCTCCACTTCTTTCATTTGCCCATTGATGATGATTTTGTGCTACACTTTCAATGATTTCTTCGGCTTCATCTAAGCTTTTGTTCATAAGTGCCCCTCCAGTAGCTGAATCAAGGGACACTTTGGTATGATAATTGATACCATTATAAAAAGTATGCAACACTAACCATCTTTCCAATCCATGATGTGGGCATTGTCTGAGCATACTATTATATCTATCCCATGTTTCAAAAAGAGATTCTGAGTCAGTTTGCTTGAAGCTTGCAATTAAATTCCTCATATGAGCTGTTTTGCTTGGTGGATAGAACTTATCAAGAAACTGTTGCTCACATTGCTCCCAAGTGGTGATGCTATTAGGGGCCAAAGAATTCAGCCATTGCTTTGCCCTATCTCTTAGAGAAAACCCAAATAACAATAATCTAACTACATCTGAAGGAACTCCATTCATTTTCATGGTACCACATATTTCATAAAAGACCTCTAAGTGTTGATTAGGGTCCTCATGAGGTCCTCCACCGAATTGGTTCTGCTGCACCATAGATATGATTGCGAGTTTGATCTCAAAGTTATTAGCTTCCACTGAAGGTCTTGAAATACTAGATCGAAAACCTCTCGCATAGGGTGTTGCATAATCCTTAAGTGGTCTATTCGCCATGTTCAAATGTTCCTGTTCTTCAATTTGCCTTTGCAGAATTCTTCTTTTATGGAAAGTTCTATCAATCTCAGGGTCAAAAGGAAAGAATTCCCCTGCAAAGTTAGATCTTCGCATACACAAGAACAGGATAGCAGATGGCAATTCGACACAAAAAGAAAAATAGAAGGATCAAAAATGCAGAATTAAATTTGTACAAAAAGAATTAACAAGAAGTGAAAGTTATACAAGAAAGTAAAAACAGAAATCTACTGATTAGTTACAACTATGCAATATGAAAGGAAAACAAATGTTATGTTTAGTCTAACTCAATTGATAATTCCTAATGTTATAGCGCAGTCCCCGGCAACGGCGCCAAAAACTTGTTACGCTCCGCAAGTGTACGGAAATGTCGCAAGTAATATAAAAGATTATCGTATCCACAGGGACTGGAATAAGCACTAGAAATGTCTCAATGCGAATTAGCTAAACAACAATCCAATCGTTTCAAAAGCAAAGTAAAGGTAAACAAATCTAATCTTAAATATCAACAAACAAGAGTCTAGTGTTTTGGGTTATGATAAAGGGAGATTCTAGGAGTTTCGGTTTCTTTGTAAGATTTCTTGAATGTAAATGGTTCACCAATTCTTATCCCTCAATTGCCAAACATGTAGAAAGTTGCCGGTTCTCTCTTGCAATAGACAACCGGCTAAGGACTGAGAAATGTATCTAAATAGGATTAATTAGACATGAACCTACGTTGTCCTTACACAGAAGCGCACCTATTACTATGCCTTCCTCGGATATCAACATAGAAGCCCACAACCTATTAATCTATTAAAATACAAGAAACTAATCACAAGATCCATCCTACTCTCTTGAATATTCCCATTTCCTCTTCAAGATTATCTCTCAAACGTCCTTACACGGGCTTGCACCTGTCACGTGGATCCCTCGGATGATCGAGTGAGAGTTTATCTTTACAAAGTCCACAAGAAATCCAAACAATCAATCAAGAATGAGAATTAAGCACAAATCACCATTAATCATTCAAGATCTAATTGATACAAGCAAGACAATGTCATTGAAACAAGAAAATGGCAAATCCATAAGAGATTACATCAATCCACCATACAAATACTCCCTTAATCCTAGAATACAAGATCTACTCCATGAATCGAGGAAGAAACCCCGAAGAAATAGAGATTAAAAGCATTTCTTAAATCCCCAATCCAAGAAATCAAGAAGAGGGGGAAAGAGAAAACTTATCTACTAAGAAGCCTCGTCTTCGGATCCAATCCTCGCTCCGGAGTCGAAATCGTCGAGATCTCCCTTAGAATCACCCAGAAATCCTCCCAAGAATGGGAGGAAACCACCAAATCTTGCCTTCTCCCAAAGGGGGAGAGATCCCCTTTCAATTCATGAAGAAGGGTTTAAATAGAGGAGGGAATCGGGCGCCACACGGCCCCGTGACACGGCCGTGTGAGATTCACACGGCCATGTCCAGTTCCCTCTCTGCCAAAGCTGCACGGCCGTGTGACTCCACACGGCCAGAACCCTTCTGCTCTCTGGAAATGCTACACGACCATGTGGTGCACACGGCCACAGCCTGCTTAGTCTCTGGAAATGCTACACGGCCGTGTGGTGCACATGGCCACAGCCTGCTTAGTCTCTGGAAATGCTACACGGTCGTGTGGTGCACACGGCCACAGCCTGCTTAGTCTCTGGAAATCTCACACGGCCGTGTAGATCCACACGGCCGTGTAGATCCACACGGCCATGTAAGGCTTCTGCTCTGGTTGGCTTCAAATCTTGACACGGCCGTGCGAGGTTCACACGGCCATGTCATCTTCCTCTTCTGTTGGTGCCAACTCCACACGGCCCGAGCTCCATACCAGTGCAGGGCCGTGTGAGGTACACGGCCCGGTGCTTTCTCCCTTTGTTTCCTCCAATGCATGCCCAAAGATGTAGATTCTTCACCAAATCGACCCCTGCGTACAAAAAATGCACAAAAAGCAGATCTCCGAACCAAAAGAGTAAATATGCTAAAAGGAAAGCTGGAAGTATAAAGATGCATAGATCAAGCATGCTCAAAATATGTAAATGTGCGTAAAAACATGCATAAAAGAGTATATAATCTACGCACATCAGGTAGTTAACCCAACTTTGAAGAAATTGACACTCAACGAGCATTTTCAAGGGTATTATTAACCTTTGAAAATGAAATGGATTTATGATTTACTCTTTGAAAGAGTAAAATGTGCCAAATTTGAGAAGTATTGAGTTTATTTTAAAATGACACATATTGGGAAAACATAAGGAAATACCAAGTTGGGATTGTGGTATTTTCTTAGTGATTACTCTCTTGGAATAATAGATATGCCAACATTTGAGGAATGTGCTTAATTTTAATTGGCATAAATTTAATCAAGAGAGATAGAAATGTCAATCTAGGTTCTTGGCATTTTCTTGAGGAAATTGGGCAATCTAGGGTTTAAGTTTTAGATTTAGCTATGTGCTTAAGGATACTTAGATAGATAATCTAGGTATATTTTATTTATGCTAAACCTTGCCATGTTTGCTTGCCCATTATATGCAATGACATCATGATTAGTTTTGCATTCATACCTTATGATGAAAAACACAAAAATATCATATCATGATATATATACATCATGTAGTTATAGAAAATTTTCTTTTGAAAAATAATTCTCTTTGATGTATGCCATAACATTATCATGCATTATGTTTATTTCCTTAAAATTAAGGACAAAAGGCATTTATCAACAAGTGGTACAAGTGTATCAACAAGTGACATCCTAGGTGGATGTCCAATATCAAAAAAAAAAATGCCTAGATAAATATGTATGATCCCTAGATTAGGGCAAAACCAAATTTTACATCTCACAAAGACCTATAAGATGACTTGTATATGTTTTGTGCACAATAGATACAAGTGAGATGTTAGGATGATGAACAAAACTCAACATGTTGATTTAGTGCATTTCTTTGAGTTTTAAGTTCATCAAAACACATAGTTCTGTGTTTTCCCATCATTGGGAAAGCTAATGTACAAGTCATGTGCATTAAGCCCAAGGAACATGGTGGGATATTGGTTTTGAAAATGTTTTTAAAATAATTTTGGAAAACCTTGGTGAAGGCTATCTTTTGATAGTAATCACCATTGAATAGTTAGACACAAACTTGAAGAAAACACTAAAGTTTTTGTAAGTTCTCAAGTTTGTGTCAATCTTTGAAAATATGATGTATTTTCATAGAAAACTATTTTTCCATAATAAATTATACCCTAAATAATGTCGGCACAAATTTTTACGATTTTTGAAATTTTGTAGAATTTTCTAGGAGTTTCTGAAATTGGCTGAAATTGAATTTCAGTAATTTCAGGCCTTCAATCGATCAGTGGATTGATTGGAGTACCTCAATCGATCAGCCGATCGATTGAGAAGACATTTCTCGCGAGCAGAAGCTCGTTGGATCGATCAGCCAATCGATCCAAGAAGACTAAATCGATCAGTGGATCGATTCAGCAGGGTTCAATCGATTGGAACCCAACTCCAATCGATCAAAGATGCTGATTTTGGCTGGGAAAGCTTATTTTCAGCATTTTGAATCTATTTTCGTCTAAGTAACCATTCCTAACCCCTCAAAATACATGTGTATACATAAAAAGGGTATTTTCATATTGAAAACAAAGATGAATTGGTTAAGGAAGACTAAATTGAAGTTTATGTTGAGGTTGGTTTCAATATTGAATTTTTGAACCTCAAAACTTCTAAATTTGGATTTCCTAAAGGTTTAAGGATTCCAAGTCATTGTTGGTGCAATGACAGAAGTTACCACTATGTCTTTAGGGGGAGGGACTCTTTAAAGACATGAACACTATTTTTTCATGAACCTTGGAAGGTGGTTAACCTTCTTGTCAGAAAATGCTCAAGGCTGAGCGTTTGAACTTTAATGGGGAGTGGATATCCTCATTGTTCAAGTGGTTTAAGTTAGAAATGCTCTAGGATGGGCATTTGACTACATTAATGGGAGACAGTAGGGTTAAGGATAATGAAGGGTATGGGACTTTCATTATCGTGTTGATCACAACGAGTGAAGTTGTGAACAACGATGAGCAACTCTTCAGGGGGAGAGTCTCAAACGGGAGAATTTATCAACAAGTAAATTTGTTGATGAGTGCCCAAGGATGGGGCATGTTGTTGATGTGTGCCAATAGGGGGAGAATGAAGGGTTTAAGTTAGGACTTCATTACCTAGAGGGAGTTTGCCCTCTGAGGAGGAGAATGAAGGGTTTAACTTATGCCTTCATTACCTAGTGGCATGAAGGAGGTTTAGGCTATGAGATTAGTCTAACTTATTTGTGGTATTGTCAAATATCAAAAAGGGAGAGATTGTTGGTGCAATATCCCACAGGTCAAGGTTGACCTGGTTGACCAAGCTTGAGTCTTGGTTTGGGTTTCAATGTTTGACAATACAAGACTTCGATGATATGGACAACTGCAGGTGCAGTTGTCATTCGGGGAGATTATTTGGAGCAATTCCCCTCTGATCAGGATCTGATCAGGTTGATTGAAGAAGAGTCAAGTAGGTCAAGGTTGACTGGATACTTGACTGGGAAAGTCCTAACTGGGATGTTAGGCAGAAGGAAAATCCTGGTGAGTGAAGCCAGGTGAAAGACCTAGTGAGTGAAGCTAGGCAAAAGGAAAATCCTAGTGAGTGAAGCTAGGTGAAAGCCCTGGTAAGTGAAGCCAGGCAGAAGAGAAGTCCTAGTGAGTGAAGCTAGGCAGAATGGAAGTCCTGGTGAGTGAAGCCAGGCATGGGAGAAATCCAAATGGGTCAAGGTTGACCAGACATCTGGTAAAAGTCCAAGTAGGTCAAGAGAGTGACCGAATACTTGGCATGATGAAGAAAAGTTCAAGGAGGTCAAAGGAGTGACCGGATACTTGGCATGATGAAGAGAAGTCCAAGTAGGTCAAGGGTGTGACCGGATACTTGGCATGATGAAGAGAAGTCCAAGTGGGTCAAAGGGATTGACCAGACACTTGGTGAGGGAGTCCTAGCAGGTTAAGGGTGACCGGATGCTAGGCATGATGAACCAACAGGTCATGGATTGACCGGATGCTGGTTTGAGGGCTTTGGGGCTTGGTTTTGGGCAAAAACCAGCAGCCGAATCGATCAGCCGATCGATTGGTTGGAGCCAAATCGATCGGTCGATCGATTGGGGTGTCCCTGCGAGAAGCCTTTGTCCCAATCGATCAGTGGATCGATTGGGAGGAAGTCGCGAACGCACAGAAGCCTGCTGGATCGATCAGTGGATCGATCCAGAGGTCCCAATCGATCAGTGGATCGATTGGGAGCTGCGATTTCGCACGATAAGCCCTAGATCGATCAGTCGATCGATCCAGGCTATTCCAGAGAGCACAGAGGCGCTCTGGATCGATCCATTGATCGATCCAAAGCCTCCCCGATCGATTGGGAGCATTCCAATCGATCGGGATCCGACCATTGGCGTCGTATTTAGCTGCAGGCGCTCGATTCCTTCGGTAGAGATCACGAGAGCTTACCAGACTTGATAACATTCATCTCAGATCCTCCACAGCCTCTCCACAGAGCTCTCCATGCAAGATCTTGAAGATTCTTGGAAGCTTGTCCAAGTCAAGAGGCGAAGAAGAGAAGTTAGGGTTAGGGATTTTTACTGCACTTCATTGTAAGCTTTACTTATATTTTGTTCCCTTTCCTTTCTTCTTGGTTTGAGAGTCTTGTAGGGCTTCTCCGCCTTCGGTAGTTACCGAAAAGGAGTGTTTACATAGTGGAGGTGTGTGTGTGTGTGTGCGTGGATCCTTGGATTAGTCACCTCTTATAAGGTGGATACCAAGTAAATCTACTTTGTTAGCATTGTTATAGTTTGTTTCTTGTAATTTCCGCTGCATCTCAGAAGAAACAAGCAACGCCAAGCACACGAGCACGCGACGAGCTATTCACCCCCCCCCCCCTCTAGCTACTTTTCGGTCCCAATAATATCAAAGATGACTGTCCAAAACTGAAGAGCAAAAACAAGGAAAGGAGCAAGAAGCCCACTCGACCCAAACACAATCTAAAGGCCACGTGGGATGATTCGTCGTCCTCCGACTCCGAAGTTGAAGAATTCTCGGGACTAGCACTGATGGCCAACCATCATCTAGAAGAAACGTCTAGCTCAGAAATGAACATAGATGAAGGGGGAGGAACATCAGAAGGAGAAAACAATGATGAAGGGGGAGCATCGCAAGATGAGGTAAGTAAGGTACGTGCCCTAAACTCTAAACAGTCTTTTGAGTTTATTAAAGCTTTTTCTAAAGAATTAGATCAATTAGAAAAAGAAAATGAAAATTTAAAATCTGAAAATAAAAATCTAAAATTAGAAATTGAGAAATTAAGAAATAATACATGTTTAAATAGATTTCCAAATTCAAAAATTAAAGTTTATGAAAAATTGAACTGGTACATTAGAAACCATCAGGGTCAACTTAGAAGAATACCCAAAAATTATGTGCCCCCTAAGTATCTGAATAACCCTCTAGGTAGGAACCTCTATTGGGTTCCAAAATCTGTGCTTAATTAATTTTTCACAAATTAAAAGCTTACAGTGAGAAAATTAAACATTGAAATTCTTTATGGAAGTTTTGTCTAAGGAAGTGGTTGTTGCTCCAATAACCAAGAAAGCCTAGTGCCTCGCTACGACCTGGAAGCTAAAATATTGAAAGAAAATGTTTAATTAACTTTCTGAAAAAGCATTAAACAAGAATAAATAATGCTTTGAAAGTTTATCAAATATTTGTTAAAATAAACAAAAATTCCTTAGAAATTTTTTTAAAAAAAAAATTCTAACTTATTTTTTTTGGGGTTAGAAATTTTCTTCTGGAAAATTCTAAAAGTTCATTCACTTGACTTAGAAATTTTTTGAAACATTTACTTAGGATTTTTTTTAGAAATTTTTTTTGGAAAATTTATGTTAACTTAGCAATTTTTTCAAAAAATCATTTTTAACTTAGAAAATTTTCAAAAACTTCAATCTTACTTGAAAATTCTTAAGACCCCATTTTTGCTGTGATCAAAGGGGGAGAGAGAAGTATAAGTTTAGGGGGAGTTAGAAAAAATTTAAAATTTCTGCTATTAATTTTATAAAAAGTGTTGCAATTTTACTAATTGCAAAAATTGTGTTTAACTTGTTAGTTTAGTAATTTTTCTTTAAAATTACTTTTTATATCTATTTTAACCCTAACTTGAACTTGGGTTGATGCACATCAAAAAGGGGGAGATTGTTGGACCCCGTGGTAGTTTTGATGTGATCAACCAAGTTGGTTAGGTCCTGCTGTGTTTGATCCCTGTGTCTGAGTGTGCAGGAGCTTAGGAGCACAGGAAGTTGAGCGGAAGACGCAGCTAGCGAGAAGGACGGCACGGGAAGGGAGCCAACGGGCTCGGTGCGTCCAAAGGACGAGAGAGCTGCGGAAGAATACTCCGGTGGGCGTGAAGAGCGTGCGCGGCGTTCGAGGGATGTTAAGCCGGGACGGAAGGCTGCTCGAGGAGAAGGCCGGGAATTGGGTTCGGGGTGAGCCCTATTCCGGTTGGCCGCAATCACCAAAAAAGAATGGAACGTCGGAAGCTGGAAAAACCAAGCTGGAAATTGTGCTGCCAGCTTGGAGGTACCTCCAGCAGGCTTGGAGGCGCCTCCATCATGAAGGCACCTTCAACAGGTCAAATTTGACCATTTATGCTACGGATAAAGTTTTATCCGCTGACCGAGCTAGAGGCGCCTTGAACCTTGTTGGAGGCGCCTTAGACCCTCGGGATAGACTTTCCAGGAGCTATATAAAGGCCCCTGGAGCTAGGAATTCAAGTACAACTCAAGCAATCAATCTGTAAACAATTCCTAAGCAACTAGTGAGCTTCAAAAGTGTAAAAGGCTTCTCCACCTTCAGAGAAGGAGATTTTTCTTACTGCGCTCTTTTCTACTGTCCTGGATTAACAACCTCCTTAGTTGTAACCAGGTTAAATCCCTGAGTTTTTTCTATTCCTATTTCTTTTTCTGTTTCATTAATTTAGTTACTGTTATTTTATTGCTGATTTAAATTCTGAGTTGAAATCCGATGAGGGTATAGTTTGTTTTTGTTTTCAGCAATTCATCCCCCTCTTGCCGGTCTCCGCTGCACTAACAGAAGGTCCCGTCTGCCATGATGAAGCTGACTTTTTCTTGATCCTCCTTGGTGAGCGGAACATAGTGGTAGCTCTAATATGCATTTAGCATGTAGATCAGCTCGCAGCCCACCGTGGAGTCTTACCATCTGATCGATGTGCGACAAAGAGTAGTATTCCTCGGGCAGGCTTTGTTCAAATCTCAGAAGTCAATGCATACTCGCTATTTATTACTCGGCTTAGAGATCAATACCACAATGTCTAGCCAGCTCAAGAATTGTACTTCACGGTTTTGTCTGGCCTCTAGTAGCTTCTCTACTTTCGCTCGGATAATTTGATTCTACTCCAAGCTGAAATCCATCTTTTTTTTTTTGCTTCACTGGCCTAGCGTTCGATCGGACATGTAGCTCGTGTTGTACAATTGTTGGTGAGATACTTGGGAGCTCATGAGTTGTCCATGTGAACACATCATGATTTTACCTTAGATAGGCAACCAGTTCAGCCTTCTTTTCTATGCTCAGATCGGTCGCGATAAAGGTAGTGGCCTCCGATCAGTTAGGATGCACTTGAACTTCTTCTTTTTCTTTGTAGACTAGCATGGGAGGCTCCTCCATAATTGCATTTACCTCCAGCCATTGGGACTTCCAAGTGGCTTGCAACTTAGTCTTTACCATTCTACGTAGCACCGACGAGTTGCTAGCTGGTCACCCTTAACTTCGTCGACCAAGTTATCCACTGGAAACTTGATCTTTTGATAGAACGTGGAGATGAGTACCGCTCGAAATTTGTTCAACACCAGTTGGCCCAGTATGAAATTATAAGATGACGGAGTATCTACTACAATGAAATTAGTCATCCTCATCCTCTTGAGCAGCTCTTCTCTGAGTAATATGACTAGTCGAGCCTAGTCGATTGGCAACACTTTGTTACCCGTGATGCCGTATAGGGGAGTCATCATGGGATGAAGCTCGCTTTGATCAATCTGGAGTTGATCAAACGCCTTCTTGAATATACCATTCACTGAGTTGCCTGTATCTACAAAAAGTTTGGTGAATATTGTAGTTAGCAATTACCGCCTTAATGATCAAGGCATCATCATGAGGGACTTCAACTCCCTCTAATCTTAAGGACCAAAACTGATCTCTTGCCCCTCTGCTCTTTTTTTGCTACATCCGATAGCATGAATTTCCAATCGCTGAGCATGTGACTTCTGAGCCAAGTTAGAATCACCATCGGTCAGACCTCCTGCATTATGTCGATGTCGCCCCGAGCGGCATTGCTATAATTTTCTTCTTCTCAGGCTGACGGGTGTGACCACTCGGCAGACGCTCGCGTAGGCCTTAGATAATCTCTTTATTGGGGCTGCGGTTGGTGATATTCACTTACCGGTCTGCCCTCCTTGTGTTGTCCTCCCGATTAGCGATGATGATGGCGATCAGGAGATGGGGATCGATGGTGGAATCTTGGAGGAGTCGATCGACATGACTGTGGTTTGAGATGATAACAATCTCTAGTGTTATGAGTTGCCGAGCGGTGATAACTGCAGAAGAGCGGTGATAACTGCAGAAGAGCGGTGATAATTGCAGAAGAGCGGTGTTCATGGTCGGGATTCAGTGAACTTCTCCCGCTCGACCTCTACATACTGGACTACATGGGTTCAGGGTTCATGGTGTTGTTGCACTGCTCCCACTCGAGGCTCGTTTGGCAGTTGATGGGTGTGAGCAACTCGGTGCTCCTAGATAGCTGTCGACTCAGGAATTACTTCCTTCTTCTGAGCTGATTGGGTCTCCTCGACGTTAATGTACTTAGTAACCAACCCGAGCAGATGGTCAAAATCCCTCGGGGCTTCCGAATGAGTGAGCGAAATAAGTTGTCATCTATAAGTCCTTGGGGAAAGGAACTTACCAAGATTTCAGGAGTGTCCGATGGAACATCCATGACCACTTTGGTTGAATCTCTTAATGTAGGTCTGCAATGCTTCCTTGGGCCCTTGCTTAACTGTGAACATGTTCACATTCGTCTTCTAGTAGCGGTAGTTGATAGTAAAATGTTGTAAGAAAGCTGTTTGGAAGTCTTTGAAGCTACTGATGGATCTAATCGGCAAGCGTTTGAACCATCTCTACTGTGATCCAAGGAACATGGTGAGGAATACTCGGTACTTGACTCTGTTGGTGTACTGGTGGAGTGTGGTCATATTATCAAACTTAGTTAGATGGTCTTCAGGTCGGTTGCCCCTGTGTAGTCTCCGATCATCAGAGGCCTATAGTGAGGTGGCAATTGATCATTGAGAATTTCTTGGGAGAACTACTTGTTGATCCTCTTCGGAGAGTCGTCGAGTCGGGGTGGTTTGCCTTTCCGCCATCTCAGACGAGTGTGTTTTCCAAAGAGGATCCCTGTGTCATGTTTGCTCTACCTTGTTCTTCTGAGGGCATGTAGAATAATGCTTAATGATATGGGATTGGCGCATTCGGTGCTTCCCGGAAGGTGCCAATTGGCTTATTGTTTGGCTTGCAACTGGTAGGGTCTTTTGTTCGGGCTCTTAGGTCGGCTCGTTGGCTTGTCGTCGACGTGGTCGGGTCATTCGGCCGAGCTGGCTGCTGTTTCTTGTTATTGTTGCACCATCTTTATAGTTCGGGAACTTATTAGCATCTCTAAATCTTCCTAGGTTAGCATCACAGTGGTGAGGTGTCCAACGTCTTTCATCTTCACTTTTCAACTACAGGTGAAGTTCCCATAGACGATGCCAAATATGATCCTATTCAAAAGCGGAGAAGATGGTGGGCTGGGGATGTGGCTCTGCAGTTGACTAGAAGTAGACTCCTCACTATCCTACAAAATCGGGAGCGTTAGTGTTGGGTCGGGAAGGGGTTCCCGGCATTGACCCTCCAACACTCAAGTCAGTCCCTAACTCAGTGGAGAAAAATAGCAGTAATGAACAGAAGAATGTGTAGAATCATAATATATCGCATACCTTCACCTATGGATGGAAACCCCCTTTTATAGTGTCACTGTAGAGTGTGTGCATGTGTTATGAACCGCAAGTGCATGATTACGTCTTCAGTAATACAAAAGATGTCAAATCTAAAGAGATTGTTGATTAAGAGTTAACTTTATACGGTGAATTATCTAGACAATCGAAAGGTGATTCACAGATGCTAGGAAAAGAAAGAGAAGAGAGGGGAGAGAGAGAGAGAGGAGAGAGAGAGAGCAAAGAGAGAGTAGAGAGAGAGAGAATGAGCGTAGTGAAGGAAGGATGATAGATTCTAGGATTTCATTTTTGTTATAATGCTAATTAATGTCCTTATGCATTGTTCATCAACCTAACTCTATGCTTAAACTCATGTAGGGCTTCTAACTAGAGCCTGGAACAACTCCGCGAAAGTCACACAGGAGAGTCTACCCAAGTTCTAATGTCATTAAGTAAAGAAGCAACTCTAGAAAGTCCAGTTAAAGGTTTACTCTCTGTCATAGGGGTTCCCAGTCATACAATCACTAGAGTTATCCAATATACTTCCTAACGGTAGCACTGGTGTATCCACTCCAATTAGAATACCCTAATAAGGATTAGTCCCTTTATTAAGATCTTTTCACTCTAGAAAGTGGGTAAGTATCGATGTCCTTTGTCACTAAGGGCATAAGATGTCCAGTTGAATGGGTATCCTCTGCCACTAAGGATCCCTCAGTTATCCAGTCTAGTAGCAACCTTAATATAGAGACAAATCCCTCACATCTATATGAATTGACCTCACACATATTTCGTCAAATACATACAAGGCACAACACACATAAAACATGATATAAACACTTCATTGCATAGAAAAATATCTGAATACATAGTTCATACATCACATCACAGCAAAAATATTTCCTACATCCTAGATCTAGAGATCTACTCCATCGCAAGAGATAACAATCCAAAGATGAAGAAAGAAACAAACTACAACTCAATACATGGAGATAGAGAGAAGAGATGTTTATCTTTGAAGCATAACATCCTTGGAAGCGATCCCTTGCTTCGGAGATGGGCATATTAGCGAAAATAGAAGATCTAGAGTTCCCCCAAGGGGGAGAACCCTTTCCCCAAGGAATGAGGGTGAATCTCAAGCCAAAGATGAGTCAAAGAATGAGGTTCTTGACCCTTTTATACCTCCTTCAAATTGCCCAGGAAAACTAGGATTACAAGGGTCTGGTAAACTGAGTTTTTCACCCATTAAACCCGATCTTATCATAATTCACCCTGAACCAAAGTTGTATGCCTTGAAATTATATACAATTTGATATTTGGATCGAGCATTTTATCAAACTGAGCCGAAAGTTATGGTAGTTCAAAGTTTGGTCTATAGTCTGGGTGGAGGTCCTAATGAAATCGATGTTTAGAGGCACGACCATGCCTTTTAACATAGGTAGACTCTTCAATCTCTCTATTGGAACTGAATAAAAGTTGTAGATCTTGAAGTTAGCTACGTTTCGGTATAAAGAATAGACTATAACTCCAATCAAGCTCAAAGTTATGGCTATTTTATGATTGGTCTGCAATCTGCCCAGAATTTAGCATGGCTTTATTTTGGCGTGACATAGTTTCGGCTTCTTCACCACACGACCGTGTCAAAAGACACGGTTGTGGCATACATGGTCTCGGCTAGATAGGCACGACTGTGTGGATTCACACGACCATGCTATTCTTGTTCTCTGGAATTCCACATGGCCGTGTGGATTCACACGGTTGTGATCTGCTTCTGCTTTGGAAAGTCCACACGGTCATGTGGATTCACATGACCGTGGTCTTCTTCTCTTATGGAGTGTGGCACGATCATGTGAACTCACACGACCGAAACTTGATTTTCCACAAGAAAGACCACACGACCATGTGGTTTCACATGGCCTGAGCTTGATCTTCTCTATGTTCGCTCCAGTGTGTATTTTTGTTTCATTTTTCCTCCAAACGACGTTCTATCAATCAAAATAAGCAAAGAACATATTTTTAAATAAAATATAATGGAAGTACGATATTATAATGAAATAAAGTACAATAAACATAGATTATACTAATGAAATACAAGTAGATGTACGTCAAAATATGCATAAAGGTGTATATAATCTACGTACATCAGCATACATCTCAAAGTGTATGCACGTTTTCCAAAGTGTCATAGGAAAAGACAAGTCAAAAAATGTCACTGACATCTTTCCTTAAGTGAGCACATAAATCTCTGATGTGACAAGCTGAAAACTTCTAAAGTACAATTTGCCTGCTGGACATGCTCTGTTATCAATGTCACAAACTTCCAAAAGGAGACGATAAGATATGTAGGGGGGTCCCATTGTAGGTTGACCGGAAGCCGCTCGGTAGGGACGCCCTCGCTTGATCATACTGAACAAAGCTATTTTTCTTCACTCGGTTGTCTCGTTATCAGAGGGCTACTTGTTGTCTGATCAGACCCATCGTCCGCTCGGCGAGGACGGTAGCATGAGGAATTTACGGTTTATCACTTAACTCCAATTGCAAGCTTTTAGAGGATGGCTGGTCGGATGGTCATATTCGCCCGATCAGCCAATTGGAGGCCCGTTCAGTTAACTTCGTCCGATCGACTTTAACCACTACGTCAACTGCTCTTCCCTGTTTTGATCCTTCTTTGGTGGACTCTTCTTCATTGCTGTATAAAGATAGTTAGGTGTCATCTTCTTCTATCTCAACATCTTCTCACGGTCAATAACAGAACTACCTATTCAGTAATCCATTTTCTTGGATTTAAGACCGAATCAATACGCAAGCTATAGAGATCACGCTGGAAGATGAAAGGCGACTGAGGGGGAGGAGCCGTTGCGGAGGCAAAAGTGCACATCAATTCTTATAAACAAGGACCTGTGAGTCACCTTCCAGTTCTGAATATTTTTTTGTTTATTTATTTTCAGGCATACAAGGCCACGCCTAAACAAGACGTCGAAGGATTTTTAGGTATGAATCAAATTTAATGCCCTTCCATTTAAAACAACTCGGAACATAAACTCTCTAATTAACCTTGTTTCACTCTCTTCCTTCCTTAAAACATGCACAGCCGTTTCTTTTCACTAACTAAACTTAACACGAAATAATCTCTTCTTTCTGATTCACAATTTTATTCTTATTCTAATTTGCAAACCTTCGTCTCGATTTTTACTAGCTAATTAGGATTCTCTGCCGCCGCCCGCCGTCGCTCGGCCGCTCCATGGCAGGCCCTCCGCCCTGCCCTCCTCCCCCTCCCGGCGAAGCCGCTGCGGCCGATCCCGACTCTCCGGAGCCGAGTGCGCTCCATCGCTTTCCAGTCACCCTCCTTCAGCCGTCGACGCAGCGGAAGCAGAACCGTTCGAAGCCGACGAAGATGCTCCACTCCTTCCGCTCCGCCTTCCGCGCCCTACCCATCATCGCCGTCCCGCCTGGGTGCCACATCCCGACCGCCGCCCTCAGCCGGGGAAGCAGCTCCAACGCCCACCGCGACGGGCGCGTGCACGGCACCCGAACCACCGGCACCCTGTTCGGCCACCGAAAGGCCCGCATCACCCTGGCGTTCCAGGAGAACCCCCGCAGCGTGCCGCACCTCCTCCTCGAGGTGGCCGTCCCCACCGCCCGGTTCATGCAGGACATGGGCTCCTCCGGCCTCGTCCGTGTCGCCCTCGAGTGCGAGAAGAAGGTGGCCACCGGCAGGAAGAGCCGCCGCGTCCTCGACGAGCCCATGTGGACGGCCTACGTCAACGGTCGCAGCGTGGGCTACGCCGCGCGCAGGGACCCTACGGAGCTGGACCTCGGCGTGATGCAACTGCTCCACGCGGTGTCGATGGGCGCCGGCGTGCTCCCCGCCGACAAGACCGACCCTGTCGACGGCGAGCTCACCTACATGCGGGCCTACTTCGACCGGGTGATCGGGTCCAAGGATTCCGAGACGTTCTACATGCTCAACCCCGACGGCAACGCCGGCCCGGAGCTCAGCATCTTCTTCGTCAGGATCTAACGCGATTAATTAATACGATCGAGCGGCAATAGACGCAGAGCATGTAAACTTAAACAAGTAATTATTAGCGCATAGGAATTGGTAGACGCAAGTCAATTCATGATCTTGATAGTTGATCCTCTCCTCTTGTCAACGATCTTCTAATTTTTTTTGTTATATAATCTAGATATTTAACTTTTCTAACCTATTATTCCTAGATGGGAGCGATTTGAATTTATAAAAAAAAAAATTTACCCACCATTAGGGTGAATTAGAATAGATCGAAAAGTGCCTTTTAGATTTATCTTCTCAGTAAACAAAAATACACTACAATGCACTGTAACTAAACTGCGGGACAACCAACTATCTTCTGTGTACCATGATTCACAGTCAACTAGCTACCATCAAAATAATTCACTTAGATATTGATACGGTGCATAAAAATAGGACCTGATAAGATCAGTCAATCAAAAATCAAAAGAGCATGACAGTCAAAAGTTAAGGGGATGTGTCAGTCAACAGTCAGGAGAAAGAGAGAGTAATTGGACCGCCTCACGTCATCAACCACATATTTCCTGGATGGTCACAGCCAGGGCAGGTTCCACAGATCTGAAACATAAGAGGGAGCTCGTACTAGTTCCCGACCTGCCCCCAACTGATCGGACTTCTCCAGCTCGGGTCGGGTAGACAGACCTGGTATTTTTACTAAGACACCTCCCGACCGACCTTTCAGCAATCAAGGCGTAAAATATGGGTCCCTCGCCACAATCTCAGATAAAATCCGGGCAGGTCGTCACGACTCATCCTCCTCATCAAGACTCAAGTCGGGTGGTACATCTGAAAGATCATCCCGAACTGTCTGTAGCTAAACCTGGGCGGGACAGAAAACACTAAGCAACAGCAATGTCAGGGAATCGTAACCTCCTGTCAGAGAATAACTGACATACATCAGGGAATATTCTCATGATCTGCTATCACTTGCGAATGAAACTTTCCTTCCACCAAGAGGAGGCCACCGTACATCCTCTCTCACCCGACAGACCTTGACATCTGACTTTCTCTGACAACAGGCAGACTCTGAAGGTATACAGCGTCATATAAAAAGGAATGTCCTCTTCCTTAACCAGGTACGCGCATATACGCACTCGTCTTTAACAATTTTTTTTCCATCGTACACTGTTCTTCTGAGAAAAATGACTTGACTTAAATGTCGGAGGGCCTGCACTGGGACTTTTTCTCTGGTTTCTGGTCTCTAACATTCTGGGTGCTTGTCTAAGTGTGTGCAGAATTCACTTACCACCAATTCTCGTACTATAGATCAGGGAGTTCCACGTAGGGGTGGCTTTTTCAGGCGTGTATACACCGGGTGCATCAAAGTCGCCTCTCCGTCAACACCAACGTCATCTTCGCCAGCCTCCATCTGACTCAGATTACGGACAGGATCAGACATTAACAAATATATATTAATGATTAAAAATTTTGTTTTTCAGTAAATTGTTTACAAGATCATTAAATATCATGGGTTTGCCCTGAGCAATGGTGCAACGTTAAGACGTTCAAATAATTTCTTAAATATTTATAGTTTGAATTTTAGCTACGATGCATTGTAGAACATTTTTCTCTAAAAAGATAAAAAAATCTGGGACATTAGTTGTTAGGCGAGGAACTACTTGTGCTTCCAGATTTACATCATGGTTGGTGTGGCATCGAGCCGTCCACCTCCAAGACTAATTGAACTAAAAGCTCAACTAGACAAGGAGCTGCTCACACTTCCGAATTTACTTGGTAGTCAATCTATGGGGTCGGATCATTTACTTTTAGGATTAATTAGATCGAACGCACAGACACCTTAATTATTGATATGGTGATAAAGAGGAGCCCCCAAAAAGTGGGTCAAAATAGGGAGGGCCAGCTAACGTGGAGGTCAAAGTCAAGCGGTCAAAATTACATGGTCAGATAGACCTAGAACTGCTGAGCTAGCTATGTCAGCCCATCAGGCCTTACATCGCCAGTCGGACATGAAGTGCTAATTGACCATCCTTCACAACTCGCAGACCAGGTTTGATACTGAGTACTAATTTACCCGACCCACCATCCTAGCCGATCGAACCTAAGGGTCGATCGGACACAATGTGGATACCCGACAACATGAAGGATCGAGCAAAGAACAAGGCGGTAGCTACATTCTGTAAGGCTGAGCTGGCGATCGACTGGCTGAGTGGCGGTCGGTTAGCCTATGGCGAGACCCAGATATCTGTCATATCGTACTCATTTGGAAGTTTGTGCCAAAAAAGACAGAGAATATCCTACCGATAAATCGTCATTTAGAAGTTTCCAGTCTATCAAATCACAGAGCTTTGTGTCCGTTAAAGGAAAGGTGTCAAGAGCACTTTATAACTTGTCCCTTCTTAGGAAAGCTTTGGAAAACATTTTAATACTTTGAGATACGTGTATAATACAACAATGATACTATAAAAGGGGTCTCCATCTACAAGCGAAGATATGCGATGCTACATTTTTATACACACTTTTTGCTACAGTGTTCTTTGTTTGTTCTCTTCTCTTCACAGGATCACTAACTTGAGTGTCAGAGGGCCAATGTTGAGGACCCCTTCCCTGACCCGTTACTAACACTCCTTGTATTACAGAACAGCGTAGAGTCTTCTTCCAGTCAACAGCAGAGCCACGTCCCTAGTTCACCGCTTTCACTGACTTTGGACAAAATCATATTTGGAACCATCTGTGGGAATCTCACCTGCATCCAAGATATGAAGATGGAGGACACTGGACAGCTCACTACAATGACGTTAACCCCAGAAGAGTTATAGATGCTGATAAATGTCTGAGCTATAAAGATAGTGCAACAACAACAACAAATAATAGCTGAGTGTCAAACACTGAACGACCCAACCATATCCGCTGCGAGCCAACATGCTGAGCATGAGACCTAAGTGGAGGATCCCGTCGGTTGTTAGTCGGGCTAATGCGTCGATCCCATGCCATAGAGCGTTATTCAAAATGCCTTTAGAAGAGCATGGTCGAGTAAAGAGGACACAAGGATCGTCCTCCGAAAATTCTCCCACCCGGGATGTTCATAAGGGCAAAGCACCTCGAACTAACAATTCTCCTAAGTGGATAAACTTGCAGTTCTCCTAAGAAATCCTTGATGACCAACTACTAGCTCACTTATGACCTTTGTCTTTTGGAGAGTATGGAGGATCGACTGATCCTGATGATCACCTACTCAAGTTTGACAATATCGCCACAATCTACTAGTACATCGATAGAGTTAAATACTGAGTGTTTCTCACTATATTGTTCGGTTCGGCATAGAGATGGTTCCAATGGCTGTCGATTGGATCCATCTGTAGCTTCAAGTATTTTCGAGTGGCCTTCCTCCAACACTTGAACAATAGTCATCGCTATCAAAAAATGACTATAAATTTGTTCTCACTTAAGCAAGGACCCAAGGAGACATTATGAGCCTTCATCAAAAGATTCAACCAAGTGATAATGGGCGTTCCATCGACTACTCAGGAAATTTTGGTAAGTATCTTTTCATAAGAACTTACAGATAATGACTTCTTTCAATTTTTTATCAGGAAGCCTCTGAGGGACTTCGATCATCTGCTTGTATGGGCTATAAAATACATCAACGTTGAGGAAGTCTAGTCAACCTGAAAGAAAGACGTGATCCCCGAGCCGTTGTTGTTTACGAGTGCCAATCAGCCAACAGCAATGTGCCCCTAAAAGGGCCCCGAGCAAACCCTTAACAACAACATTAGGAGTCTCGACCGCATGTAGTCCAGCATGTGGAAGTTGAACGTATGAGATCCATCGAGCTCCGACCATGGACCCCCGATGTTCTGCTCTTACCATCGCTCGACAACTCACAACACAAAGGACTACTACCACTTGAGTCCAAGGCCTCACTGATTGGCTCCTCAAGGATATCGTTGACGATCTCCCTCTCCAACTTGTCAACATCATCGCCGATTGGGAGCCCAAGGTCAAGACAACACACCGGCTATGCCGAACTGGCAACAACTCTAATAGAGGGGCATCTAAAGGCCCGCTTGAGCATTGGCAGAGCGGCCAACACGCCGGTCGGATTGGGAGGAAGAAAATCATGGTAATGCCGCCCAAGGAAACATTAGCATGATAGCAGGTGACCCGACTGACAGTGACTCCAACGGGGCCAAGAAATCACATGCGTAGAGATTAGAGATCCATGCGGTCAGTTGCATCAAGGAGAAGACACAAGGATCCGAAATCATTTTCAGTCCTCGAGACTTGGCAGGAGTAGAAATCCCTCATAATGACACCTTAATTATTAAGATAGTAATCGGACCTTTGTTGACACAGGAAGCTCGGTCAACATAATATTCAAGAAGGCGTTCGATCAGCTGTAAATAGAAAAAAAAAATGAGCTTCAACCCATGACGACTCCATTATATGGTTTCACTAGAAATGAGGTGCTACCGATCGACCAAGTTCAGTTGGTTATATCTCCCGAGGAAGAGCCGCTCAAGAGGACTCATCGGACGAATTTCATAATGGTGGGTGCACCTTCAGCCTACAACTGGATACTCGACCAGCCGACACTGAATGAATTCCTAACCGTTGGCGAGGTTCCAAGTGATCAACTTCCCGTAGATGACTCGGTCGGCAAGGTTAAAGGTGATCATCTTGCAGCACACAGATGCTACGTGGAGGTTGTCAGATCTGAGTCTCGAGCCGCTTGGAAGGCCCAACGATTGGACGTCAATGAAATTTAGGAGGTGCCTCCCACTCTGGATTATGAATAAAAAGAGGAGCTACAAATCCACCCTAGTCGACCAGAGGCCACCACATTCATCGAGGTCGATCTGAGCCCTGAGAAGAAAGATGAGTTGGTTGCTTGCTTGAAGCAAAATCATGATGTGCTTGCTAAACAACCCACGATGTCCCAGGCATCTCCCTAGCAATAATGCAATATGAGTTTCAAGTCCGACCGAATGCTCAATCGATGAAATAAAAGAAAAGGGATTTTAACTCAGAGCAAAATCAGATTATCTAAGTGGAGGCTGATAAGCTGCTTGAGGCAGGACACATCGGAGAAGTATAGTTCCCGAGTTGGCTTGCCAACGTGGTGTTAGTTTCCAAATCAGGAAACAAGTGGCGAATCTGTATCGATTTCATAGATCTAAACAAAGCTTGCTCGAAATATTATTACCCTCTGCCACACATTGACTAGGTGGTGGGCTCTACAGTCGAATGTGAGTTGATATGTATGTTGGATACATATCAAGGATATCACCAAGTCCCGCTCGTCAAGGAGGATCAAGAAAAAGTCAGATTCATCACGACAGATGGAACTTACTGCTACAATGTCATACCATTCGGTTTGAAGAATGTTGGGGCCACATATCAAAGACTTATGAACATGGTGTTCTAGCGGCAGATCGGTAAAAATATGAAGGTATATGTTGACAATATATTAATACAATTCCTTCGAACTATCGACTTGTGTGCAGATATCAAGGAAACATGCCAAACCCTGAGAAGATATGGAGTCAAACTTAACCACAACAAATGTTTATTTGTGGCTAAGAGTGGACATTTTCTAGGCTATATAGTGACCGAGTAGGGAATAGAGGTCAATCTGTAGGTCCCGTGTGGCCAACAAGAAGGGGGTGAATTATCCTGAAAAGACAAAAATACCCATTCGCGAAGCTTTTAACTTAAGTAAGACGAGCACTTTAAAAAGCAAGACTAGATAGCATAAAGAGAGTACGAGACAAAAGACTTTACTTGATTTACAACTGGGGAGGTTGCTAATCCAAGGTAAATAAAGTTCAATTAGTAATCTCCTTCGTCAACACAAATCAGAGACGGAGAAAGCTCATACAAGATGTTGAAAGCACAAAAATTGAAAGCAGGGTAAAGAATTCAAAGTACTAAAGTGTTGTATTAAATCTCGAGCAGTAGGGCTCCTTTTATAAGCTCACTGGTTGAAGTGACCGTTTGCTGATGTGGCACGATCCAGAAGCCCAGACCCAATCCAAGCACCCCCAGCTGGTCGCCTAGCTGGTCCCTTCAATCCACTTCGTAACGGTAAATGATAAGTATTTATCCACTCCCGAGTGCCTAGACTCGCTCCGAGCGCTCGGACCACAGTAGACGTGGACCTAAAGTTGATCCACTGCAACGCTGTGCCCTTTCGGCACCAAAGTGGTTTGGGCGCTTGGACATGTTGGTGCATTTTGTACTAACGGTCTAACTCAGGTTTTGATGAATGACAAATAAGTTAAGTTAGATATAATTATGATCTAACCACTTTACCAAGTGTGTAGATAGGTCAACGGGTCGATCGAATATCTAGTAAGAAGTCTAGATAGGTCAATGGGCCGACCGGATATTTGGCGGAAAGTCTAGATAGGTCGACCAGCCGACCGAGTATCTGGCAAGAAGTCCAGATAGGTCAACGAACTGACTAGATATCTGGCAAGAAGTCCAGATAGGTTGATGGACTGACTGAATATCTGGCAGGAAGTCCAAATAAGTCGACAAGTTGACTGGATATCTAACAAACTGGTAAGTAAAGGTAAGTCACTGGAGGAGAGTGACTAAGTGAGGGCACGTCCCGATTGAGGGGATAGTAGGTGTCGGTCCAATTTAGGTCTATTTCGGATCCCTAATCTGAGACCTTGGCTAGTTCCGGGTCCTGGTAGGACAGGAACTAATTACTACTACTTATTATTGTGCTAACAGTTGTCTTGCAGGCCATTATTTGATTTATTGGACTAACATTGTTATACAGGACAAAGGAGCAAATTTGCCTTCGGATGAACAGTGTCCGAAGGCGCCTTCAAGTAGATGAAGGCGCCTTCGTACTATTCATGGAAGGCGCCTTCCAAAGGATGAAGTTTGGCGATTGAAGCAGATAAGGCACAATATTTGCGGGATAAACTTTAACCCATTGGAGGTGCCTTCAATGCCTATGGAAGGCACCTTCCATGCTCTATTTAAGGCTGCTCGCCCAAGGCTTCTAACAACTCACATACAAGCTTCTATGCATTCGATTGAGGTTCTGACTACTCCGTCCTACTACTGTGACTCTACTACGACGCTGTTATGCCCGACTATTACCGAGGAACTAACCAACACCAAGCTTAAACTAACAATCTTCGAAGGTATTGGGTAACGAGCTGTAATTTGTGTATTTAACTATTTGAAATAGGACAAGTGCAGGGTGTTGCACTTGTTCCATCTTTTTGTATACTCGATTCCCTTTTTCGGAGGTACCAGAAAAGGTATTTTAGTGGATTACCCATCAATAGGTCTGCGAGACTTAGGTCATGGAGTAGGAGTCGCCAAAGGCTCCGAACCAAGTAAAACTAAACGTGTATTCTTTTACTTGCTTTTCTATTTCGATCTTTTTTCATAGTTTTCCGATGCACATACTTGTGTTTTTAAAACGATAAAACAAGTTTTTTTAAACCACGTGATTCATTCCCTCTCATGTGTGACTCAATCTAACAAGTGGTATCAGAGCAGGTTATGCTCTGAATTGGTGCAACCACCAATCAAGCCAGGGTGATTTGCCTTTTTTTATTTTAATTTTTTTTTTACTCAAATAATATTTTCTCGTTCAGTTTTAACTTGAAGCTGGTGCAACACCACTCAAGTTCTTCGGAATATTTTTTTCTTCTCAAACTCTGCTAATCCAAGACCAAGTCTTGGTACCTCTCTTTAGTTTTGTTTTACAGCTCTAAAATGGTACAAAATGAAGGATACATCACTATTCATCCCCCACTCTTTAACGGGGATGACTTTCCATACTGGAAGAAGCGTATGGAGGTATACCGGAAGACCGATTTCGACCAATGGTTCAGCGTCACCAAAGGATACAAGGCACCCGTCGATAACTCCGGAATTCCAATAGACCCAGAAAATTGGAATCTAGAAATGAAGAAGAAGGCCCAGATCAACTTCAAAGCCATCAACACAATCCAGTGTGAGCTAATAAAGGAGGAGTTGAACCGCGTCGACCCACATGAAAACGCAAAGGAACTATGGTGCAAGCTCATAGAACTGCACGAGGAACTAACGACACAAAGGTAACAAAGAGGGATTTGTTTTTAAATAAATTATTTAATGGTAAAATGCAGGAAGGTGAGACTGTCAGTCAGCTACATGCGAGGATAAAGGATATCCTCAACGGGCTTCACACAATCGACCATCAGATAGAAAATCGAGACTTGATTAGGTATGCCTTAAATGTCTTTCCTTGAAATGCACTGCGGGCATCCATCGTGGATGCCTATAAAATTTTGAGGAATTTATCTAAATTGAAATTGGATGAAATTTTCTGTGAATTAGAGCTACACGATCATACTAACGTCAAAACTGAGAAAGGTATTGCTCTTGTTGCAGAAATGTCAAAAGGAAAATCTAGAACTAAGCTAAAACAAAAAGTCGAGTCTGACCCAGACTTAGATGATGAAGAATACCTGGTGAACTTGATAAGAAAAATGTTCACGAAGAGAAAGAAGAACTTTACCAGCAAAGACTTGTAGAAGATCAACTCTACCTCCAACTCTAACAACAAGAATGTGGCGTGCTTTGGATGCAACAAGAAGAGGCACTACAAGAACGACTACTCGAGTCTGAAGAAGAAGAAAGCCCTTAAGGCGACTTGGGACGAATCGTCAGCGGAGGAATCGGACGGTGAAGAACCAAAGCACACCAACTACCATGCGTTGATAGCCTACGGACCAGAATTGGAGAGCGAATCGGAAGACGGGTCTGAACCCGAGTTGAGCCACGAGTTTGCACTCATTTTCGAAGGTTCCGATGAGGTACATTTTAATTTAAGCAGAAAGTTTTGTAAGATCATTGCATGCTAAATAGGAAATTAACTAACTCTAAAAATAAAATAAATGAACTAACAAAAGAAAATAAAATGCTTAATGAACAATTAAAATCAAATTTAATGACTGAGTTGATTCAACCTGAAATTCAAACTCAAGTTGCAAAACTTGAGGAGGACAATTTCATATTGAAAAGCGAAATAGTCGAACTAAAAGAATTACTAAAGAAATTCACAACTAGATCCAAGTGCCTCGACATAATACTTGGATCACAAAGAACTGTGTACAACAAGTCCAGACTCGGATACAAGTCCAACTCAACTAACAAAATCTTTATACCCTTAGTTAACCAAAGTAAAAAATCAAATTAAAGACTGGGTTCCAAAAGCGTGTCTAACCACGCAAGTAGGACTTAATCAATCTTACATACCTAAAGATAAAATACATTAACTAAAATTGAATAAACCAAATAACTCAAATTCAACTACTCCCTCTAAAATAAATCCAATAAAGCCACATAAAACAAATCGAACTGAGCCTAGATCAAGTAAAAACAAAATCAATCCAAACTCAAACTATAATCAAGTCTATTATAACTATAAAAATAAAACAACACAATCTAAGCCCAATAATTCAGGGAGAGACTCCAAAATAGTTGGCACCTCAAAAAATAATAACTTACCCATATGAGTAATTAGGATTAGTCTAAAAAGTGATAAAAGTTTAACTTGGTCAACGATACTGGTGAAGTTTTAGATAATAGTAGATTACGAAAACTCTATCTATGCATGTCTAGGAAGATGTGGCTTCGACCTAGTACATTTGGCTTAGTGGAACTAACTGAAGATACCATTTACGAATCCTAACTGGTTAGACTAGAATTTTGTTATTAAGTTCAGTGAATAGGACTATTTGAAAAACCTCGAAGGCATGATTACTCTAATGATGTCCAGGTGACTCACCATAACCCAGAAGTTTATCTAAATAATGTCTATTTATTGAGCCCAAAGCTAAACTTGAATCTAACACAGAGTTAAGCCCAAACCTAAAAATTTCATTTAACTCATCTCACAAAATTTAGGATTCCCTAATTGAAAACATAGAACTCATCTTACAAAATTATAAGATTCCCTGATCGCAAACATAGACCGGGGAAATGACTAAGGTTTTAACTTTAAAATTAAATTAAATTAAAATTCATTACATCAAAACAAATATTATATTAATTAAACACTAAAATCAAAATTAAATTAAACTTAGGTTAATTCTTTTAAGAATCTTTTAAAAATTCTTTTACAAATTATTTTAAAAATTATTTTTAATATTTTAAAAAATTATTTTAAAATCTTTTAAAAATTATTTTAAAAATATTTTTAAAAATATTTTAATTTTTAAAAAAATTATTTTAAAATCTTTTAAAAATAATTTTAAAAATTACTTTCAAAATGCATTAAATATTCTTTTAAAATATTTTTAAAATTATTTTAAAATCTCTTAAAAATTATTTTAAAAATCATTTTGAAAAATTATTTTTAAAATTCTTTTAAAAATCCTTTTAAAAATTATTTTAAAATCCTTTTAAAAATTATTTTAAAATCCTATTAAAATTATTTTAAAATTCTTTTAAAAAATATCTTTAAAATCTTTTACAAATTATTTTAAAAATATTTTAAAAATTATTTTTAAAATCTTTTAAAAATTATTATAAAAATCCTTTTAAAAAATATTTTCTTATCCTCTTAAAAATTATTTTCTTATTTTATAAATATTTAAAATTATTTAAAAACCCTTATTAAAATTATTTTTAAAATCCTTTTAAAAATCCATTTAAAAATTATTTTTAAATCCTTTTTAAAAAAATTTTGAAAAAACTTTTAAAATTATATTAAAAAATTTATAAAATCTTTTAAAAATTCTTTTTAAATTATTTTTAAAAAATATTCTTTAAAACTTATTTTTTTTACTTAATTTAACTTAAATCTTTATTTAAATTCAAACATAAATTGTATTTGAAATTCAATAATTATTCATCTTAGTTAATTCAAAATCTATTAACTATCCGAATTTTAAAAATTATTATAAAAATCCTTTTAAAAATTATTTTCGTATCCTCTTAAAAATTATTTTCCTATTTTATAAATATTTTAAATTATTTAAAAACCCTTATTAAAATTATTTTTAAAATCCTTTTAAAAATCCATTTAAAAATTATTTTTAAATCCTTTTAAAAAAAATTTGAAAAAACTTTTAAAATTATATTAAAAAATCCTTTTATAAAATCTTTTAAAAATTCTTTTAAAATTATTTTTAAAAAATATTCTTTAAAACTTTTTTTTTTTACTTAATTTAACTTAAATCTTTATTTAAATTCAAACATAAATTGTATTTGAAATTCAATAATTATTCATCTTAGTTAATTTAAAATCTATTAACTATCTGAATTAAGTTAACTAATAATCAATTAACTTTAATTTTAATTAGTTAGTCCAAATTTAATTATTCATTCAATAATATGAATTTTAATCATCAATTAATCAAACTTAATTACTATTATAAATTATTCAACTTAAATACTTTTAATAATTAATTCAATATTTACTATTAATCCAAAAATAATTGTAACTTATTCATTAATTCAAATTAATATTAAATTATATTAAACTATAGTTAATCCTAATTAATAAGTTAATCAAAAAAATTACTATAAACTCATTCTTCACTTAATACATTAACATCTGATTTATTACTTTAAAATTAATAGATCAGTTAATATGAAAACAATATTAGATTTTATTTAAATACAACTCAATCTAAAATTCTATTTCTAAATTCAGAATAACTAAAAAATCCATAATTAATTAATGATTCAAGACATTAATTAATCAAATTTAATTCATAATTAATTTTGGATTATTTAAGTTAGAATAAAAAAAATCAATTATGTCTGTCTTAGATAATACATATTAAGTATCTCTTTAAACATGTAAGATTACTATGTTTGAAAATCTAGAATAATTGAGATGCTAGGAAAAGAAAATTGAATCATGATTACAATTAGCCCCTAGACACATAGGTGGTTAATAAGGGTTTCCTAAGGAAATATCAAATTAAGGGGAAGACTTATTTGAAAGATAAATTTAATCACATACTTTTAAATTTTTTTGAATATTTTAATTATTTTTAAATATATTTAGGGGGAGGATATTTAACAATCATCTTCAAAATCTTCTTAACATATTTTGAAAAATCACATGTTTTGAAAAATTCTAATACTTATCAAATCATATGTGTTGAAAAATTATTTTAAAAACAGTTTCAATTTTTATAAACTACTTTTAAACCATCTTTAAAAGATATTTTTGAATAGTTTTTGAAAAAATTTTCATTCTTGCAAAACCTAGTCTTTTAAAAGTTTCATTCTTAAAAAAGTTTCACCCTTGAAAAATTTCATTCTTGCAAAACTTATTTTAAAATTTCCTTAAAACTTATTCATATTTTAAAGAATCTTACAAATATTTTCTAAGCTCAAAATTCTTGTTCAAAGTATTTCTTAACAGATATCTAAACTTTAAAGTTAGCTGTGTAAAGGTTAGCTTTCAAAACCTAGTATAAATCTTCAAAAGCTTTCCTTTAAAAAAAAATCTTTTTTTTTGGTTAAAAAATTACAAGTGTTTTGCAAACTTCGTTTTTCGATTAGTTTGAACAAGTTTTCTTTAAACTCCCCCAATAATTTTGAGTTTTTTTAATGTTGCCAACGTTTCACCACTTTCCCTCAATAATTTACTTAGCATTGTTTTAATCATGTTTCTTTTTGATGAATTCCAAAAGAGGTGGATTAGGGATTAAATTAGCAAACAAAAGAAAATCAAAAAAATCAGAATAACTTAACCCTAAAAAATGATCAAGAGAACAAAAGTAATTGTCTCAAACTTTTTGTTTCTCTTAAACCATTTTTTTTTTCTCTTTTTCAAGCTTATTTTGCATATTTTTTTTCCTAATTTAACTCAGGTTGTCATTACATCAAAAAGGGGGAGATTGCTGGTGTAGTTTGCACTAACGGTCTAACTCAGGTTTTGATGAATGACAAATAAGTTAAGTTAGGTATAATTGTGATCTAACCACTTTACCAAGTGTGCAGATAGGTCGATGGGTCGACCGAATATCTGGTAAGAAGTCTAGATAACTCAACGGGCCAATCGGATATCTGGCAGGAAGTCCAAATAGGTCTATGGGACAACAGGATATCTGACAAGAAGTCCAGATAGGTTAACGGGATGACCGGATATCTGGCAGAAAGTCTAGATAGGTCGACGGGCTGACTGGATATTTGGAAAACTGGTAAGCAAAGATAAATCACTGGAGGAGAGTGACTAAGTGACGATGCGTCCAAATTGAGGGGACAATAAACGTTGGTCCAGTTTAGATCTATTTTGGATCCCTAATCTGAGACCTTGAATAGTTCCGGGTCCTAGGTGAACAGAACTAATTACTACTGCTTATTATTATGCTAACACTTGTCTTGCATGTTATTATTTGATTTATTAGACTAACGTTGTTTTGTAGGACAAAGGAGCAAATTTGCCTTCGGATGAACAGTATCCGAAGGTGCCTTAATACTATTCATGGAAGGCGCCTTCCATGGCTATGGAAGGCGCCTTCCATGGCTATGGAAGGCGCCTTCCAAAGGATGAAGTTTAATGATCAAATTAGATAAGGCACAACATTTGCGGGATAAACTTTATCCCATTGGAGGCGCCTTCAATGCCTATGGAAGGTGTCTTCCATGCTCTATTTAAGGCTGCTCGCCCAAGGCTTCTACAACAACTCACATACAAGCTTCTACGCATCTGATTGAGCTTCCGACTATTCTAACCTACTGCTTTTAACTCTGCTACAACACTGTTGCACCCGACTACTGCCGAGGAACCGACCGACACCGAACCTAAACTAACAATCTTCGAAGGTGTTGGGTAACGAGCTGTAATTTGTGTATTTAACTATTTGAAATAGGACAAGTGTAGGGTGTTGCACTTGTTCCATCTTTTTGTGTACTTGATTTCCTAGACATGTTCAAAACCTTCAAAGCCGAAGTTGAAAATCAACTTGGCAAGAAGATTAAGGTCGTAAGATCAAATCGTGGTGGTAAATACTATAGTAGATCTAACGGATCAAATGAACAACGTCCTGGACCATATGTGGATTACCTTGCGGAGTACGAAATTATGGCGTAATACAACATGCCTATGACCCCTTAGATAAATGGTGTAATAGAGCGATGAAATCGAACCCTTAATGACACGATGAGAAGTATGATTGTATTTTTTTCTTTACGGGAGTCTTTATGGGGTGAGACACTCAAGACTGTAATTTACTTACTCAACAAAGTTCCTAGTAAGGCGGTGACAAAAATCTCATACGAGTTATGGACAGGTAGAGCACCCAGTTTGAGGCATCTATATGTCTAGGGTTGTCTAGCTGAAGTTAGGCCCTATTGGCCTAATGAAAGAAAATTGAACTCAAGAATCGTTAGCTGCAATTTTGTAGGATACTCTGAAAACTCAAGAGGTTTCAAGTTTTATAACCCTTTGAGTAGATCTTTTTTTGAGATGAGAAATACCAAATTTATTGAGGATAGTGGGAGCTATGAAATTAGGAAAATATCATTTGAGGAGAACATTGGTGATCCTAATATGATAACTACTGATGCAATTGATAGTGAAATGGTCACAATTCCACATACAATTGAAGCTGTACAATCAGAAGGGGTAGTTTGACCTCGATATTTCCATATTACCTCCAATTCAATTGGAAGGTACATCATCTCACTTAGTGGTATTCCCCCCTACGGTTGAAAATGACTCCCAACCACCTCAAGATCAAGTGTCACTAAGGAGATCCATTAGAGAAAGGAGATCCAAGATGTCTAATGATTATGTATATCTCCAAGAGCATGAGTTTGACATAGAGTTGGAAGATGATCCTACATCATTCCAAGAATTCAAAAAATGCCCTCATCCAAAAAAAAAAATGATTGAAGCCATGAAGGAAGAGATAAAGTCTATGGCGGACAATGATATTTGAAAACTTCTAGAATTGCCTGAAGGTGTGAAACTCGTTAGTTGTCAATGGATATTTAAAATCCAACGAGATTCATACAACAATGTCAAAAAGTATAAGACACGCTTAGTCACCAAAGGATTCTCTTAGAAGGAGGGCATTGATTACAATGAGACTTTTTTTTTTTTTTGCCAATTTTGATGAAAGACTCTTTTAAAGTAAGCATGACATTTGTAGCTCATTATAACCTAGAGGTACATCAAATGGACATTAAGGTTGCATGTCTCAATGGAAACATTGAGGAAACTATATACATGATACAACCAAAGAACTTTAAGTTAGGAGATTCAAAGCACCTAGTATGTAAACTAAGGAAGTTCATTTATTGTTTAAAGCAGGCATCCCGTTAATGGTACCAGAAGTTTGATCAAGTGATTTCTTCATACTGTTTCAAGAAGAATCCAATTGATCAATGTTTGTATATCAAGTTCAGTGGGAACAAGTTTATTATGCTTGTTTTGTATATGGATGATATATTGCTTGTAAGCAATGATATGAGTCTGCTGTTAGAAACCAAGTCATTTCTGTCCAGTGAATTTGAAATGAAGGAACTTGGTGATGCATCTTTTGTCTTTAGGCATACAAATTGTACGTAATCATTCAAGGTACACACTTGGACTATCAACAAAAGACCTATATACACTACAAGAAAAACCCTCATAGACATCGGTGGAACAACAACAGTTTTAAGCAAAAACCGATGTCTTTGAGTATTTTACACCGGGTTTTCCAAAAACCGGTGTCTATGAGCGCAGATTTTCGCTCATAGACATCGGTTTTTTAGCCGATGTCTATGAGCGCCTTTTTTTTTTGTTAATAGACACCGGTTTTAACAGCGATTTTTAAAACCTGGTGTTAATGAACCAAAAAAAATAATTTAGTTTTTCCACTAGCCAAAATTTACAACACTTCGTTCCCTCAAAACCTAAACTAATATCGCGCCGCTTCTCTCAGCCTAAACCTAAATCTAAACCTCCTGACCATCTCTCACCTCTTCCCCTTCCTGGATCTCTTCCCCTTCTTGGATCGATGCCCCCCTCAATCGGATCAAAACCACCTGCTTCTTCTCCACGCTCGCCGACACGATCTGGCCGGGCCAGTCCGGCGGCTCCGGCCTCACCGGCACGCACGGGGGCTCCGTTGAAGGCTCTTGCTTGCTCAACGACGGCGGCGAGCTCGTGTTGAGGCAAAAGGAAGCAGAGAACAGGGATGCGTCTCCTCCATTTCCTTGTTGCCGCTGAAGCTCGAGAATCGATTCCTCCAACCTCTGAGCAAACTCTTCCACATTATCCTCCTCCGCCCGACCATCATCGACGCCACCAGAAGGGAAGCACTCGGTCCTGGCGCCGAAGGCGGGGCGGCGTAAAAAGCCATGTCCAAGCGGCTGCCTTCCTCTGCCTCCCCCAATCTCCATCGACCGAGTCCGCAGTAGCCTGGCCGATTCGCCAGCCCTAAGGAACGTGCAGCCCACGATGCCCTTCCGCTTGCCGGACACAACGGTGGAGACAACGGCAGCGAAGACGACGGCCTGCGACGGCGTCGTGGAGGCGGACCACGTCCTAGCGACTTGAACACCCATCTCCTCTCGACGTCTCCTCCGCCTCTGTGCTTTCAATGAAGTCAAACCTTACCTTTTCGTGACTGAAAACGTAGGCCTCCTCTCACCCTACCCGCCCATGGAAAGTGTTCATCAAGAACAATACTAAAACCGGACACTATCGCACGGTCTGGCACCAAGGAGATCTAGTGAACAATTTGGGCACTATCGCACGGTCTGGCACCAAGGAGTTCATGGAGGCACTCCAAGCCGGCGTGGATGTGAGCATGATTGGTCAATTTGGTGTCGGTTTCTACTCCGATCTCGTGAGGTATCTCGCTTCGGGTTGCAAGCCCAAGGAGAAATGGAGGTATATACTCTTCATCTGGCTTTTCTGCTATGCCTGCTAGTCCTTCCTGGGATCGTTGGTGGATAAATATGGATTGCCTCTGATCATGCATTTGGTGTACAGAAGTTTATACAGGATCTCTATTGATGTGATTTTGTTTCTCCTTTCCAATTATTATGTTTTTTTTAAAGTTTTCTTTGAATGATTAGTATATGGAATTCTGTAGGAACTAAATACATATCCTGTAATTATCTAAGTCGAGGAAGACTTGGCTGGTTGTATTAGTTATTGTCCTAGTATCCTTGTGAAGTACAGGAACAAAGAAGATTTTTTTCCTTCATATTAATATTGCAAATTAATCTTGTCCATTTATTGTACCCTAAATAAACTGCTTTATTTCCTTATTTAAGGCTCCTTGTTTATGAATTTGTTTTTTTTTCCATTCATTTCCTTACATAGAGGTCAATGTTGAGAAAAGATCCATGGAGTTGGCCTCTAGGAATCAATAGTTTATCGATGTTGTTTCTTATGAAAATTAATTTCCTTGTACTTATTGAATTGTTTCATTTTTTCTATTCCATATGGAAGGGATGCCTCTTTGTTTATCTTTGAAGTTTAAAGAGACGTTTCACTGTCATTGGTCATATTGTTATGATGACTTGTATGTTTTTTTTGCTGAAACAGAATTGGTACTGAACATGAAAAGTTTGGTTTTGAAGTTGATACTTTGCGCCCAATGAATTATGAGCAGATCGCAGACTTGCTAAATGGTTTGGCAGAGAGGTTTGATTGGGATAAAGTCATGGAAGAGAATTACATTATTGGTCTCAAACAGGTGATAAAATGTTTCTCTTTTAAGTGTTTAAGATTGCATAGTATGGCTTTGGGTTACTTCTATGATCAGGTTCGGCTCTATATATTTATCATGTATGGCTTTGGGTTCCTTCCTCCTCGTGTTATAACATTTGAGCAACAACATCAACGTTTTAGTGAGTCATGATCCTGTGTATCTTGGGCATGTTCAATTATGCAACGATTTTATTATTACATGTATTTCTGCACATAACTATTTTTTTGCTTTACGTTTCATCTCACTTATTTTAACAACTAAATTGTGTACAACTTTGTTGGACCAGCATGTACCTTCTGCATCAGAAGTTTCATGATTTAAATCTATTCCTCATATGCTAGTCTTCCTAATCATTTGTGTTTTGGTGAACTTCTTGATGCTAATTATGAAGCCATTTCTGTTGGACTAACTACAATTTAACAACTTTCATTATGCACTTAGTATGTGTATGATATGAGTTACTTATGAAGTATACAATAGTCTTTTGTAGAGTATTTTGTTCTTCTTGAAAAACTTTAAGATACTGTAAAGTGCAATTGAATGTCTTTTCTGCATAATGCAGCAAGTTTTCTATAGTAAATCCAACATATATGAAAAGCTGATTAACTTATTTTAACCTTCCCGATCAACTTGTTTCAATTAGACATAATAGGGTTTAGTCTATAATGTTTCTAAACTATTGAAAAGTTATAACTGTTTTCAAAATTTTTATGCCTTGTGACTTTCTAGGATACTCTCTAGCTACCATTCCTTTGATGTTGAATTCTGAATGCTATATTCTCAACACACTTCATTTTGGCGAAGTTGAATTTGTAGACAAGCCTAGTACCTGGACTGATTTTGTTTCTTCTGCTTAATACAATGTTAAATCCGGTTGGATGATTATCTGCCCCATGAGCTTAAGCTGTCAGTAAATCACTTGATTTATGCTATTTTATGCAATATAATAAGTCATTCCCCCCCCTAATTTATATCGTTTAACTTGTGTGCCTGCAAACAATTGTGAATTTTCCTCCTTTATAGAGAATTATATATCTGCTTGCAGGAAAAGAACGATGTTAAGCTTGAGAAAGTTCTAAAGGAAGCAGCTATGGAAAACAAAACAGTAATATTAACAACTTTGAATGCTACCTGGGCTTCTCCTGGTTCTATTATAGATTTATTTTTTCAAAGTTTTCGGACAGGAGATGGAACACGCAGACTCCTGGACCATTTGGTAATCATTGCCTTGGACAAGAAAGCGTACATAAGGTGCATATCCTTGCATACTCACTGTTTTGCTCTTTATACTGAGGGAATGGATTTCTCAGATGAGAAGATTTACATGACTGTTGGATATTTGTCAATGATGTGGAGAAGGATAGAATTTCTGCGTGTTATTCTCGAAATGGGATACAACTTTATTTTCTCGGTAAAATTCTCCTTCCTATGATTGGCCTTTGTAATATTTTGTTTGTTAAAGTACTGATGTGTGAAAGTGACCATACATTCTGGATCTTCTTGTTCTCAAAGTATCTATTTCTATGTAGACTATCTTGCCTTTTTTTGTTCATAGCCAAGTTTGCAGGCAATGCTCTATTGTTAAACTTTGTTCCTTGTTTCTTGTTTGTGCAACATATTTTGTTACCCCTTCTTTCATCTGCTACAAACGCATATAAGATAGAATCATATATATCTACAAATTTATGCATGGAATGCATGCCTAGGATAATAGTTTGCTCGAGTGTATGAAAGTTTATCCAATGGGATAGGCATTAAGTTGTCCATATAAGCATCAGTATGTGACAGACTCATTATTATCCATGCTCTTACTGCCTAATATTCTTTATATAGCTTTGCATATAATTCTGTTAGCAGGAACTGCTAACATCTTGTACTACTGATACTCTGCATGCTGTATCCTTTTTAGTCTTGGTTTACTAATATATTATTTATGTGTTTTTACAGTTTACAAATCTCAAGTACTCCAGAGTTGAAATTGATGAAGTGCGATTCGAGTGGGCTGAATGCATGCTAGATTACATTTGAAGTGCGGTTCTACCTTGATGTGTTAAAAGAATGTTCTACCTTGATTTTGATATTTATTAGCTAGCTTTTGATGTAAAAAGAATGTTTGGGTATTTTATGGATATTGTTGTAAGAAGATTATTTATATAATTTGTGAATATTTGTGTATTTTATGGATATTATTAAATGAAGAATATTTGTATAATTTGTGAATATTTGTGTTTTTTTTTATTGTCGGTTTTTCATTGTTTCGGAAATCAAATTTGTGCTTTTAAAAAATATACATATTACATCGATTTTCCACCGCTGCAAAATCGGTGTTATCAACTAATATTACATCGGTCATTTACCGCTGCCAAAACTGGTGTTATTAACATACAATATTACATCGGTTTTACACCGTTGATGAAACGGTGTCGTTAAGTGATACTACACCGGTTAATAACCGATTCGAAGACCGGTGTCGTTAAGTGATACTACACCGGTTTTAACCCGATGTCTAAAATGGCAGACTTTTAACATCGGCTTCATAGACATCGGTCAAAAATGAAATAGACACCGGTGGAAAACCGATGTCTATGAGGGTTTTTGTTGTAGTGATAGAAAATGTGCTCATTTGATATAACATGCAAGATTGTGCTCCCAGCGACACTTCAGTGGAAAAGGGTGATAGACTTAGCTTGCAACAATGCCCACTTTATGAACTTGAGATTAAGGAAATGTAGCAATTCATCTATGCATCAGCAGTAGGGAGTTTGATGTATGCTCGAGTATGTACACATCTGGATCTTGCATACATTGTGGGGACGTTAGGCAAATATTTGAATAACCATGGACCAAAACATTAGAAAGTTGTAAAGAGGGTTATGCAGTATTTACAAATAATGAAAGATTATATGCTCACATATCGAAGATCAGGTTATCTAGAGATCATTGGATATTTAGATTCAAATTTTGCTGGATGTTTAGATAACAGGAAGTCCACCTTAGGTTTTGTCTTCATGATGGCAGGAGAGGCAGAATTTATAGCCTGCTATGGATATCATGGGATATGGATGGGGAATCTTATCACAGTTTTATAGATCATTGGGGACATTAATAGGCCATTGAGGATCAACTATGATAATTAAATTGTAGAATTGTATTCCAAGAATAATAGTAGTTCGTTGAAGTCTAAACACATCAACATAAAGTTTCTGACAGTTAAAGAAAGAGTTCAGAGTGGCAAAATCATGATAGAGCATATAAGAATAGATTCTATGTTAGCATATCTGCTCACTAAGGGCTTGTCACCTAAGGTATTTCATCAACATGTACTAAGTATGGGAGTTCTTCATTTAGATGAAGTACCCATTATGTAAGAATCTATATTTGTGTGATGCTATATTAATGAACATATATTTTTTTTGGCTTATTATACGCACTAAAGTTTTTTACATGCGTGTATGACCTTGACTCTTTGAACATATAGACATTATGATTTACTATTATAGTTTTGCATATGGTTTTGTAAATATGATGTAAGACTCTATTTACTATTACGGTTTTACATATAGTTATGTAAATATGAGTCATAAGGATGAATCATAATTTATCACTATAATTTAGCATAAAATTTTGGTAAATATGATTTGTATCCTGTTTGAGTCATAAGGAGGACTTATTGAGAATGAGCACTTATAGATCACATTTCATGTCATTCTTGTATTATACATCGACATTTGATCTATGTCTTTAATAATATTAATATTGTAATTATTGTAGGGTCTTGTTACAATTATAGCAGCTATGACTTCTTTAGTCTTGTACTAATTGATTTAATGAACTAGATTATTTAAAGGGGTATTTAACCCATAAAGTTTTTTTTTTTTGGTCATGTTGAGCTCAACTAAGGGATTGTGTGATGTATAAGAGATCTAGTATAGCCCAAGTGGGAGATTGAAGGATTAAGTTCACATGGGTGGACTCAATCCAATTAAGTCCACATGGGTGGACTTAATCTTCATAAGATGAGCTTACACTTGATTAAGACACACACAACTAATTGTCATTAAGGAACTGAATCCCAATTAAGTGATATAATGCTTTGTGCATGAGAGGGGGGTCTAAATTATTGGGCGTGGATTCAATGTGTAGATCCGTTAACATGATTTATTAACATTAATGGGATGTTAATGATGAATGAGTTTTATATGGATGGTCCCTATAAGATGAGTTTAGTATATAAGGAAAGAAGCTTACCTAATTAGGGTATATTCTTGGTATCAAGAGGGTTTTTGAGCTTCTCCTTCCTCCTCCTCTTTTCCCCATTGAGAAGGACTTCGGATTGTCGTCCATTCTTGTAGAAGATCATTCCTCACTTGCAGGAACTCCAGCGACAAGTAAAATCAATGACTAATGTGATGAATTCATGTTAGACCATTCATTTGTATTTGCTTTCAATTCCTATCTAAAAAGTAGCCTTATAGATGATGATAACGAGATCCTTAGACGCATCCTTTCATTTTTTTTTTTTTTTGATGTATCTATAATTCTTTTATAACCTTCGAAGTTCCCAACTTTCTAACTTCCTGGTATGTGAAGAGACATGGTGGTTATAATGATGTTCTTTAAGGAGGTGTGTCTTTTGGACTTCTCTCCATAAGGTGCAGACTTCTCTCCCTATATAAGGTAAGAGAAGGTTTAAGGGTATCTATGGTGATCCTATCTCATGTAGGGTTGTAAATGAGTCGAATCGAACCAAGGTTTGGGGTGTTCAAACTTATTTGATAAGGTAATCGAGCCGAGCCGAGCCAAACATAAAATGAACCAAGCTTTTGAAATAGTTGTTTAAGCTTGGCTTGGTTTACTTTTTATGAGCTTGAACTTGTTTGAAGTTTGGCTTAAGCTTAGTTCATTTAGATGCTATCGAGCTCTCAATTCAAATTTGGTTCGTTTAGATGTTATCGACATCTCAATTCAAGATTGTTTGATTGTTTAAAACTTTTAGTTATTTAATTGATTATTGAGCTTGATAATTCAAACTTATTTGTTTATTTTATTTTATTATTTATTTAGCATATTGATAAAAATTTTATTAATGAATATAGTTCGTGAATATTATTTATGAATATTGTTCACAAACGTTAACTAGCTGAACACATAAATGTTCAAATTTCTTTGTTTAGTTTAACGAGTTATTCAAGTTTATTTGTTTAATTGATCTTGTATATATTGAACGAACATAAATAAATCCTTATTAAGTTGAATATCAAACTTATTTATGAATATTTGATTCATTTATAGTCCTAATCTCATGTAATCTACTTTACTCAGTTTTACTCCCTCATGTCTCCACTTTATATTATTCACCGAGTAATTTCCGATGAGCCATGTGTGTTATTCTCCGTAGGATTAACTACACCATGCCACGAGAAAAAAGCGAAGAAAAGAATTCGACATCATCACTCTTTATTATAGGTTAAAATTCTACTGTCGAATCATCAGGGTAAAATTTCTTCATCGGAATTTAACTCACAAGAGAATTAACATTAAACAAATTGATTTGGCTTTCCACACAAGAATTTAGATGAGTTTTTTAAAATATACTTAATTAATACAAAAAAAGTCGATTTATATTAAATATAATATGCGAAATATGAAAATTTTATTGAAAAAAAAATTAAACATTGTCGAAGCCCCCAAACCTCCAGATAAATATTATATAATGTAAGTATCATCAAAAGAAACAAAATAAATTAAACAGAAAAAATCTCGAAAAAAGAATATGAATTGAATTTTAAGATTTGGATTCTTTAATTTATTTTTAAAATGAAATAATACGTTATAAGGAGTATTTTCTTCATTTAAAGTTTCGCATCTATTTTTTTTAACAAAAAAAAAAAATTACTCAACCAGATGGGGCCCGGAGGATGATGAATACATTGTTAGCGGGTGACGTCCCGCTGCGGCTGGCGTCCGTCGTCAACTCGTGGCTGTTTACTAGCGGAGATGCGTCTAGACGAAGCGGACCAGCGTTCGAGTTTAATTTTCTTTGCCATTTTTGGAAAAATAGTTTGATTCGGTTTCTCTTGTCTCTAGACGGCTAGACCCGGCGATCACGTGCCTCTTACCTTCAAAATCTCGTTCCTGTTTTCCGACCTTCCTGGAAATTAACCAGCTGGCGAATCTCGCCCATTATAAGTAATCAATCGTGCCTTCGATTACCTCCATCGCCGACAAGATGGGAAAGGAGAGCGCGAGGGTCCAGAAGAGGCCGCCCAATCAACTGCTGCAAGCCATCAGTGGCGAGGCGAAGAAGAAGGCTGCGGCGACGCCGGTGAAGGTGGTGCACATCGCCAACCCCATGAGGGTAACCACCAGCGCCGCCAAGTTCCGCGGCCTCGTGCAGAGGCTCACCGGCCGCCACTCCATCTTCTCCGACATAGTCTTCGACCACTCCTCCGTGTTCGCCGACTCCTCCGACGAAGACGCGGCCTGCGACTTCGGCTTGGAATCACAACGGCAAGAGGCGGCGGCCGCAGAGTTGATCGGTCCGTACGTGCTCGGCCTGTTCGATGATGGCTTAGCGCCGGCGCCTCAGTTGGGATCGGCGAATGAGATCTGTGACGGATGATTAAAGAGGGCGGCGGAAGTATATTTATTTTGATTTAAAATAATTCAGATTTCACAATTAAATTGATTGATCAATCTATATCATTAAAAAATTTAAAATTTTAACATTTTTTTAATAAGAAAATTCTTATGAATTATTCTTAATTTATATATATTAAACTTAAGTATGAGGGTATTGATATATTAAAAAAATAAAAAAATTTGATAAACCTATCATAGCTGCGATCGAAATAACTGCAGGACATATTAATATATTATAAAAAAATAATTAATCAGACGAGTAACGTCGAGTCTATCATATTTAGAGAAAAAATTTCTACGGATTCGAATCATGAGTATGTAGGAGATAACCTGAATATCTTTTTACTATACCATGGCCCCAAAGAAATAGTAATATATTAAAAAGATTTATAAAAGAGTGGTTTCAAATAAAATTGGCTAATAAATTTACACTAATAAAAAAAATCAAATATAGAGCCCTAAGAATCCATTAAGATGTTGACCCGTGAGTACCTTCCTAGGTTTTATAATGAATTTATGATAAATATTTGTTTAGTCTTTATAATTTTACAAATTTATCGTTTTGAATTTATACTTTTAAATTTAGATCTTAGAGTATGAATACATTAAAAAAAAAATTGATGGTATATATTAGTATAATTTACATTAATGATGTAACTCAGGTTTTGATAAATAATAAAGGGATTAAAGTTAGAGTATTTTATGATCTAATTACTTTATCAAGTGTGTAGGAGTTGACGGATCTGAAGGACCTGACACTAGGCTGAAATCCAGTTAGGTTCGCGGAACCCAATAACTGGTAGGAAGTCCAGATAGCTCCACGGAACCCGATATCTGGCGAGAAGTCCGGTTGGATCTACGGGATATAACAACCGACCAACTTAGGTTCATTTGGGAAACCTAAGTTGAGGCATTGATTAGATCCTAGTTTCGGGGAGACAGGATCTAATTACTACTTCTATCTTATTATGTTGTGCTAACTTTGTTTTGTAAGATAAAATATATTTTTATTTACCCAGGACTAACTCTTTTTTGCAAGAAAGAAAGCTGAAAAAAGGGGCGCCCCGAAGGGATCCGAGCGCCCGAACCTAGTTTGGGTACTTGGACCAGCCTCGCTTAGGCGGGCGTGAGGCACCTAGGTGGTCCGGGCGCCTGGAGCTGGTCCGAGCGCCCGGAGCTAGTCCCGGCATCCGGGCCAGAAAAATTATTCTGAAACTGAGTTGGAGCGCATCGACTGACCGAGCCTACACCAACAACCCAGACCCCTGGAAGTGGATAAGCTTCACGGACAAAGTTTTGATGAGAGATCGCCACGTCAACAATGGTCCAGGCACCCGGAGGGGTTCCAGGCGCCTGGAATGGACCTATATAAGAGTCTTCAACCAGCAGCTTCAAAATATCAACTACTATAAGTTTCATTCTTGTGTGTTGCTCTGAAAAGGTTCTGACAACACCGAAAGACTACTAAGAAGTTCGATGAACGAGTGATTCCAATTTCCTTTCTGTTTGTCCGTAATAACTAATTTTAGTTCTTGTACTCAATATTTGTAACTAATTATTCAAACTGATAGTTATTGCCCAACAAAAGCAATCGACGATCGCAGGCCTTAGAGTATGAGTCGTTACAGACTCTGAACCAAGTAAAACTATCTGTGTTAGTGTTGTTTTCTGTTTTCTTTATTCCACTGTGTAACTCATTTTAATTCGTAATATTCAAAAACTGCTATTCACCCTCCTCTAGCGACTTTACGGTCCTACAAGCAGTATCAGAGTAGGTACTATTCTAAATTGGTGCAACCACCAATCAGGTAAGGGGTGATTTTCAAAATCTCTTTCAACATTTCTTTTCAGTTTTTAAGCTTTTCAATTTAGTCCAAATTGGTGTAATTACCTCTTTAGACAAATTCTTTCATTGCAAAATACTCTGAATTAGTGCAACACCAACCAAGTTTTTATTTTTATTATTATCTTCCACACTGCTAATCTAAGACCTAGTCTTGGGTTTTCTTTCCTCCTCTTCCTTGTGTGCAAGGTTTCATTTCTCTAAATGGCCCAAACCGAAGGATACAACACTATTCGTCCCCCGCTCTTCAATGAGGACGATTTCCCATATTGGAAGAAGTAGATGAAGGTTTACTTGAAGACTGACATTGATCAATGGTTCACTATCTTACAAGGATATAGGGCGCCAATAGACGAAGCAACGAAAGTACCGATTGACCTAGAAAGATGGAATCCGGAAGACAAGAAAAAGGCCAAAATCTCCTATAAAGTTTTGAGGAACTTAAATAAATTAAAACTAGATGAGTTATTTTATGAACTTGAATTCTATGAACAAACTAACTCAAAGTCGGTCGAGAAAGGTATTGCACTTTTTGCAGGTTCTTCAAAAGAAGCCAAGAACAAAAACAAACTGGAGCCAGAATCTGAATTTGACTTAAAAGTTGACGAAGAACAACTAGTGAACATGGTCAGAAAAATGTTCACTAGAAGAAAGAACAACTTCACAAAAAAGGACCTACAAAAGGTAATCAAATCAAATGACGCAAAGGCAAAGGTCACCTACTATGGGTGCAACAAGAAAGGACACTACAAGCATGAGTGTCCAAAAATCAAAGAAGACCAACCCAAAAAAAATGGAAGAAAGAAGTGTTAGGACCAAAAGTAGCTAGAGGGGGGGGGGGGGGGGGGGGAATAGCTTGTCGCGCTCGCTCGTTGCTCGGCGTTGCTTGTTTCTTCAAAGATGTGCAGCGGAAAATACAGAAACAATCACACAACGCTAACACGGTTGATTTACTTGGTATCCACCTCACAAGAGGTGACTAGTCCAAGGATCCACACCACGCACGCACCCTCCACTATGAAAACACTCCTTTTCGGTAACTACCGAGGGTGGAGAAGTCCTACAGGACTCTCAGTACAAGAGGAAAGGAAAGGGAAACAAAATACAAGCGCAAAGCTTACAATGAGTACAGAAAACCCTAACCCTAGCTTCTCTTCTTGCCTTGATCCGCCTCTTGACTTGGAAAGCTTCCAAGATCCTTCAAGAACTGGCGATCTGATCTTTGAGAGCGCTGTGGAGGAGCTGGCGAAGATCTGAGATGAAATCGTGAAGAGATGCCGCAGCCATCACACGCCTGCAGCTATAAACGACGCCAACGGTCGGATCCCGATCGATTCGAATGTTCCCAATCGATCGGGGAGGCTTTGGATCGATCCACGGATCGATCCAGAGCGCCTCTGTGCTCTGGAAACGCGCCTGGATCGATCCACGGATCGATCCAGCGCTTATCGCGCGAAGCAGCCGCGTCCCAATCGATCCACTGATCGATTGGGACCTCTGGATCGATCCACGGATCGATCCAGAGGCTCTCTGTTCGCTGGGACAGGTCTGGATCGATCCACTGATCGATCCAGCACTTGATTTTTGTCCAAAACCAAGTCCCAAACCTCCCAAACCAACATCCGGTCAACCTTGACCTGTTGGTATGTCATGCCTAGCATCTAGTCACTCCCTTGACCTGCTAGGACTCCCTTACCAAGTGTCCGGTCAATCCCTTTGACCCACTTGGACTTTCTCTGTGCCAAGTATCCGGTCAATCCCTTTGACCTACTTGGACTTTTCTTTCATGCCAAGTATCCAGTCAATCCTTTGACCTACTTGGACTTCCCAGCACCAGATGTCCGATCATCCTTGATCCATCTGGATTTTCCCTTGCCTGGCTTCACTCACCAGGACTTTCACCTAGCTTCACTCACTAGGGTTTTCCATCTGCCTAGCTTCACTCACTAGGACTTTCACCTGGCTTCACTCACCAGGATTTCCATCTGCCTAGCTTCACTCACTAGGACTTCCTTCTGCCTGGCTTCACTCACCAGGACTTTTCTTCTGCCTAGCTTCACTCACTAGGACTTCCTTCTGCCTGGCTTCACTCACCAGGACTTTTCTTCTGCCTAGCTTCACTCACTAGGACTTCCTTCTGCCTGGCTTCACTCACCAGGACTTTTCTTACTGCCTGGCTTCACTCACTAGGTCTTTCATTTTGCCTAACATCCCAGTTAGGACTTCCCAGTCAAGTATCCGGTCAACCTTGACCTACTTGACTCTTCTTCAATCAATATCTTATTGTCAAACATCTAAACCCAAACCAAGACTCAGCTTGGTTACCCAGGTCAACCTTGACCTGAGGAATATTGCACCAACAATCTCCCCCTTTTTGATGTTTGACAATACCACAATAACACTTACAATCCCATATGTAAGTTAGGCTAATTCCATAGCCTCCTTCTTCATGCCACTAGGTAATGAAAGCATAAATTAAGCTCTTCATTCTCCCCCTAAGAGGGCAAACTCCCTCTAGGTAATGAAAGCCTAACTTACTCCCTTTCATGAGTCCTTTCATTCTCCCCCTATGACCTTCCCATAGGTAATGAAAGCCTAAACTTAACCATACATTCTCCCCCTATTGGCACACATCAACCCATCGTTGGACACACATCAACCTATGCTCCAATTCTGGGCACACTTCAACAAATCCATTTGTTGAAGACTCTCCCCCTGAAGAGTTGCTCATCGTTGTTCACAACATCACTCGTTGTGATCAACACGATAATGAAGGTCCCATACCCTTCATTTATCCTTAACTTCTCCCTCAATGTAGACAACTACCCAACCTTGAGCATTATCTACCACTTGAGTGTCCACTTGAAATAATGAGGATATCCACCCCCCATTTCTCCCCATTTCAAGTTTAAATGCTCAACCTTGAGCAAGTTCACAACAGAAGGTTAACCACCTTCCAAGGTTCATGAAAAATAATTTTCATGTCTTTAAAGAGTCCCTCCCCCTAAAGACATGGTGGTAACTTCTGTCATTGCACCAACAATGACTTGGAATCCCTAAAACATTAGGAAACCCAAATTTAGAAGTTTTGAGGTTCAAATATTCAAAATTTGAAACAACCTCAACCTAAACTTCTACTTAGTCTTCGTTAACCAATCCATCCTTGTTTTCAACATGAAAACACCCTTTGTATGTATACAAATGTATTTAAGGGTTTGGAATGGTTACCTAGACTCAAAGGGTTCAAAGATGCTGAAATCAAGCCTTCCCACCAAAATCAACTTGGATCGATTGAGTTGGGTTCCAATCGATTGAACCTTCTCGAATCGATCCACCGATCGATTCAGACTTGGATCGATCGGTGATCGATCCAGAGCTGGAATTGCCGTTTGAATCGATCCACGGATCGATTCAGAACTCAATCGATCCATGGATCGATCGAGCTCGTAGTTGCTGAAATTCCATTTCGGTCATCGGAAACCCCTAGAAAATTCTACAAAAATCCAAAAATTATGAAATTTCGTGAAGACATTATTTAGGGCGTTTACTATCACGGAAAAATAGTTTTCTATGAAAATACTTCATAGTTTCAAAAATTGACACAAACTTGAAAACTTGCAAAAACTTTAGTGTTTTCTTCAAGTTTGTGTCTAACTATTCAATGGTGATTACTATCAAAAGATAGCCTTCACCAAGGTTTTCTAAAAACATTTTAAAAACATTTTCAAAACCAATATCCCATCACATTCCTTGGGCTTAATGCACATGACTTGTACATTAGCTTTCCCAATGATGGGAAGACACATAACTATGTGTTTTGATGAACCTAAAACTCAAAAGAATGCACTAAATCAACATCTTGAGTTTTGTTCATCATCCTAACATCTCACTTGTATCTAATGTGCACTAAACCACATACAAGTCACCTTATAGTCTTTGTGAGATGTAGATTTTGGTTTTTGCCCTAATCTAGGGATCATGCATATCTATCTAGGCATTTTAGAAATATTAGACATCCACCTAGAATGTCACTTGTCAATAAGTGTCGTTAAATGCCATTCGTCCTTAATTACAAGGAATTAAAGTTAATGCATGATTATGTTATGGCATACATCAAAATAAAATAACTTTCAAAAGAAAGATTCCTATAATTACATGATGTATGAATGTCATGACATGGTATTTTTGGATTTTTCATAATAAAACATGAATGCAAAAATAGACATGATGTCATGGCATATGATGGGCAAACAATCATGGCAAGGTTTAGCATAAATAAAATATACCTAGATTAAGTATCTAAGTATCCTTAAAATCTTAGCTAAACTTACGACTTAAACCTAGATTGCCCTAAAGTGCTTCAAGAAAATGCCAAAACCTAAATTGGCATTTCTAATTTCCTTGATTAATGTATGCCAATTGAAAATAAATATGTCCTCAAATGTTGGCATATTTCATTTTTCCACAAGAGTAGCACTTTTAAATTAAGGCTTAGTTTTGCCTTTAATTTCCTAAGAACATACCAAAATCCCAACTTGGTAGTTCTTATGTTTTCTCAAATTTGTGCCACTTTAAAATAAAATCAATACTTCTCCAATTTGGCACATTTTACTCTTTCAAGGAGTAAATAATAATTCCATTTCATTTTCAAAGGTTAACAAAACCTTGAAAATGCTCCTTGAGTGTCAATTTCCTCAAAGTTGGGTTAACTACCCTTCTAATCGGAGTTGACACTCTCTAACCCATCTATGGGGTAGAGAAGATGCTCCTAGGAACCCAACACCTATTGGTGCTCCTTGGATGCTCTAGGTACTCACTAGGGATAACTTCCCTAGATACCTTCCTAGTGACCTTGTTGGGCTTCTTAGAAGCCTTGGTCACATTTTCTAGGTCAACTCTAGGGATAGCCTCCCTTGTGACCTTGTTAGTGACTTTCTTAGACTTCTTAGAAGTCTTAGTCACTTTGGTTGCAAAGATACTTCTAGGGATATCTTCCCTTGTATCCTTGACTTGACCTCTAGACTTAGGATTCGTTCCATAACTATATGGAACCCTATGATAACTAGGCACATCCTTCTTAGCTTTTGGTTTGTATCCCAAACCTTTATGGCCATTGGATGACTTTGATTTTCCTAAACCTAAGTTATGCTCACTTTGCCCTAATAGGATATTTTCCATCATTTTTAGGGTCTTCTCCATTTTATCAAGTCTTGACCTCAAGACTTGATTTTCTCTCACTAAGTCCTTAGTATTTGATCCATGAGCATTTTTGTTTCTAGGCTTGTATCTTAAATCCTTAGAGTTATCGCCTAGGTTTTTACCTACATTCCTAGCCTTAGGGATAGTAGTTTTGGCATGTAGGGCCACATGCTTTTCCTTAAAGCCCTCATGCTTCCTATTCTTATGGTAAATCGCATTAAAATGATAAAAGTTAGAACTATCATGCTTTTTACCATAATGTAAAGGGGTAGGCTCAATAAATGTTACCTTCTTCTTTACCTTGGAGGCTCCCCCTTGCCTAGTGCTTCCTTGAGCCTTGACCACCTTCTTCCCCTTGGGGCATTGACTTCGGTAATGCCCCTTTTGATTGCAAGAGAAGCATATAATATGCTCCTTGCTCTTCTTTGTGTTGGGAATGATCTCCTTGGGCTTCGCCTTGCCCTTTTGTGCCACTTGGCCCTTCTTCTTGGCCAATTTAGGGCACTTGCTCTTATAGTGCCCATGTTCCCTACACTCAAAGCATATAATATGATTTTTATTATTAATTGAAATATTTATACCTTTGCTTGTAGGGGTGGCATCTTTTTCTTTGGATCCGGAGGTAGAAGCTTCCTCTTGATCGGACCTTGATTCTCCTCCATTTGATTTTTCTTGACTTGTGGAGGTAGAATCTACTTCCTCCTCTTCGTCTCTTGACCCGAATGTAGAAGCTTCTCCTTCTTCTTGATCCGGCATCACCAAGGATTGCTCCCCCTCAATCCTAGAGGTGGAGGCTTCATCATCTTGAATATGAAACAAGGAGTATGCTCCATCCTTGTTCCCTTCGGTGCATTCCCTTGAGGATGAAGCTTCTTGGATTTCCTCTTCTTCAGAGGTTGAGCATCTCTCAACCTCGGAGTCCTCCTCTTGGTCTTGATCCAATGAGTCGCCCTCTTTGGATTCTCCTTGATTTGATACAGTGGAGGGGATCTCATGAATTCTTGCCAATTTGCTCCAAAGCTCCTTGGCATCTTCAAACTCTCCAATTTGTTCCAAGATGTTGCTTGGCAATAAATTGACCAAAAGCTTGGTCACTTTGTCATTGGCCTCACATCTTTGGATTTGGTCTTTGCTCCACTTGCTCCTTTTGAGTACTTTGCCCTTGGAATTTGTGGGAGCTTCAAAACCTTCCATGAGAGCAAACCATTGCTCTATCTCCATCATAAGAAAATTTTCGATTCTTGATTTCCAAGAATCGAAGCTTGTAGATGAATATGGTGGAGCCACCCTTGTGTCAAATCCAAGTCCATCTTGGAATTGCATCTTGAAGTTGAGCTTGATAAAATCTTGAACTTGAAGAATTTGCTCCAACTTCTTCACCCTCTAGCTTTTCTTGTTATGCTTGACCCTTCGGGTGATTCCGGTGAAGAGCGGCCTTGCTCGATACCACTTGTTAGGACCAAAAGTAGCTAGAGGGGGTGAATAGCTTGTCGCTCGCTCGTTGCTCGGCGTTGCTTGTTTCTTCAAAGATGTGCGGCGGAAAAACAAACACAACGCTAACACGGTTGATTTACTTGGTATCCACCTCACAAGAGGTGACTAGTCAGGATCCACACCACGCACCCTCCACTATGAAAACACTCCTTTTGGTAACTACCGGAGGCGGAGAAGGACGGGAGAAAGGAAAGGAAACAAAATACAAGCGCAAAGCTTACAATGAGTACTGAAACCCTAACCTAGCTTCTCTTCTTGCCTTGATCCGCCTCTTGACTTGAGCTTCCAAGATCCTTCAAGAACTGGCGATTTGATCTTTGAGAGCGCTGAGGTGGCGAAGATCTGAGATGAAATCGTGAAGAGATGCCGCAGCCATCACGCCAGCGGCTATAAACAGCGCCAGCGGTCGGATCCCGATCGATTCGAATGTTCCCAATCGATCGGGAGGCTTTGGATCGATCCACGGATCGATCCAGAGCGCCTCTGGAAACGCCTGGATCGATCCACGGATCGATCCAGCGCTTATCGCGCGAAGCAGCCGCGTCCCAATCGATCCACTGATCGATTGGGACCTCTGGATCGATCCACGGATCGATCCAGAGGCTCTCTGTTCGCTGGGACAGATCTGGATCGATCCACTGATCGATCCAGCACTTGATTTTTGCCCAAAACCAAGTCCCAAACCTCTCAAACCAACATCCGGTCAACCTTGACCTGTTGGTATGTCATGCCTAGCATCTAGTCACTCCCTTGACCTGCTAGGACTCCCTTACCAAGTGTCCGGTCAATCCCTTTGACCCACTTGGACTTTTCTCTGTGCCAAGTATCCGGTCAATCCCTTTGACCTACTTGGACTTTTCTTTCATGCCAAGTATCCAGTCAATCCTTTGACCTACTTGGACTTCCCAGCACCAGATGTCCGATCATCCTTGATCCATCTGGATTTTCCCTTGCCTGGCTTCACTCACCAGGACTTTCACCTAGCTTCACTCACTAGGGTTTTCCATCTGCCTAGCTTCACTCACTAGGACTTTCACCTGGCTTCACTCACCAGGATTTCCATCTGCCTAGCTTCACTCACTAGGACTTCCTTCTGCCTGACTTCACTCACCAGGACTTTTCTTCTGCCTAGCTTCACTCACTAGGACTTCCTTCTGCCTGGCTTCACTCACCAGGACTTTTCTTCTGCCTAGCTTCACTCACTAGGACTTCCTTCTGCCTGGCTTCACTCACCAGGACTTTTCTTACTGCCTAGCTTCACTCACTAGGTCTTTCATTTTGCCTAACATCCCAGTTAGGACTTCCCAGTCAAGTATCCGGTCAACCTTGACCTACTTGACTCTTCTTCAATCAATATCTTATTGTCAAACATCTAAACCCAAACCAAGACTCAGCTTGGTTACCCAGGTCAACCTTGACCTGAGGGATATTGCACCAACAAGAAGGTGTTGGATCGTGAAGAACACTAGGGGGGGGTGAATAACGATCGTCGAAAATAGAGACAGAATTAAAGTGCGCAACGGAAGAGAAAAATGAAAACAACACTAACAAACCAAGTTTTACTTAGTTCGAAGCCTTCGTCGACTCCTACTCCAAGACCCGCATTCGTTGAGTACTTTCATTGGGCAATCCACTAATAATTCGCAAATCTTTACAAGAAGAATACAATGGATATATAATTTAAGTTCCGAAATAAACAAGTATACCAACAACTTCTCAAAGATCTGGAAGATTGTACTTTCAGTTGTTGAAGTCGCGTCACTCTGTCACCGGAATTATGTTGCTCGATCATCGGAGCAGCGTCACTCGGCCGTCGGAGTCGCAGCGTGGAGTCACAGGAGCATCTTTAGAGTAACATGCAAGAAACTAATCGCAGAAGAAACTTGTTATACTTGTTCCTGGTGAAAAGCTGCTTATATAGGCAGTTCTGGGTGCTTGGAGCCCTTCCAGACGCTTGGATTGTGACGTCAGCCAACCAATCAGCGCGCTCCAAGATGGCGACAAGATAAACTTCGGCCATTCTGGGCGCCCGGACCTCCTTTTCCAACAAATTGTTTTCCTACAAGAAAAGATTAGTCCGAGGTAAATAAAAATTATACTACCCTGCAAAACAAAGTTAGGACAACAACAAGTAGAGTAGTAATTAGATTCTGTCTCCTGGAGACTTGAATCTAGTCAAAATCTCAACTTAGATTTTCAAAATACATCTAAGTTGGATCGACACCTACTGTTTCCCTCAAACGGGGAACACATCCTCACCAAGTCACTCTCCATCTAGTGGCTTATCTTAACTTACCATTTTGCCAGACATCCAATCAACCCGTCGACCTGTCTGGACTTCGTGCCAGCTATCCGATCAGCCCGTTGACCTAATTGGACTTCTTGCTAGATATCCGATCAGCCTGTCGACCTATCTAGACTTCGTACCAGTTATCTAGTCAGCCCGTTAACCTAGCTGGATTTCTTGCCAGATATTTAGTTAGCCTGTCCACCTATCTGAACTTCTCCTGCACACTTAGTTACATCGTTAGATCATAACAAACCTAACTTAACTTACTTTGTCATTCATCAAACCTGAGTTAGACCGTTAGTGCAACTTGTACCAACAGAAGGCACTCAAGGCGACGTGGGACGAATCATTCTCAGAAGAATCGGACGTCAAAGATCAGAAGTATCACAACAACCTTGTGCTGATAGCATCCGTACTAGAATCAAAAAGTGAGACGGAGCAAGACAACGAGTTCGAATACGGATCAAGCCACGAGTCCGCACTCATTTCCGAAGGTTCGAATGAGGTATCTTCTATCTTAACCTCTAAATTTTTTAGAATAATTACGTGTTTGAATAAAAATTAATAAAATTTAAAAAAACTGAAAATACTTTTTGAGGAAAATCAACAACTCAAGGAACAAATTGAAAATAAAAATCTAAATCAAGAAATAAAACTTGAGGAGGAAAATACAATCTTAAAAAGTGAAATTAACAAACTCAAAGGATTATTAGAAACTTTTACCATAAGATCAAAAATTTTGGACCTAATTCTTAAAAAACAAAATGTCATATATAATAAGTTCGGGCTTGGATATAGATCCAGTTCTACAAATAAAACTTTTATCTTTCTAATAAGTCAAAATAAGAAACTAAGCAAAGCCTAAGTTCCAAAACCGTGTCTAATCACGCAAGTAGGACTCAATTAATTCTATATACCCAAAAAAGAAATTCATTACCTAAAACCAAATCCACATAAATCAGTTAACCCAAACTTAAAACATAAAAACAAACCAAATTTAAATTGAAAAAATAAATTTAAACCAAACAACTACAAAGCTAATTTAAATGCAAATTACCATCGAGTTTATTATAACTACAAAAATAATCGACATAAACCTAAAACCTAAAAATTCAATAATTCAAAGGGATTCTTCAAATTAGTTGGCACCTCCAAACCAATAGATTACCCTACTGGGTAATTAGGGTTAGGTTAAAAGGGGATAAAAGTTTAACATGAAAAATAATACTGGAGAAGTTTTGGATAATAGTAGGTTAGGAAAACTATGTCTATACATATCTAGAAAGATATGATTTCGACCTAGTGCATTTGGCTTAGTGGAACTAATTAAAACTACCCTTTACTAATCCTATCCGGTTAGACCAAAATTTTATATTAAGTTCAGTAGATAGGACTATTTAAAAAATTTCAAAGGCGTGGTTACTCTGATGATTTCCAAGTAACTCACCACAGCTTAGAAGTTTATCCAAAGAATGTCTATTTGTTGAACTCAAAGCTAAACTTAAATCTAATACAAGTTAAACCAAATCTTGAAATTTAACTTAACTCATCTCACAAAAATTATAGGATTCCTTGATTAAAATATAGTTTGGGTAAGATAAATAAGGATTAAAATAAATTAAATTGAATTAAAATAAAAGTTAAAAAGAATTAAATTAAAATAATAAAGTTCACACTTGAGCTAAAAGTTTATTTCTTCTAATTATTTTTAGAAATTTAAATAGATATTGGATAGTAGTTGCTCCTAACACATGACCGGGGATCAAACCATGTTCACAAAGTTAACCTTTAAAAGACTAAGAACAGTTACCTTTGGAAACAACGGTAAACTAATGGTAATTGGAATATGTGACATTGAATTATAATCTAATTTCATTATTAATAAAGTACTCTTGAAAATTATAAATTCAACTTACTCAGTGTTAGTCAATTGTATGACTCAGAATATAAAGTTAGATTTACATCCACTAAATGCTTAATTAAACATATCAAAGACCCTACAATAAAATTAAAAGAACTAGGAATAATAACATTTATACAATTAACCTAGCCAGTTATAACCTAGTTCAGGTCTATCACCCTTAGATTGTACCAACTGTGACCCAGTTCAGATCTGTCACCCTTAGAGTCCAAGACTATGTCCTCTATAGGGTCTTAGTCACATGCATTCTGCCTCTAACTACCAGTGACATAGCCATGATGCGTCTATTTCATTTATTCCTTCTTTATGCATTATGTCAGGTTTGATGTAGATATCAGTTTGCATATCTTTTATACCATCATCTATTCAGAAGATATTACCACTAGCAGGCGGATTCATATGCCTTATTGTCATATTTTGACCGTCTACATAACATCATTGGGTATTGATGTCACCACGGATGATGTCAGAGCCCTAAATGAGTTTGACATAGTAGGTGCTAGGAATCTGTCCTTAGCTAGTATACATATAGATGATGAGGGTGTCCTATTATGGAGGAGAGAGACCCAGTAGCCTAGCCTCTTGTTGGTCCCTTGGTGATTGGTTAGAGGGGAGTGAATAGCCTACACAGTAAAAATAAACAAAACCCCTTCTCGAACTTTATAGCTTTATTAGTCTAACACTTGCATACAAAAAAAAATAAGAGATTGGAAAAGAAGAGGCTCAAAAGAGTTACTTGGTTTGCAATAAGGGTTTTGCTAATCCAAGGAAGCTAAAGCTCACTAAACAATTTCCTCCAGGCGGAGAAACCTCTTACAGCAGTTGAAGCACTCAATTACAGAACAAAACTAAAGAGGAATCAATTACAAGTATTGTTCTGACCTTTTGAGACCAGGGTTGTATTTATAGCCCTGGTTAGGGTGCTTGGAAGGGGTCCAGGCACCTGGAGGGGGATAAACTTTTATCTCCATCGCAACGGGACTCGCCATATCGCGTTTGGATAGTTTTTCTGGTCCTAGCGCTTGGACTAGTTCTGGACACCCGAACCTTGCTAAACCTGCATCCGCAACGATGCAGAAACAAGGCACCCCCAGGTTGTCCCAGGGGTCCGGACGCCCTAGACTAGGTCCGGGCGCCCGGACTAAAAAGTCAACATTTTGTTTACTTTTTGGTCCCAGTCTCTCGTACCGGTTCCGCTCGCATTTGTCTGAGTCTTCCACTCCGGTTCCACTCGCTTGGGTGATTTCAGCCATGCCGAATAGAGCTCACCCGAACCCATTTTTCAATATTCTCGAGCAACCTTCTGCTCTGGCTTCTCATCCCTCGAAAGCACCGCGCGCCTTCTTCTCGTCCGCCCGCGTACTCTTCTGCAGCATTTCGTACCTCAAACACACGAGCTCGTTGGCTGGCTCTCTCCTGTGTCATCCTTCTCTCTAGCTACGCCTTTCGTTCTACTTCTTGTGCTCCTAAATTCCGACACACTTAGACACAAGGATTAAATACGAACATGACCTAACCTGACTTGGCTGATCACATCAAAACTACCATGGGATACTAACAGCCACCACCTGACCCGGCAGCCCAGCCCCAACCTGACTCCATGGCCTAGGCTCAGCCTGACCCAGCTCTTGGAGAGGATGCAGAGATACATGAGTTCATGGCTAATCATTTTGGACTGCCCACGCCTCCAATCCCTCGTAGTTTAAACGGCAGAGTTACTGGACTTGAGGCATCCATGATGAGTCTTCGACAGGAGGTCTTCATCCTTCGACAAGATGTCTCCAGTCTTCGAGAGGAGGGGCAGACTTGTCATACTGAGTTGATGGACATGTTACGATTGTGGGGTTCCGATCCCTCTTCTTTGTCGTCTCAGTAGTTTATTTTTCTACTATATTTTCCTGACTTGATGTTATTTGATCTTCACTTTAGTTACTAGATGTTTTCTATTACTTCAGCTAGTGTATATGACTTGATTATATTTTTATCACATTATGCTAGTTATCATTTATCTCAGTTTATTTGTATGTATTGTATTCAACACCAATATCAAGTTCAGAGGGAGGATCTAATTTTAAAACATAATTATTTATGAAATTTTTCTTTAAAATTCCTTAATTTTTTTTAATATTCCTTAGAAAATTATTTCCTTAATTTTTTTAATATTCCTTAGGAACTTTTTCTCTATTTTTTTTAAATCTTACTTAGAAAACTTTTCCTTAAATATTTTTTAATCTTACTTAGAATTTTTTTTTAGAAAATTATTTAGAAGCTTTTTTTAAAAAAAAATTCACTTAAGAATTTTTCCCTTACTTTGAAAAAGTGAACTTAAAAATATTTAATCAAGAATTGTGAAGAATTTTTTCCTAAAAGGTTTTTTTTTACAAAGTCCTACTTGGAAAATAATTTTACCAAAAAATTTTTCTTACAAAATACTTTTAAAAATTATTTGACTAAACTTCTATTCAAAATCTCTCCCTAAGTTTGATACTTACAAAGTATTACTTTTTTCCTTTATTGTCTGTCATTCCTTATCTTATGTTTATATTTATTTTACTTTTTTTTTTTTATAAATGTCAAAGGGAGAGGGTAAGGTAAGGATTAATATAGAAAGAAAAAAAACAAACAAATTTGATCAAGCAAATTAAATTCAAAACTAACTTAGATAATTTGTTTACATGTTGCATATTGTCTCTCAATATTATATTTTTTTAACTTTAACTCAGGTTATCATTACATCAAAAAAGGAAGAGATTATTGGTACAATTTGCACTAATGATTTAACTCAGATTTTGATGAATGATAAGAGGATTAAAGTTAAAGTATTTTGTGATATAATTGTTTTATCAAGTGTGCAGGAGTTGACGGGTCTAATGACCTGACACTAAGCTGAAATCCAATTAGGTCCGTGGGACCTGATAGCTAATGGAATGTCCAGATAGGTCCACGGGACTCGATATCTAGCGGGAAGTCCGGTTGGGTTTGTAGGACCTGACAACCGGCCGAACTCCAGTTGGGTCTGTGGACCTAACAACTGGCGGAAAAACCTGGTGGGTCAAAGATAAGTCAAGCGACTGCAGTTGGTAAGTAAAAGTAAGCAACTAGAAGACAGATCCAGTGAGGATGCGTTCCTAGTTGAGGGAACTATAGGCGTCAATCCAACTTAGGTCCATTTAGGAAACATAAGTTGAGACCCTGATTAGATCCTGGTATCGGGGAAACATGATCTAATTACTACTTCTATCTTATTATGTTATGCTAACTTTATTTTGCAGGATAAAACATATTTTTATTTGCCCGAACTAACTCTTTTTTTAAGGAAGAAAGATGAAAAAAATGGGTGTCCAGGGGCTTGGAAGGGATCCAGGCCCCCGAACCAGCCTCACCCGGTCCTGCCCCAGGCACTCAGGCAGTCCAGGCGCTCAGAGCTGGTCCAGGCGCCCAGATTAGAAAAATTATCCAAAAGCTGAGTTGAAGGGCGTCAACTGGCCGAGCCCACGTCAATGGTCTAGGCGCCCGGAGGGGGTCCGGACGCTTGGAAGTGGATAAACTTTGCTGATGCAGTTTCGACAAGAGATCGTCACGTCAGCAACAGTTCAGGCACCAAGAATTGGCCTATATAAGGACCTTTGACTAACAGCTTCAGAACATCAACTACTACAAGTTTCATTCTTGCGTGCTGCTTCGAAAAGGCTTCAATGACACTGAAAGGCTGTTTCGAAGTAAGAAGGAGTGATTTTAATTTCCTTCTCTTTGTCGGTAACAACTAATTTTAGTTCTTGTACTCAATATTTGTAACTAATTATTTAAACTGATAGTGATTCTCCAACGAAAAGAATCGATAATAGTGTCTCTTGGAGTAAGAGTCGTCACAAACTCCAAACCAAATAAAATCTATGTTAGAGTTATTTTTTGTCTTCTTTATTCCACGACTTTACGATCCTACAGTATATACTAATTTTAATTTAAAATGATTCAAAATTTTATAGGTCCATCACTTCAAACCTAAATCAATACATTTATTTAAATCTCCTTAGTATATTTATGTCCACAAATATGAGAGCAATGAATTTTTAAACGAATATAATAAAAATTTGGAGACGCACATGGACAAATCCGCTTGATTATTTTATGAAAAGGAGTATAACGAGAATGCGTGGGTTTTTTTTTTTTATCAATTTAAATAGGTCAAATAGAACGACTTTGTTTATTGGATAAATTTAAAATATAATGTATACAATTACTCTAATTCTCCCCAGCATAGTTCAATTGATTGATAAGAATCATAATGTTAAATGGAAGATAATTTAATTGATCACCTCTTTAATTTTGATACTTTATCAATTTAATTTAGATCATTTCTCTTTTTTCAATTAATAAAAAATACTTTAAATTACATATCACCTCATTTAATTTGTTGGTCCAGGTATTAATTTTGCACTGGTTATCTATATATTTAGGAACCAAGAAATATTCCGTAATAGAAGATTATAATAAATATATACATTAATTAAAAAAAATCTAAATGTGGATGGAGTAGACAGGGATTTATATAGTTAATCTTGTTTTTTAAAGGATAAAAGCTTAATTATTATCGTTGTTATTATCTATTTGGATCCTAAATCAATATAGTTGGCCTTCGTTCTTCTACTTGACGACGTTGCCGTTGCGTATTTGCAAGCAATTTCATGTAAAAATAGGAAAGTACTCCTGTTTTTGTTCTTTACTATTTATATCGGTTCTTCTAAATCCAAGCTTTGATCGCCTTCCCCGGAATCTCTCCTCCTCTTCCTCTGCCTCCATGGGAGCGGACGGCTCCCCCTACGCCCACTCCTTCGCCGCCAATGGCTCCGCCCTTGAGGCTCCTGGCGGCGGTGGCGGCGCCCTCGCCGATGCCGGCGCCGCCTTCGTCCTCGAGTCCAAAGGTGAGACCTTTCTCTTCGGTCCAGGCCCCCGCCGCCGCGATCGTGATTTCTTGCGTCGTGATTTGATCGTATTGCGTTCGCCTCGCCGCCGTCTCTGCAAGTAAATCGGTCTCGAGTACTCTTACAGGCACCTGGTGGCACGCCGGCTTCCACCTCACGACGGCCATCGTGGGCCCGACGATCCTGACGCTGCCCTACGCGTTCCGGGGCCTCGGATGGGGTCTCGGGTTGGCGTCGCTGACGGCCGTCGGCGCCGTCACCTTCTATGCGTACGTCCTCATGTCCAGGGTCCTCGACCACTGCGAGAAGCAGGGCCGGCGGCACATCCGATTCCGAGAGCTCGCCGCCGACGTCTTGGGTAGAGTGCAGACGTGGTTTACACTGTATTTTGTTTTAGTTAACTGTTAATTAACTTTAATCCCACTTATCTCTTTGCTTTTCTATTTCCCCCCTTTTGAGGTGCGATAGGGTTCGGCTGGATATTCTACCTCGTAGTCTTCTTTCAGGCGGCCATCAACACTGGAATAAGCATCGGATGCATCTTGCTTTCAGGGGAATGCCTCAAGGTAGATTCAATAGCTTCTCGGCCATGGAACTTCTCGGTTTCATCTCCTTTTGTCTCTATCTTCTTCGTTGTATTTGAATGTTCTCCGTAATAAACAAGGGGATTTTTTCCTCTTCTTCTCGAGACGACGGCCATTGAATTCAACCTCATAGTTTATACATGGATGCCAATATTTTAATGACCTTCTATCTTGTTCTTATTCAATTACTTAGTTAGCATTAAAGTCCAAAGCCTTTTGCGTAGAGCATTCAACAAATTTGCTTTTGTTGGTATATTGATATTGTGGAAGCCATTGATTAGGAGTTTGAGAAAGAAAAGTTTACTGGTTATGTTCCTTATCTGGTTAACACTTTTTCCTCTACTAACATCTTTTGCTATTTTGTTCTTCATGGAACTTGGCTAATTTTGTTGGAGTGAGAAGATCATGTATTCCAGTCTATTTCCTAATGGTCCCATGAGGCTGTATCACTTTATCATCATGGTGACGGTGGTGTTGATACTTCTTTCTCAGCTGCCATCTTTCCATTCCCTTCGGCATTTCAATCTAGCCTCACTGTTTTTAAGCTTGGCATACAGTGCTCTTGTCACAGGGGGCTGTATCTATGCAGGTTAGTTCTCGGCTGGTCTTGCTACTGAATACTCATCCCCAGATTATGCAATCTTGTTCTTCCATAAGTTAAATGCAAATAAGATGTTTTTTTTCTATTTGCCACCAGATTGATATTTAAAGATTTTGAAGTGGAACTGAAAGTTATATTCTAGGTTGCTCTTTAGTTGTTTTTGTCCCCCCAATTTACACGTGAATTGGACTGGGTGGTCCTCAACCAAGTAGGATGTCAGATACGAAAAGCAAACCACAAGTTTCAGTTTAAGGGGAGAGGTGGTTAAAGCACAGAGAAAATCCAGCATAGTTTACGCTTAGTAAAGTAGAGCTGTCCGCCCATTACGACGACAGTCTTAAACATGTAGGTCTCTCCATTGTACAAGGAACTCAATTTCTTTTAATCCAACAACCATAAACACAAAAACGGTTCATGGTTTGTGCCAGATTATCTTAAAATATCCTATGACATGGTTAGCATGTTTGGCTACTGAGGATCAGAGATAATGTTCGAATTATTTATTTGAGACTTTCCAAATGATGTCAATATTGCTCAACCTTTGTTCTATAGCTTCCAAGACCAAACAACTGCATTTTTTGTCTAATGACTCTGCTTTTATACCAGGTTACTCTAAGAATGCTCCTGCAAAGGATTATTCCTTGGACTCAACAAGTATACATCGTACCTATAATGCCTTCACATCCATCTCCATTTTGGCTTCTCTTTATGGAAATGGAATATTACCAGAAATTCAGGTACGTCATCAGCAGAATGGGTATTCAGACATAAATATGCTCTCGAGCTATCGCTTCTGTCTCAAGATTGCATCGTATCTGATATGATCCTTGAACTTTGTATATCAAGAAACTTTATCCATTCAAAGACTTGGATGCAAATTGAGTCTTGGTGCTTCCTTACAAGTTGCAATTGCTTGTTCCAATGGATAATTTCTGTGATATGTTGCCCTCTCTTTGTCATCAGATTTATAACTGAGATTTTTTTTTTCCTTCAAGAGAAGAGTAATGTTTAGCCTTTTTTTTTTGTGAAAGTATCAGTTAGTTTAACTGACTATTTGCTAGATGACTGAAAACTGCACCAACGATTGGACTTGAATGTAAACGATATTTCCCAAGTTGTTTAATTTAAATACACCGAGTAGCCCTTAACATTTATTACTGTTTCTCTTGGATGGCTAACTAAACTTGCAAGCCTTATTTGTAGGCTACCTTGGCACCACCAGCCACTGGGAAGATGGTGAAAGGCCTTGTGTTGTGCTACATGGTGGCTGTCTTAGCATTCTACTCAGCTGCGGTGTCTGGTTACTGGGCATTCGGAAACAAAGTAAGCTCCAATGTTCTTAACAGCTTATTGCCAGACTCAGGACCTTCCTTGGCCCCTATATGGCTACTTGGCCTCGGGGTCATCTTTGTGCTCCTTCAGTTATTTGCTATCGGATTGGTAAGAGCTTATAAACTAACTGTTCTTTTTCGAAAGCTCTTTGATTCTACAGTGTCCATCTGTTCAAACTTAGGTTTTGGCACATTTGTATCATGTTTGAATTCTAGGTCTACTCTCAAGTTGCTTTTGAGATCATGGAGAAGAACTCAGCTGACACGAGGCAAAGCAGGTTCTCTAAAAGAAACCTTGTGCCTCGGTTGATCCTCAGAACTCTCTACATGGTCTTTTGTGCTTTCATGGCTGCAATGCTCCCATTCTTCGGCGACATCGTAGCTGTTGTAGGAGCGATCGGCTTCATTCCTCTCGATTTCATACTCCCCATGCTTCTGTACAACATCACAATTGGCACTTCAAAACGCTCCGCAATCCACTGGCTCAACATCTTAATCATGATCGTCTTCACTGGAGTTGGCATCATGGGTGCATTCGCTTCGATCAGGAAGATGATCCTCGATGCCGATCAGTTCAAGCTATTCAGTGATAATGTGGTGAATTGATGAAAAAGAACATTCAAACGTGTATTTGCAACTCTACAATCAAATATATTCCGAAGGAATCATTTCTTTCACTGGAATTAATTTCCATTTTCTTACCCAAGCCACAGAAATCATAAAGCAAAACAAGAAATTCAGCAATCGATATTCGGCAATTTACCAAAAGGAGTACGTAGAATATGAAAATTATTAAAAGACATATCGTAGTTGTGTATTTACCTAAGAGCGCAGTAAAGTGATGTAGAATTTTCATTTTAACTCTTCCACCAACCTCCTCTCCTCACTCATGATTTTTCAAGCATCCGAACCACATTTTGATCATTTTGATTTAAAAATAATAGTGATGGCGATGAAGTGATCATTTTTCTCCCTCCCTCTCTCAGCTCGTGCATGCCTCACCACTCTTCGATTGCAACTTTATTTTAGTGGCAAAATCGTCATCCCACTCAAACCTTAACTATTTTTTGTTGGTGCAATATTCTCTAGGTCAAGGTTGACCTGGTTGACTGAGTTTGAATTGGGTCAAGCTTGAGTTTTGATGTTTGGGTTTCAATGTTGGACAATACATGGAGATTGCAGGTGCAATTGTTCATGTGGGGAGATTGTGAAGGAGAGTCAAGTAGGTCAAGGTTGACTGGATACTTGACTGGAAAGACCTAGTGAGTGAAGCCAGGTAAAAGTTCTGGTGAGTGAAGCTAGGCAGTTGGAAAGTCTTGGTGAGTGAAGCTAGGTAGAGGAAAGTCCTGGTGAGTGAAGCCAGACAGATGAGAAGTCCTGGTGAGTGAAGCCAGGCAGATGAGAAGTCCTGGTGAGTGAAGCTAGGCAGAAGGAAAGTCCTGGTGAGTGAAGCCAAGCAGATGTGAAAATCCTGGTGAGTGAAACCAGGTGAAAGATCTAGTGAGTGAAGCTAGGCAGTATGGAAAATCCTGGTGAGTGAATCCAGGTGAAAGACCTAGTGAGTGAAGCTAGGCAAGTGAAAGTCCTGGTGAGTGAAGCCAGGCAAGGGAAAGACCTGGTGAGTGAAGCCAGGCACGAGGAAATCCAAATGGGTCAAGGTTGACCAGACATCTGGTGAAAGTCCAAGTAGGTCAAAGGAATTGACTGGATACTTGGCACGAGGAGAAAAATCTAGATGGGTCAATGTTGACCAGACATCTGGTGAAAGTCCAAGTAGGTCAAAGGGATTGACCGAATACTTGCCATGAGGAGAAAAGTCCAAGTGGGTCAAAAGGATTGACCGGACACTTGGTGAGGGAGTCCTAGCAGGTCAAGGGTGACCAGATGCTAGGCATGATGTACCAACAGGTCATGATTAACCGGATGTTGGTTTAGGGGACTTTGGACTTGGTTTTGGGCAAAAACCTTGAGCTGGATCGATCAGCCGATCGATTGGCTCATGCCCAATCGATCGGCTGATTGATTGGGTGAGTCCCCGCGACAAAGGCTTCCCCAATCGATCGGGCAATCGATTGGAGAGAATTAGCGATCGCACAGAATGCCTCCTAATCGATCGATCGATCTATTGGGAGCCTCCAATCGATCGGCTGATCGATTGGGAGTTGTGATTTTGCGCGATAAGCCCTAGATCGATCAGCCGATCGATCCAGGCAATTCCCAAGAGCATAGATGCACTCTAGATCGATCGGCCGATCGATCCAAAGCCTCCCCAATCGATTGGGAGCAATCCAATCGATTGGGATTCGACCGTTGGCGCTGGATAAAGACGTTGGTGTGCGATTTCGTCGGAAGAACTTCCATCTCTTCGATTCTTCTCCACGGGCGATCACAGCAACTCTCCACAGCTTTCTTCTCCACTCTCACGCCAGTTCTTGAAGGATCTTGGAGGCATGTCCAAGTCAAGAGTTGAGCTACAGCAAGAAGAGGAAGATAGGGTTAGGGTTTTCATTGCATATCTTGTAAGATATTTCTTGTATTTGTCTTTCCTTGCTTTCTTATTGTATTGAGAGTGTTGTAGGGCTTCTCCGCCTTCAGTAGTTACCGAGAAGGAGTGTTTTTATAGTGGAGGGTGCGTGAGTGTATGGATCCTTGGATTAGTCACCTCTTCTTGAGGTGGATACCAAGTAAATCCTTTGTGTTAGCGTTGTAATTGTTGTTTCTTGTATTTTTCGCTGCATATCATCGAAGAAACAAAGCAACGAAGAGCACAAGATCGCGCCGAGCTATTAACCCCCCCCCTCTAGCTACATTTTCGGTCCCAACAAATGGTATCAGAGCAAGGCCGCTCTTCACCGGAATCATCGCCGGAAGGGGCAACATGCTAGAGGGTGTAGAAGTTGGAGCAAATTATATCAAGTCAAAGACTTCATCATCAAGCTCAACTTCAAATGGAATTCAGAGATGGATTCGGATTCGACACAAGGGTGCCTCCACCATATGTATCATCGAGTTTCGATTCTTGGAAATCAAGAATCGAAAACTTTCTTATGATGGAGATAGAGCAATGGTTTGCTCTCATGGAAGGCTTTGAAGCTCCAAGAAACTCAAAGGGCAAAATTCTCAAAAAGAGCAAATGGAGCAAAGAACAAATTCAAAGGCGCGAGGCGAATGACAAGGTAACCAAATTATTGGTTAATTTATTGCCAAGCATAATTCTTTGCAAAATTAGAGAATTTGAAGATGCAAAAGAATTATGGAGAAAGTTGGCCGAGATTCATAAGATCCCCTCCACTGTACAAAATAATGAAGAATCCAAAGAGGGTGACTCGGTGGATCAAGACCAAGAGGAGGAGAATTCTGAGGTTGAGAGATGCTCAACACTGGAGGAAGAAGAAGAAGATCCATCCTCTATGGAGCATGAAGATACAAGCAAAAGAGTATACTCCTTATTTCATGAGCATGAGGATTCGGAAGTTGAGAGATGCTCAACGTCCAAGGATGAAGAGGTAGAAGCCTCCACCTCTAGGATTGAGGGGGAGTGTAGATCATCATTGCTGGATCAAGAAGAAGTCTCTACATCCGGATCAAAAGGAGAAGAAGATGATGTATCCTCCAAAAATCAAGAGACATCAAATGGAGGATCAAGTGTCATCCCTACATGTGAAGGTATAAATACTTCATCTAAAAATAAAGATCATATCATATGTTTTGAATGTAGGGGACATGGACACTACAAAAGTAAATGCCCTAAGTTGGCCAAGAAAAAGGGTCAAGTGGCACCAAAGGGTAAGAAGAAGCCCAAGGAGACCGCTCCCGAAATAAAGAAGAGCAAGGAGCACATTGTGTGCTTTTCTTGCAATCTAAAGGGACACTATCGGAGTCAATGTCCAAAGGGGAAGAAAGCGGTCAAGGCTCAAGGAGAAAGCTCAACTCAAGAGGGAGCCTCCAAGGTAAAACGCAATGTATCATTTGTTGAGCCTACCCCTTTAAATAATGGTAAAAAGCATGCTAGTTCTAATTTATATCATTTTAATGTTATTTACCATAAAAATAGGAAGCATGATAGAATAAACAAAAATCATATGACTCTTCATGCTAAAACTACCAAACCTAAAGTTAGAAAGATAGAAAATAATTTAGGCAATAATACTAAGGACCATAGTTATAAGCCTAGAAATAAAAATGCTCAAGGATTGAAGGGAAAATCAAAATCTAGAGATTTATGGGAAGAAAATCAAGTCATGAGGTCAAAACTTGATAAAATGGAAAAGACTATAAAAATGATGGAAAGTATCCTAAAAGGGCAAAGTGAGCAAAACTTAGGTTTAGCACAACATGGGTCATCCAAGGGCCATAGAGGTTTGGGATACAAACTTAAAATCAAAAAGGATGTGCCTTCTTACCATAGGGTTCCATATAGCTATGGAACTAACCCTAGTCCTAGTGGTCAAATAAAAAATACAAGGGAAGTTATCCCTAGAAGTATTTTTGCAACAACAAACGTGACTAAGACTTCTAAGAAGTCTAAGAAAGTCACTAAGAAGGTCACAAGGGAGGCAATCTCTAGAGTTGATCTAGAAAAGGTGACAAAGGCTTCTAAGAAGCCTAACAAGATCACTAGGAAGGTATCTAGGGAGGTTATCCCTAGTGAATACCTAGAGCATCCAAGGAGCTCCAATAAGTTTTGGGTTCCTAGGAGCATTTTCTCTACCCCTTAGATGAGTTAGAGAGTGTCAACTCCGATTAAAAGGGTAGTTAACCCAACTTTGATAAAGTTGGCACTCTAAGAGCATTTTCAAGGTTATTGTTAACCTTTAAAAAATGATAACGATTATTGGTTTACTCTTGGAAAGAGTAAGATGTGTCATAATGTGAGAAGTTTGATTTTAAAATTATATTGGCACATTTGGAAAAATCATAAGAACTACCAAGTTGGGATTGTGGTATGTTCATAGGAAGTTAAAGGCAAATCTAAGTCTTATTTTATTTGGTTACTCTTGAAAGAGTAAATTGTGCCAAAATTTGAGGAATATGCTTAATTTAAATTGGCACAAGATTTATAAAAGTGTAGAAAAATGCCAAGTTGGGATTTTGGCATTTTTCTTGGGAAATATTGGGCAACTTAGGTTTAAACTTTAAGTTAGCTAAGGTTTAAGGATACTTAGATAGCTATTCTAGGTTTTTATTTATGTTAATTTGTCATGCTTTGTTTGCCCATCATATGCCATGACATCATATTTATTATTGCACTCGTGCCTTATTATGAAAAACACAAAAATATCATGTCATGTCATACATACATCATGTAGTCATTATAAGAAATTTTCTTTTAAAAATTATTTATCTTTGATGTATGCCATAACACATCATACATGATTTTAAATTCCTTGCAATCTAAGGACAAATGACATTTATTAACAAGTAACATCCTTAGTGGGTGTTCCTAACCTCAAAATGCCTAGATAGATATGCATGATCCCTAGAATAGGACAAAACCAAAGTTTACATCTCACTAAAGAACTATAAGGTGACTTGTATGTGGTTTCGTACACATTAGATACAAGTGAGATGTTAGAGTGATGAACAAAACTCAAGATGTTGATTTAGTGCATTCTTTTGAGTTTTAAGTTCATCAAAACATATAGTTATGTGTTTTCCAATCATTGGGAAAGCTAATGTACAAATCATGTGCATTGAGCCCAAAGAACATGGTTGGATATTGGTTTTGAAAAAAGTTTTAAAATGTTTTTAGAAAACCTTAATGAAGACTATCTTTTGATAGTAATCATCATTGTATAGTTAGGCACAAACTTGGAAGAAAACACTAAAGTTTATACAAATTTTAAAGTTTGTGTCAATCTTTGAAAATAGAAATTATTTTCATAGAAAACTATTTTTCCTTGATAGTATATACCCTAGAGAATGTCTACATGAACTTTCATGATTTTTATATTTTTGTAGAATTTTAGGAGAGTTTCTGAAATTCACTGAAATAAATTTTCAGTTTTTCAGAGCTCCAATCGATCGGGTGATCGATTGGAGTGCCTCAATCGATCGGGCGATCGATTGAGAAGACATTTCTCGCAAATAGAAGCTTACTAGATCGATCCACACTAGCTGAATCGATCAGTGGATCGATTCAAGCAGGTTCAATCGATTGGGACCCAACTCCAATCGATTGGGAATGCTGATTTTGGCTGAGAAAGCTTGATTTCAGCATTTTGAACCACCTTTAGTCTAGGTAACCATTCCTAACCCCTCAACACATATTTATATACATTTAGGGGAGTTTTCATGATGAAAACAAGGATAGATTGGTCAAGGGAGACTAAGTAGAGGTTTAGGTTTGATTTCATTATTAAATTTTTGAACCTCAAAACTTCTAAATTTGAGTTTCCTATATGTTTAGGGATTCCAAGTCATTGTTGGTGCAATGATAGAAGTTACATGCATGTCTTTAAGGGAAATTACTCTTTAAGGACATGAAAATCTATTTTTCATACACCTTGGAAGGTGGTTAACCTTCTTTAACGAAAATGCTCAAGGTTGGGCATTTGAAAACAATGGGGAGTGGATATCCTCAATGGGGACTGGAAAGACCTGGTGAGTGAAGTCAGGTGAAAGTCCTGGTGAGTGAAGTCAGGCAGTTGGAAAGTCCTGGTGAGTGAAGCCAGGTAGAAGGAAAGTCCTGGTGAGTGAAGCCAGGCAGATGAGAAGTCCTAGTGAGTGAAGCTAGGAAGAAGGAAAGTCCTGGTGAGTGAAGCCAAGCAGATGTGAAAATCCTGGTGAGTGAAACCAGGTGAAAGATCTAGTGAGTGAAGCTAGGCAGTATGGAAAATCCTGGTGAGTGAATCCATGTGAAAGACCTAGTGAGTGAAGCTAGGCAAGTGAAAGTCCTGGTGAGTGAAGCCAGGCAAGGGAAAGACCTGGTGAGTGAAGCTAGGCACGAGGAAATCCAGATGGGTCAAGGTTGACCAGACATCTGGTGAAAGTCCAAGTAGGTCAAAGGAATTGATCGGATACTTGGCACGAGGAGAAAAATTCAGATGGGTCAAGATTGACCAGACATCTGGTGAAAGTCCAAGTAGATCAAAGGGATTGACTGAACACTTGGCACGAGGAGAAAAATCCAAGTGGGTCAAAGGGATTGACCGAACACTTGGTGAGGGAGTTCTAGCAGGTCAAGTGTGACCGGATGCTAGGCATGATGTACCAACAGGTCATGGTTGATCGGATGTTGGTTTAGGGGACTTTGGACTTGGTTTTAGGGAAAAAAACCTTAAGCTGGATCGATCAGCCGATTGATTGGCTCATGCCCAATCGATCGGCTGATCGATTGGGTGAGTCCCCACGACAAAGGCTTCCCCAATCGATCGGGCGATCGATTGGGGAGAATTACCGATCGCACAGAATACCTCCCAATCGATCGGTCAATCGATTGGGAGCTGCGATTTTACGCGATAAGCCCTAGATCGATCAGTCGATCGATCCAGGCAATTCCCAGGAGCACAGAGGTGCTCTGGATCGATCGACTGATCGATCCAAAACCTCCCCAATCGATTGGGAGCAATCTAATCGATTGGGATTCGACCGTTGGCGCTGGATAAATACATTGGCGTGCGATTTCATCGGCAGAACTTCCATCTCTTCGATTCTTCTCCACGGGCGATCACAGCAACTCTCCACAACTTTCTTCTCCACTCTCACGTCAGTTCTTGAAGGATCTTGGAGGCACGTCCAAGTCAAGAGGCGAGCTACAGCAAGAAGAGGAAGCTAGGTTTAGGGTTTTCATTGCATATCTTGTAAGATATTTCTTGTATTTGTCTTCCCTTGCTTTCTTGTTGTATTGAGAATGTTGTAGGGCTTCTCCGCCTTCGGTAGTTACCGAGAAGGAGTGTTTTTATAGTAGAGGGTGCGTGAGTGTGTGGATCCTTGGATTAGTCACCTCTTCTTGAGGTGGATACCAAGTAAATCCTTTGTGTTAGCGTTGTAGTTGTTGTTTCTTGTATTTTCCGCTGCACATCATCGAAGAAACAAAGCAACGAAGAGCACAAGATCGTGCCGAGCTATTCACTCCCCCCCTCTAGCTACATTTTCGGTCCCAACATTTTCGTGTCTCTCTCAGACAACATGAAGCATTGCCACCTATAAATCTACAGTGATCGTGACTCTGCAGTGAAGAGTTTTAGGGTTTCTGGCAATAATCTCCTTTCATAATGGAGCAAAGAAGTGGATCGGGTGTATCATCCTCTGCACTTCAATTATCTACAAAGATATCACCTTCGAAACTCTCTTATTTTGAAAAGCTCAACAAGTTTGAATAAATTTTTTTATTTTTTTTTAAATTGTAGGGTTCAGTTGATGTTGAGTAGAAACTACATTGGAACAGTGTCTTAGGTCACTTTAATTTTTTTTTTCAAGCATCCACAAAGAAAGGAAGACATCATGAATCTATTATTTTACATGATCGACATATAGCGATGATCAAACAGTTATCCTTTAGTTGTTTTTAGACATACAAGATATGCAGCATATCTATGGTATATTGGCCAATATATTTGAAAATTGGGATTTAAGTTCTCAAACCTTTAGATTCTCAGGTACAACTTATAATTGTCAATTTTAATCACAAAGTAGTTGTATAGTAAAATAAAATACTTTGAAAAGGTTAATATTTTAGTTAGCTAATGACCTTGATAGTATGGTATTATGGCAAACGAGGGCCTGATATAAGATCATATCAGACCCAACGTGGGCTTGATACGATCCCAAATCAGGCCTAACATGGGCTTGATATGATATCATATCAGGCCCAATGTGGGCATGATATGATTACATATTAGGTCTAACGTGAGCCTGATATGTGATCATATCAAGCCCGCCATAGGCCTAATACTTATGTATCTGTTCGTAGAAGTCAACTAATCATTTAACTTGTTCAGGTGTTTCGGTTGCCTTCATAAGAAGAGACATTTCATTACTTCTTGGTATTGCAGACCGAGGTGTTTCGAGTCCCATCAATTCAACTAAAGCATCCGGTGACATCTTTCTAACTTCTCAAATAAAAAAAAAACTACCAGATCAAGAATTGAGGAGTTGCTTAAATTTATGTCAAACGCGTTGAAGAAGAAGATGATGTTTTATTATTTTACAAATTCTACATTTTATATATATTTGTTTGTGTCTTATTTTCTTCTAGTACATATAAGGTCCTTTTATGTCTTATAGATATAGTAGATGATTTTGAGAATCTTATTAGATTCAACTGGGTTGAAGTCATCTATGAATTTATGACTCTACAATTATCTAAGATTGAGAATATATTTTCATCAACTCAGACAATACATTCTAATACCAACCTCCCTTGCCTAAAGGGTTTTGCCGGTCTTTTGGCAATGAGTTTATATTTGATGTTAAATTTAACAATATTTTGCGGACATGTATGAATAGCTAACACTTGTGATGATGAATCAGGTGTGGTTTTTGTAGCATGTTCCAATCCAAAAATCATACAAAATTGAAGGAGCAAGAATAAATAAGTGGAGGAATATTCCTTCACATATTAGTAAGGTGAGAGATTTTTTCGATCGAGTCTCATCGGAAGAGATAAATTTTGAATACTGTGGCTTAAGTTAGGTTATATCTTTTTTTTTAATATGTGTTTTAATAATTTGACTAGTTATGATTGACCTAATCCCTATTGAATATGAGAAATCATTGGTTAAGAACCTTGTTGGCGTTGATGACATTCCACGTCCAATGAAAGATCACAATTTGAAGGCAATTAAGAAGGAAACCAAAGTAATAAGGAATGTTATAACTGCATTATTCAAGCAAACATAATTAAGGAGCTAACAATGGAGAACATCATTTGTATGATAGGGTGAAATAATTACTTGAAATAATAAAAAATAAAGGCATGCAATCTCAATCAAGCGAGCCTGTAGATGATCCTCAATATGAACCAGTAGCTTTTGGAACAAGAAGTAGGAGAGAATGTGACAGAAGTCGCTATGATTATAGGGATACTCCAATTGATAGTTCATTGTGGCTTCAAATTTTACCTAAGAGGCAACAGATAAATATACAAATATGCGAGCCTGTGGAGAATGTTTCAAGAGAAGTAGAGGATAAAAAATTTGTAAAAGAACCTAATGTTATGGAGAAGGGGAAAGGAAAAATTGATGTGGATGATATAGAAGAAGAAAAATATATCATCACATTAATGGAAGGCAATTATGAAGAAGTGGCAGAGAAGGATGCAGCTAGGATTGCCAAACATAACAAAATAAGGAAGCAAGTCATTGATGTAAGTCTATATTTGCATATTTTATAGTATTTTATTTGATTTAATTCATTATTTAAATTTTTTTTATGTTGATGGGTATAGTTTGTGAAGAAGTAATTTAAGATTTCGAAGAAGAAAAAATAAGATAAAGATGTGGCCTACTTGTTAAAAGAGTTGGAGAACCTAAAGTATGTGAATTACATAGTTGATTTAATTAATTGATAAGTCAAAACAATAATATGCTTCTTTAATTTAGATAATTATATGGTTCTCTAATTTAATTTTATGATTTATCATCATTGATTTACTTTGTAGGTTTATAAATGAATTAGTTTGGAAGTAATCACCTATTGGTTTAAATGTGTATTCCTTTTTATCTGGTGTGAATGTAAAGATGTTGACAAAAGGGAAAGTAGTTGACACATATTGTAAAATTCTGTTTAGGGGGGCATCCTCATCTGGTAGGACATACAACAAGTCTATATATTGTTCAACCTTTTTCATAGTAAGGAATTTATTTGAGAATATATAATATTTGAATACATTTTATTATTTGGTTAAGTATGTATGACTTTGGATATTTGTAGTTGTAAAATTTGGCAATTGAATAATAAGTGTTATTAGAGAAATAATCTTATTAGATATTTCAATAATTTTTAGACATTTTTTTAGGGTTTAACGGAGTCCATATAACATATTTAAAGAGATGAATTGATTTGATTTAGAGAAAGCCTGTTTAAAATATCAAACATGTGGAAGTTGATTGTGAAATTAAGTTAGGGTTTAATTATTTAAACCTTAGGTATATAAGCTATATTATTTCCCCTATTCTTTACCGATTTCTCGTCTCCTTCTTGATTCCTCTTCTTCCCCGATCCTTGTTTAACAGCTTAGATTGCTGCCGCCACTGCTCGGCGATGTCGTTGCTAGAGGGGAAGGAGCAGTGGGGCAAGGCTACCACTAGTGAGGTCACCACCCCTTTCTGTCTCTCTCTCGTGCGCGCAGGATGTCACCTTCCCTCTGCCCTAGCCACCGCCGCGAGGGTTGAGCCAACCAATAGATCTATCACCTCCGATCTTCCTCTCCTTCCCCTGTCATAGCCGGAGCAGATCCGTAGCCATCTCAGCATGAGAGATTATATCGACCATACCTCCTCCTCCTCGAACCTTGTCGCCGGCCAACCATCGAGTAATCCATCTCCGATTTTCTCTGTTGAGGAGATTGACAAAGGTTGGCCATCGGGATGCCTGAACCCGAGCACATCTCCTTCTTCCCTTGCACGAGAGCCGCTAGCCAAGGAGGAAAAGGGTGCTATCTCCGGGGTCCCGCCATCTTTTGCTTCTCTTCTTGCCTTCAAGGTACGGTTGGTCACTTGCTTGGAGTCATTGGACCACCGAGAATAGCCACTACCGACTGATAGAGGGATCTAAATTCCACATCAGATTTCTAGCTTGCCTCTTCATCAGATCAAGGGGTTGTCTTCATTACGTGCTATGGATTGAAGGTAAGACAAGTTAATCTCAAATCTGAAACAACCTGAATTCTACTGTTGCATTGGGAGGTTTCTAATTTGAGTTGTTTGCTGACTACCGTAGCTATGGCCTTCCTCCTTCCTCTGGATTTAGAGTTGAACCTTACTCCTGGTCAGATCAGTTGTTGTGGGGGTACCTAGTTTAGATGACAATAGTCCTAGCTCCGATCATACATATTTCTGGCAATGAGCTGAGTTTTAGAGGTAATTTGTGCATTAAGTATATAACATTTTAGTTGTAGAATGATTAAGGTTAGTTAAGGGATTAATCAAAGATCATATACGATTAGAGATACCCTAATTAGGTTGAGGATTTTATTTAGCTATTTAATTCAGATGGAATTAGCTAAATAAAATATGTTGATGTAGGACGTTAATTCGAGACGAGCATCTTGACATGGAATTTATGTTGATACGAACTACTAATTAAGGCGGGTACTTCTTGCCTTGATTTTTTAGTACTTTAATCTTAGTGCATGAGCTATATTCAGATAGTTATTGTATTTACCTTGACTCTACTCATATTTTTCCTGAGCTTGATACTTATCCACTCGATCTTTGAGATAATCAATTTGATGTCTATACAGTTTCTTGTTGTCATCCATGATATTTAGCAAATACTAGATACTATGTTTACTTACTTTGTTTTATGTTTATTCACATACCTTATTAAGCATGTTGGCTTACTGTAGCATACCTGGCTTCTATTTATATATGTGATGCCTGTTGCATCTTGTGCATCATATCATTGCATGCATACTGACGACCATTATCTTCCTTGTGGTGTGAGAGAGTCATCGGTCACCACACACTCGGTCATTCATGGGTAGTGGTAGCTGGAGGAGATGTCGCTTCTCCTATAGTGCTCCCACTTGGTCACTCATGGGTAGTGGCGGCTGGAGATGTGAGCAGCAGGGACCCCTGTTGCTATGTGGCTAGTTAGCTACTATGCAAATTACCCACTGGGTCACTCGAGAGTAGTGGTGGCTGGAGTGTTGTATAGTTGTCATTGTTCTGGCCTCTCGATCATACAGGGTCATGGTACAGAGAGGTGGCCATCTGTGTATACGCTTTTGTTATTTTACTTGCTTATGCTATTGATTGCTTACTTATACAGTTCTTTTGTTGTACCCATGTGATATGCTTATATATGTTGAGTTATATACCTGTTGCATGTGGATTAACATTGGCTTACTTACTAGTAGTCTGTATATACCTCACATGGTACCCTTATAGTTATAAGCAGTATTATTACAGATTATCACTACTCTTGACTTTCTATTACTAGCTTAGTATATGGATTCAAGTATGGATATTTATTATGATTTACACTGCAGTTCATGTTACATTTTCCTTATGAGACTGTATTATCCTTGGCTCTCTAGATATATATATTATGCCCATGCATTATCTGTCTATTACCTGCTGAGTCCCAACACTCACCACCCCTTGATCTAGTTTATCTTTCGCCAGGGAATATGTAAATGATACGAGGACACTTGGATGATCCTAACTACCGATCTCATGTCACATTCGAGGACGTTTTTTTCTTGTTTTGTTTACTTCTTTGATTATGTTTTAAATTTGTAAACTTGGTATTGTAATAACTCGATGTGGATTTGGAGTTTATCTTGTGATTGCATGTATTTTGGTTTGTTGTGGTTGTGTCAAATCGGGCAGGCTCGCAGGTAGTCGTTTTGTGGTTTTGTATTTGTTATTTTGTGACTTCCGCTGTGTTTTGTTACAATCGTGTAGGCTGCTTATTATACAACTGCGTGGTTATGTTCTTTTGTTCCAGCAGTGTAGGTTATGTATATAACTGTGTGGTTGTGTATGTTTCAGCTGTGTGGACTGTTGATGATAGCTTGTGAGTAGCCTTATAACATTGTATATATGTTTTATTTGTCATTGTTATAGGGGAGGTGTTGTCCAATTTTTGTTGAATAACCTTACCCTCAAGCCATGATAGTAGTCATTAATAAAATCCTTAAGCAAGTTTGCTTTGTAATAAGTGATAAAGACAGATACAGAAGATGAAAAGTTTAGGTATATTTTTATACCTTTGTGCAGTGATAATGCACACTTCCACTTGTTGATGGCGAACACTAAATCAATGATGTTCAATCATTACAATTCTCTAGCAAGTGGAAGTAAATCCAAATATGAATTTGAAGCAATGATGAGCATCCAATATTCATATGTGTTAGGACCAAAAGTAGCTAGAGGGGGGGGGGGGGGGGGGAATAGCTCGTCGCGTTCGCTCGGTGCTTGGCGTTGCTCGGCGTTGCTTGTTTCTTCAAGAATATGCAGCGGAAAATACAGAAACAAATACAACCACGCTAACACTAGGATTTTACTTGGTATCCACCTCCAAAGGAGGTGACTAATCCAAGGATCCACACCACGCACGCACCCTCCACTATGAAACACTCCTTTTCGGTAACTACCGAGAGCGGAGAACCCCTACAAGACTCTCGGTACAAGAAGAAGGAAAGGGAAACAAAATACAAGCACAAAGCTTACAATGAATGCAGAAAACCCTAACCCTAGCTTCTCTTCTTGCCTTTGATCCGCCTCTTGACTCGGAGAGCTTCCAAGAACCTTCAAGAACTGGCGATCACGAGCTTTGAGAGTACTGTGGAGGAGCTGGCGAAGATCTGAGATGAAACGGTGAAGCTATATCGCAGCCATCGCACGCCTGCAGCTATAAACGATGCCAACGGTCGGATCCCGATCGATTCGAATGTTCCCAATCGATCGGGGAGGCTTTGGATCGATCCAGAGCGCCTCTGTGCTCTGGGAAACATGCCTGGATCGATCCACGGATCGATCCAGCGCTTATCGCACGAAGCAGCCGCGTCCCAATCGATCCACTGATCGATTGGGACATCTGGATCGATCAACGGATCGATCCAGAGGCTTTCTGTTCGCTGGGAGAAGCCTGGATCGATCCACTGATCGATCCAGCTCCTGGATCGATCCCCTGATCGATCCAGCACTTGGTTTTTTCCCAAAACCAAGTTCCAAGACTCCCAAACCAACATCCGGTCAACCTAGACCTGTTGGTACATCATGCCTAGCATCTGGTCACTCTCTTGACCTGCCAGGACTTCCCACCAAGTGTCCGGTCAATCCCTTTGACCCACTTGGACTTTTCTCGTCGTGCCAAGTATCCGGTCACTTCCTTGACCTACTAGGACTTCCACCAGATGTCTGGTCAATCCCTTTGACCCATCTGGATTTCCTCGTGCCAAGTATCCAGTCAATCCTTTGACCTACTTGGACTTCTCAACACCAGATGTCCGATCAATCCTTGATCCATCTAGATTTTCCCTTGCCTGGCTTCACTCACCAGGGCTTCCACCTAGCTTCACTCACTAGGGTTTTCCATCTGCCTGGCTTCACTCACCAGGACTTTCATACTACCTAGCTTCACTCACTAGGACTTTCACCTGGCTTCACTCACCAGGATTTTCCTTCTGCCTGGCTTCACTCACCAGGACTTTCTAGTCAAGTATCCGGTCATCCTTGACCTACTTGACTCTTCTTCAATCAACCTTGCATTGTCAAACATCGAAACCCAAACCAAGACTCAAGCTTGGTCAACCAGGTCAACCTTGACCTGAGGGATGTTGCACCAACAATCTCCCCCTTTTTGATGTTTGACAATACCACAATAACACTTACAATCCCATATGTAAGTTAGGCTAATTCCATAGCCTCCTTCTTCATGCCACTAGGTAATGAAAGCATAAATTAAGCTCTTCATTCTCCCCCTAAGAGGGCAAACTCCCTCTAGGTAATGAAAGCCTAACTTACTCCCTTTCATTCTCCCCCTATTGGCACACATCAAACCATCTTTGAGCACACAGCAACCCGTGCCTCAATTTTTGGCACTCTTCAACAAATGCCCCATTGTTGAAAACTCTCCCCCTGAAGAGTTGCTCATCGTTGTTCACAACTTCACTCGTTGTGACCAACACGATAATGAAGGTCTCATACCCTTCATTAACCTTAACCCTACATTCTCCCCCAATGTAGGCAAATGCCCATCCTTGAGCAATATCCACTTGAAGCCACTTGAACAATGAGGATATCCACTTCCCATTAAAGTTCAAACGCTCAACCTTAAGCATGTTCTTAACGGAAGGTTGACCACCTTCCAAGGTTCATGAAAAATAATTTTCATGTCTTTAAAGAGTCCCTCCCCCTAAAGACATGGTGGTAACTTCTGTCATTGCACCAACAATGACTTGGAATCCCTAAAATTTTAGGAAACCCAAATTTTAGAAGTTTTGATGTTCAAATATTCAAAATTTGAAACAAACCTCAACCTAAACTTCAACGAAGTCTTCCTTAACCATTCCATCCTTGTTTTCAACACGAAAACACCCGGTTTGTGTATACAAATGTATTTTTAAGGGTTTGGAATGGTTACATAGACTAACCATGGTTCAAAGATGCTGAAATCAGGCCTTCCCAGCCAAAATCAGCAACCTGGATCGATTGGAGTTGGGTTCCAATCGATTGAACCTGACTGAATCGATCCATTGATCGATTCAGTCCTTGTGGATCGATCGGCTGATCGATCCAGCGAGCTACTGCTTGCGAGAATTGCCTTCTGAATCGATCCACGGATCGATTCAGGCACTCCAATCGATCCATGGATCGATCGGAGCTCTGATAGTTACTGAAATTCCATTTCAGTCAACTTCAGAAACCCCTGGAAAATTCTACAAAAATCCAAAATTCATGAAATTTCGTGTAGACATTATTTAGGGCATACTTAATCATGGAAAAATAGTTTTCTATGAAAATACTTCATATTTTCAAAGATTGACACAAACTTGAAAACTTGCACAAACTTTAGTGTTTTCTTCAAGTTTGTGTCTAACTATTCAATGGTGATTACTATCAAAAGATAGCCTTCACCAAGGTTTTCCAAAAACATTTAAAAACATTTTCAAAACCAATATCCCATCATGTTCCTTGGGCATAATGCACATGACTTGTACATTAGCTTTCCCAATGATGGGAAAACACATAACTATGTGTTTTGATGAACCTAAAATTCAAAAGAATGCACTAAGTCAACATCTTGAGTTTTGTTCATCATCCTAACATCTCACTTGTATCTAATGTGTACTAAAATTACATCCAAGTCATCTTATAGGTCTTTGTGAGATGTAGATTTTGGTTTTGCCCTAATCTAGGGATCATGCATATCTATCTAGGCATTTTGGAGATATTAAACATCCACCTAGGATGTCCCTTGTTAATAAGTGTTGCTAAATGCCATTTGTCCTTAATTTTTAAGAAATTAAACTTAATGCATGATAATGTTATGGCATACATCAAAATGAAATACTTTTCAAAAGAAAATATCCTATAACTATATGATGTATGAATGTTATGACATAGTATTTTTGTATTTTCCATAATAAAACATGAATGCAAAAATAGACATGATGCCATGGCATATGATGGGCAAACAATCATGTCAAGATTTAGCATAAATAAAATATACCTAGATTAACTATCTAAGTATTCTTAAAACCTTAGCTAAACTTACAACTTAAACCTAGATTGCCCTAAAGTGCTTCAAGAAAATGCAAAAGCCTAAATTGGCATTTCTAATTCCCTTGATTAATTTATGCCAGTCGAAATTTAGCATATCCTCAAATGTTGGCATATTTCATTTTTCCACAAGAGTAGCACTTTTAAAGTAAGGCCCGGATTGCCTTAAATTTCCTAAGAACATACCAAAATCCCAACTTGGTAGTTCTTATGAATTTCCCAATATGTGCCATTTAAGATTAAAATTAATTCTTCCACCATTAGGCACATTTTACTCTTTCAAGGAGTAAATAATAATTCTATTTCATTTTCAAAGGTTCACAAAACCTTGAAAATGCTCCTTAATTGTCAATTTCCTCAAAGTTGGGTTAACTACCCTTCTAATCGGAGTTGACACTCTCTAACTCATTTATGGGGTAGAGAAAATGCTCCTAGGAACCCAAAATCTATTGGTGCTCCTTGGATGCTCTAGGTATTCACTAGGGATAACTTCCCTAGATACCTTTCTAGTGACCTTGTTTGGCTTCTTAGAAGCCTTGGTCACTTTTTCTAGGTCAACCCTAGGGATTTCCTCCCTTGTGACCTTTTTTGTGACCTTCTTTGACTTCTTAGAAGTCTTAGTCACATTTGTTGCAAAAATACTCTTAGTGATGACTTCCCTAGTATTTTTGACTTGACCACTGGTCCTAGGGTTTGTTCCATAACTATATGGAACCCTATGGTAAGAGGGCACATCCTTCTTAGCCTTGGATTTGTATCCCAAACCTTTATTGCCATTAGATGACCTATGTGCTCCTAGACCTAGGCTATGCTCATTTTGCCCTTTTAGGATATTTTCCATCCTTTTTAGGGTCTTTTTCATTTTATCAAGCCTTGACCTCAAGACTTGATTTTCTATCATTAAATCATTAAATTTTGATTTTTCATTACACCCATGAGCATTTTTGTTTCTACGCTTATAACTATAACCCTTAGTGTGATTGCCTAGATTTCTATCTACCTTCCTAACCTTAGGTGTGGTAGTCTTAGCATGGAGAGCCACATGATTTTCCTTAATGCCCTCATGCTTCCTATTCTTATGGTAAATCGCATTAAAATGATAAAAATTAGAACTATCATGCTTTTTACCATAATGTAAAGGGGTAGGCTCAATAAATGTTACCTTCTTCTTTACCTTGGAGGCTTCCCCTTGACTAATGCCTCCTTGAGCCTTGACCATCTTCTTCCCCTTGGGGCATTGACTTCGGTAATGCCCTTTTTGGTTGCAAGAAAAGCACACAATGTGCTCCTTGCTCCTTTTTGTTCCGGGAATGGTCTCCTTGGGCTTCTCCTTGCCCTTTTGTGCCACTTGGCCCTTCTTCTTGGCCAAGTTGGGACACTTGCTCTTGTAGTGCCCATGTTCCCTACATTCAAAGCATATAATATGATTTTTATTATTAATTGAAATGTTTATACCTTTGCTTGTAGGGATGACATCTTTTCCTTTGGATCCGGAGGTAGAAGCTTCCTCTAGTTCGGACCTTGATTCTCCTCCATTTGATTTTTCTTGAGTTGTGGAGGTAGAGGCTTCTTCCTCCTCTTCTTCTTTCGACCCGGATGTAGAAGCTTCTCCTTCTTCTTGATCTGGCGTCACCAAGGATTGCTCCCCCTCAATCCTAGAGGTGGAGGCTTCATCATCTTGAATATGAAACAAGGAGTATGCTCCCTCCTTGTTCTATTCGTTGCATTCCCTTGAGGATGAAACTTCTTGGATTTCCTCTTCTTCGGAGGTTGAGCATCTCTCAACCTCGGAGTCCTCTTCTTGGTCTTGCTCCAAAGAGTCACCCTCTCTGGATTCTTCATGATCTTGTACAGTGGAGGGGATCTCTTCATGAAGCTTAGCCAATTTGCTCCAAAGTTCCTTTGCATCTTCAAATTCTCCAATTTTGCAAAGAATGGTGCTTGGCAATAAATTGACCAAAAGCTTGGTCACTTTGTCATTTGCCTCGCACCTTTGGACTTGCTCCGAGCTCCATTTGCTTTTCTTTAGAACTTTGCCCTTTGAATTTCTTGGAGCCTTGAAGCCTTCCATTAGAGCAAACCATTTCTCTATCTCCATCATAAGAAAATTTTCGATTCTTGATTTCCAAGAATCAAAACTCGTAGAAGTGTATGGTGGAGCCACCTTTGTGTCAAATCCAAGCCCATCTTGGAATTGCATCTTGAAGTTGAGCTTGATAAAGTCTTGAACTTGAAGAAATTGCTCCAACTTCTTCACCCTCTAGCTTTTCTTGTTATGCTTGACCCTTCCGGCGATGATTCCGGTGAAGAGCGGCCTTGCTCTGATACCACTTGTTAGGACCAAAAGTAGCTAGAGGGGGGGTGAATAGCTCGTCGCGTTCGCTCGGTGCTTGGCGTTGCTCGGCGTTGCTTGTTTCTTCAAGAATATGCAGCGGAAAATACAGAAACAAATACAACCACGCTAACACTAGGATTTTACTTGGTATCCACCTCCAAAGGAGGTGACTAATCCAAGGATCCACACCATGCACGCACCCGCCACTATGAAACACTCCTTTTCGGTAACTACCGAAGGCGGAGAAGCCCTACAAGACTCTCGGTACAAGAAGAAGGAAAGGGAAACAAAATACAAGCACAAAGCTTACAATGAATGCAGAAAACCCTAACCCTAGCTTCTCTTCTTGCCTTTGATCCGCCTCTTGACTCGGAGAGCTTCCAAGAACCTTCAAGAACTGGCGATCACGAGCTTTGAGAGTACTGTGGAGGAGCTGGCGAAGATCTGAGATGAAACGGTGAAGCTATATCGCAGCCATCGCACGCCTGCAGCTATAAACGACGCCAACGGTCGGATCTTGATCGATTCGAATGTTCCCAATCGATCGGGGAGACTTTGGATCGATCCATGGATCGATCCAGAGCGCCTCTGTGCTCTGGGAAACACGCCTGGATCGATCCACGGATCGATCCAGCGCTTATCGCGCGAAGCAGCCGCGTCCCAATCGATCCACTGATCGATTGGGACATCTGGATCGATCAACGGATCGATCCAGAGGCTTTCTGTTCGCTGGGAGAAGCCTGGATCGATCCACTGATCGATCTAGCTCCTGGATCGATCCCCTGATCGATCCAGCACTTGGTTTTTTCCCAAAACCAAGTTCCAAGACTCCCAAACCAACATCCGGTCAACCTAGACCTGTTGGTACATCATGCCTAGCATCTGGTCACTCTCTTGACCTGCCAGGACTTCCCACCAAGTGTCCGGTCAATCCTTTTGACCCACTTGGACTTTTCTCGTCGTGTTAAGTATCCAGTCACTTCCTTGACCTACTAGGACTTCCACCAGATGTCTGGTCAATCCCTTTGACCCATCTGGATTTCCTCGTGCCAAGTATCCAGTTAATCCTTTGACCTACTTGGACTTCTCAACACCAGATGTCCGATCAATCCTTGATCCATCTGGATTTTCCCTTGCCTGGCTTCACTCACCAGGGCTTCCACCTAGCTTCACTCACTAGGGTTTTCCATCTGCCTGGCTTCACTCACCAGGACTTTCATACTGCCTAGCTTCACTCACTAGGACTTTCACCTGGCTTCACTCACCAGGATTTTCCTTCTGCCTGGCTTCACTCACCAGGACTTTCCAGTCAAGTATCCGGTCATCCTTGACCTACTTGACTCTTCTTCAATCAACCTTGCATTGTCAAACATCGAAACCTAAACCAAGACTCAAGCTTGGTCAACCAGGTCAACCTTGACCTGAGGGATGTTGCACCAACAATATGTACGTTTGTAATGTAGTATAAATGTTAGTTGATGTAAAATTTTAATTTCTTGTTCAATATTACAAGTATCGGATTTAAAACTATATAGCCATGAGCACCTTGCTTCTATTGATCCAAATTTTGAAAGGCACCATCCCTTCGATCAATGGGTGTCTCGCACAATAGAATGCCCATAATAAGAAGCCAAGTAAGTTGAGCAAAGAGTGTGAATAGAAAATACTGATATAAAATATAAAATATTAAATATTAAATTGGTGATGTTATTTATAGCGTTGGTTGTTGCTTCTTTGTGATGCAATACATTCGATGCTTTTTATACGATTTGAAGATGAAGTTCAAACAAGGAGACATAAAAAAAATTAGAATTGATGTAATTAAATCAATTTTGAGGGATAAGCTATGTAAAACATCTGATTAAATATCTATAGTATTGTAAGCCAAAAAGTAGGTAGGGAATGTATAGGTACAATTATGTAGTGTTGTTACTTTTATATCTTAGTATTTAGTATTTGTTATTTAATACAATGGTATGTATGATATGAGAAGTGTATACTAAATTGTCACAGGAATAATAATACTATTATGTAGTGAACTAAAAATCATAATATCCAAATTGTCATGCTAGTGCTGATCAGTGAAAAGAGATAACTTATATAACTTATACTTCACACCATATATATCTTCTAAAAACTAAAAACTTGGTAATGGTTGGGTTTTTTCATAAATCCAAATAGGGTAGGTCCAACACTAGGATTCAAGTCTATAAGGTTTGCTTGGAAATATGAATTAGGCATGTAATTTGGGAACTCTAAAGTAATTAAGTTATGAGTAAAAAAAATGGTTGTTATCCCTATAACTCCAAGGTTCACATGTTCTGTGTTAACTGGCATGGAGCAAGAACTTCATTTGTAGTAGTTATAACTAAGTTTCGACACCATATATAACTTCTCCTCTCTCAAACCTTCATAGGAAATGTGATTTTAAAGAAATCCAAGTATTGTAGGGCAATTAGTGGATTTTGGTCAAAACTCACTAATGGACATATACACCTTTGATTGCACTCATTTTAAGTCTTGTGAGTTTCTGATATTGCAAGGACTCTAACGGTGCTTTAAATTTCCATTACTGATTTAAAGCTCTCTAGAGGTGATCGAATGTTGTGAAAAATTTCAGCCTCATTTTGGACCTAATATGGAATACTATCAGGCCCAACATTGGCCTGATAGGTTTCAAAAACTTGAGACCACATCTCCCTTATATAAACTAAAAACTTGCTACGAGTTGCGAATTATTATAGAAATTCCAATAGGCTAGTTCCAACAATGAGTTTCAAGTCTACAACGTGGGATAGGAAATTTCTAGTAGTATTGTAACAAAGCTTAAATCTCTAACTAAGTTTTGACTTAAAACTAAATTCGTGGTTGTTGTTTTTTAACTTAAATCATGTTTGTTAAAATCCATAGCTTCGCCTCTCTCAAAACTTCCTATGGAATACGAATTTGAAGAAATCTAAATATCATTAAAAAAAAAAGGAGTAATACATAGAATAAAATAAATAGATAAAGTATTAAATAAATAAATTAAAATTATAATATATATATATATATATATATATATATATATATATATATATATATATATATATATATATATATATATATATATATATATATATATATTCTCCTCTCTTGGTTGTAGTTCATTGAATACAAATCAAGTGCATTGTTCTGTGCCAATTGGCACGGAGCAAGAACTTCATTTGTAGTAATTATAACTAAGTTTTGACACCATATATAGCTTCTCCTCTTTCAAACTTTTATAGGGAACGTGATTTTAAATAAATCTAAGTACCGTAGGGCAATTAGTGGATTTTTGTCAAAATCCACTGATAAACCTAGACACCTCTGGTTGCACTCATTTCAGGTCTTGTGAGTTTCTGGTATTGCAAGGACTTCAATGGTGCTATCCAATACTGATGTAAAGCTCTCTATAGGTGATCAAACGTTGTGAAAAATTTTAGCCTCATTATGGGCCTGATATGGATTACTATCAGGCCCAATGTAGGCCTAATATGATATAATATCGGGCCCACGTTGGGCCTGATATAGTGTCAAATCATGCCCAACATTGGCCTGATAGGTTGGGACCTTGGCCGCTTTGTTCAACTGATCACTACTAAGTTTCTGATCCCGATATCAAAAACTTGAGACCATCTCTCCTTTTTATAAACTAAAAACTTACTACGGGTTATGAATTAGTATAGAAATTCCAATAGGCTAGGTCCAACAATGAGTTTTAAGTTTGTAGTGTGGGATAGGAAATTTCTAATAGTATTGTAACCTATCTTAAATCTCTAACTAAATTTTGACTTAAAAATAAATTGGTTGTTGTTGTTTTTGTAACTTAAATGATGTTCATTAAAATTCATAAGGTTCACATGTTCTGTGCCAACTGGCATGGAGCAAGAACTTCATTTGTAGTAGCTATGACTAAGTTTTGATAACATAAATAGCTTCTCCTCTCTCAAACTTTCATAACACTCATTTCAAGTTTTGTGAGTTTCTGGTATTGCAAGAACTCCAACGGTGCTATCCAATACTGATTTAAAGCTCTCTAGAGGTGATCGAACGTTGGAAAAAATTTCAACCTCATTATGGGCCTGATATGGAATATTATCAGGCCCAACATGAGCCTGATATGGTATAATATTAGGCCCATGTTGGCCCAATGTTGATCTAATAGGTTGGGACCTTGGCCGCTTTGTTCAACTAATCATTACCAAGTTTCTAATCCTGATGTCAAAAACTTGAGACCATCTCTCCCTTCTATAAACTAAAAACTTACTACGGGTTGTGAATTAGTATAGAAATTCCAATAGGCTAGGTCCGACAATGAGTTTTAAGTCTGCAGCGTGGGATAGGAAATTTTTAATAGTATTGTAACATACCTTTAATCTCTAACTAAGTTTTGACTTAAAAATAAATTGGTGGTTGTTGTGTTTGTAACTTAAATAGTGTTCATTAAAATCCATAAGATTCACATGTTCTGTGTCAACTGGCATAGAGCAAGAACTTCATTTGCAATAGTTATAACTAAGTGTTGACATCATATATAGCTTCTCCTCTTTCAAACATTCATAGGGAACGTGATTTTAAATAAATCCAAGTACCGTAGAGCTATTAGTGGGTTTTGGTCAAAATCCACTAATGGACCTAGACACCTCTGATTGCACCCATTTCAAATCTTATTAGTTTCTAGTATTGCAAGGACTCCATCAGTGCTATCCATTATTGATTTAAAGCTCTCTAGAGGTGATCGAACGTTGCGAAAAATTTCAACCTCATTGTGGGCCTGATATGGAATACTATTAGGCCTAATGTGGGCCTGATATGGTATAATATCAGGCCCACGTTAGGTTTGATATGGTACCATATCAGGCCCAACGTTTGCCTAATAGATTTCTAAAACTTGAGACCACATCTCCCTTCTATAAACTAAAAATTTGCTGCGGGTTGTGAATTAGTATATAAATTCCAATTCACTAGGTCTAACAATGGGTTTCAAGTCTATAGCATAGGATAGAAAAATTTTAATAGTATTGTAACATAGATTAAATCTCTAACTAAGTTTTGACTTAAAAATAAATTAGTGGGGGTTGCTTTTGTAAATTAAATGATGTTAATTAAAATTCATAACTTCACCTCTCTCAAATCTTCCTATGTAATATGAATTTGAAGAAATTCAAATACCCTAAAAAAGGAGTAATATATAGAATAAAATAAATAGATAAAGTATTAAATTAATTAATTAAAATTAAAAAAATAGAAAAAGTCATTAATATCAAAAATAAAAAAAAAAGAAAAATAAAATAGAAAAAAAGATATATAGAATAAACAAAATCATATAATGAAGTGAAATATATCTATAAAATATCAAGTAGATTTATAAAATATTAAAAAGGAGTAATATATAGAATAAAATAAATAGATAAAATATTAAATAAATAAATTAAAATTTTAACAAATTAAGAAAAAACCAAATTATATATATATATATATATATAGATAATCATATTAAAGAAAAATAAAATAGGAAAAAGTAGAGTACATAGATTAAAAAAATCATAAAATCAAGTTAAATATATCTATAAAATATAAAATATATTTTTATAATATTAAAAAGGAGGAATATATAGAATAAAATAAATGGATAAAGTATTAAATAAATAAAATAAATTTTTAGAAAATTAGGAAAAAAATAATTAATATTAAAAATAAAATTAAAGAAAAATAAAATAGATTATATAGAATAAAAAAAATCATATAATGAAGTAGAATATATCAATAAAATATAAAATACATTTTTATAATATTAAAAAAGGAGTAATATATAAATAAAATATTAAATAAATAAATTAAAATTTTAACAAATTAATATATATATATATATATATATCAAATTAAAGCCCATTAAAATTAAAATAGAAAAAAAGTAGAGTATATAAATTAAAAAAGCATATAATGAAGTGAAATATATCTATAAAATATAATATACATTTTTATAATTTTAAAAAAGGTGTAATATATAGAATAAAATATATAGATAAAATATTAAATAAACAAATTAAAATTTTAAAAAATTAATAAAGAACCAAATAAAATAAAAAATACAAATTAAAATTAAAATTTTTAATAAAAATATTAAATAAATAAATTAAATTTTTAAAAAAATAGATATAGAAAAGGGAAATAAATAAATAAATATATATATATATATATATATATATATATATATTAAAATTAAAAATAATGAAAAATAAACCAAAAAAAAATTAGAGTATATAAATTAGATTTTAATAATTATATAATGAAATGAAATATATAAATAAAATATAAAATATATTTTTATAATAAAAAAGGATTACTCTATAGGATAATTTAAAGAGATTAAATAGAAAATAAATAACTTAAAAGTTAACAAATTTAATAAAATATGTTCCGACGTTGGGCCTGATATTAGGGGATATCAGGCCAACGTTTGAATCACAGCACAAGCTCACACTCTTCTGCTTCAGTCATCATCGTCTTCTCAAATGCAACCTATGTAGCTCCATTCGAGGTGTGCCTCTAGCATCATCGACATTCAACCATTATTTTTGTACGTAGCTCCGTTGCTTATTTAGTGGTTGTATCTATAATGGTTTCACCTAGGGTTTGTGTTAATGTTAAGGGCATGTTAGAATAAGAGCATAGCTGTTATTATGAAATCTAAGAGTTTTTTTCTGTGTGATTGTTGATTTATGGTTGCTAAGTTTAGAATGGCTACAAAAGGAGCATCGACAAGTGGATGTGTTGCTCGACCCAGTTATCCAAGTTAGGTCAACAGAGGAAGAACTAAAAGAATAAATTGAAAAAGTACCCTTTGCCATTTCAAAAAATTTATTTCTTCTGTTAAACCGACTGTAGAACAAGAACAGAATATTCGAGGCACACCTTTTTCGTGGATTCTCGACCTCCCTATTAGTTCTTTTGTAGGAGCTCAGGTCCAGAATATGTTTGATAATTGGAATTATGGGGAACAAAACTTCATCTTCCATGGGAAAAAATTGAAATTTACAAAGGTAGATGTTGCACTGATTCTAGGCCTACGATAATGGAGAGATAGTTTGTCTTGATTTAAATGCGGCTTCCAATGTACTATACATAGAGTTTTTTCAAGATTCTGATTATTCTGCCAAACATTTAGACAAACTTATAATGAAGTCGAGATCAAGTGACAAGTTGTACTTTCCGTTATATATTTTGTATTTTTTTGCAATTGTTCTGTTTTGTGATAGTTGCAGTGTTCTTAGAATACCTGTGCTATCCCTAATTGACTGTGTAGATGACTTTGACAACTTAGCTAGGTTTAACTGGTATAATGAGATATATAGTTTCATGGCTCCTCAATTAGAAGCCATTAGTTTGGAGCTTACATTGAGACCAAAATTGCTAGTTGTTGATTCACCGGCCAAGGGCCCCTTGCTTAAGAGATTTCCAAATATTTTAGTTGTAAGTTAAATTATATTTATCTCATGATATTTGTTATGAATATTATATATTTTTATAATCACATTGTAGGTATGAGTGTGTGAGCACATCAGTATCATTGATCCAGACTATCCTAAACAATTTACTAGAATCCTATAGTGGAGTTGGCCTAACTATCACGTTGACACGGTCAAAAAAGTTGATAGACCATGTGACTGCAGATAAAATTATTATAGATTTAATTCTGGCAGAGTTAGAGTTGGATTTAGTACCACACAGGGCTCCTCCAACTCAAGCCCTTGAGTTGGTTGGCCAAGGATCTCCACATCAAGCTCAAGAAGGTATACTACAGTGCCCAAATATGGTAGACTGTACTCAGTGCAAGGAAAATGGAGAACAAATTAAAATTTTAAAGCAACAATTACATAACACTGCTAAAAGTTTAGAGGATGCTAATAGTAGCATGGCAACAATCATAAATAAAAAGGATAGTCTCTTAACACCAAAGGATATTTTAATTGTTGAGATGGAGTGTATGCTTAAAGAAAAAGATCTACAAATAAGTGAACTTCATGAGTTACGGGATAGAGTGCCAAAATGGCTAACACTAGCAATGTTGTTGTGGATAATAGAATTTTAATTGTAAAAGACAAAATCATATCCAATGCCGAGAATAAAATCAAAGAGCTCCAAAAAGTCCTATAAAGCAAGGTCTCAACAGAGCCACGAGCATCCCCTACCACGAATAAAGAGGGCATAGACCCTAATCTACCAAGACTACCAACTAATTTTGGTCTAGGCCTCAAAAGAAAGAGAACTTAGAGAAATTATATATCATATTGTAAAAAAAAGCAAACAGATTGTTTAGAATGTAGAACTAGAAACTCCTGCACCATCAAAGACTGAAGACACAAGTTCATCAAATATAGAAATAAAATGTGATGAACTTAAGAAGCTCAAGACCAAAATATTGAAGGTAGGGTCAAGTGTAGGTACTTCGTTCTTTTATAATCCTTAATGACATATTAACATTTGAATTTTTTCAGCAAGCCAAGATATTTTTTAAGAAGACTAAAGATGGTATGATACTAGATGCATTATTGAAGTTGAGTCAGTTAAAGTAAGTTAGTTGGTAGCGTAATTGCATAATCATGTTAACTAATGATGATTATTAGAGTTGAATAATAATTATTAGTGCTAACTTATTTTTTCCATTTTTTTTAGTGATTATGTAGGATTACGATGCTTTCAATATGGTCCAATGATACTTTCTCATTAGATATGCACTCTCTTATGATAATATTTGATTGGACTCAATACACCAATGGGGATTGCATAAATGCTTATTGGATTATTCCAGCTAATGAAGCCAAAAACTCTAACTCACTATACTACCCATCCATATTTTATGGGGTTGGATTTCAAGTAAGTATTTGATCACCTGATATTATTTTTTACATATACTGAATGCAGTTGACTAAAATTTTATCTTATTTACATAGCAAATGTTTGGAATAATGCACGTGGACGCATTAAAACAAAGTGCTAAAACTGATGAAAAAAGCTCATTAGATATATTTTCTGCCCTCTAAATAATGAAGATGATCATTGACATTTAATGGTCATAGACCTAGAGGAAGGTCATATAATTCATTATAACTCTCTCGCCGTCACAGAAATATATATATATATACATACACATATATATATATATATATATATATATATATATATATATATATATATATATATATATATATATATATATATATATATATATATATATATATATATATATATACACACACACACACACACACACACACACACACACACACACACACACAATATGTTAGGATGTATACTAAAAGCCTAGCTTTTGGTATATACATTTATCTAGAAATAAGAATCACATTGGTCAAATGTCTACATTTATGATAAATGTAGTTGTTCAATTAATTTATATTGTAGATAACATGGTGTGTGGTGTCACACACAGAGGATCATGTTATCAGTACCTTATAAATTATAAACAGTAGCTCACAACCACGATGGAAAGGAACAAATCATTGGAAGGTCACAGTGTAATTAGGTATTAGTTTATCTTAACTATATAATTACACTAGTACACTTAGAGTGTATTGAGTAGGACCATTAGAGGTCGTTTCTTTTATACTGACTTTATAAAGGAACAAAGACCTCAGTTATTATGGAAGTGTGTGCTCTTAATCCTAATATAATAACAAGCACATATATTTGATATTTATTTCTTTAATTTATCAATGGGTGAAATTTAGTTTGATAAATCAATAAGACCGATAAGTTGGGAAATGATATCACTTATAGTGTGTGTTGTTGATTATAGAAGGAAATTGTGTCCTAGTAATCTAGGTTGAGAATGTCCCCAAGAGGAGCTCATAAGGATTGTCATGTTAAACCCTGCAGGTGGACTTAGTCCGACATGACGATAAGGTTGAGTTGTACTACTCTTGGACTAAGATATTAATTAAATAAGTTGTCAGTAACTCACTTAATTAGTGGACATTCGACATCTTAAACACAGAGAGACTAACACACTCATAATAAGAAGGAGCCCAAAATGTAATTTGGGATTGGTGCGGTAGTTCAATAATAGTTCTCTAGTGGAATGAATTATTATTGATAAAATTAAGCTGTGTGTTTGGGGCGAACACGGGATGTTTAATTTTATCGGGAGACCAAAACCAATTCCTCCTCTCGGTCGCTATCGTAGCCTCTTGTATATAGAGATTTATACCCACCACATACCCACCTTCTTACCCATCCAATGGGGCCGGCCAAGCTAGCTTGGAACCCAAGCTAGGGCCGGCCAAGACCAAGTGGATGAGCCAAGTTGGTGGCCGGCCAAAGCTTGGGTCCCAAGCTTAGGTGGCAGGCCACTAGAATATTAAAAAGGATTTTTATTAAAATTATTTCTTATGTGGATATCATGGTTTTAAAAGAGAGTTTAAAAATTAAAAATTTCCTTTTATAGCTTTCTACAAAAGATTAAGAGAAGAGATTAATCTCTTTCCTTATTTGTAGATTAAAAGGATGGTTTAAATTTTTGGTAAAAACTTTCCTTATTTGTAAATCATCTACATGTTTAAAATTGAGTTTAAAATTTGAAATCTTTCCTTATTTGTTGATTAAAAGGTGGATTTTAAATTTTAAAAAAACTTTCCTTTTTAACCATGTTCATGATTTAAAAGAGAGTTTAAAAATTAAATATTCTCTTTTATAAGTTTCTACAAGAGATTAAGAAAAGATTTGATATCTTTCCTTATTTGTAGATTAAAAGAGATTTTAATTTTTAGAGATAACTTTCTTTTTATCCACATGTTTAAAAGAAAGATTTTAATTTATAAAATTTCCTTTTTACCAATCATGAAGGGATGAAAATTATTGGAGAAATTTTTTATAAATTTCTGGAGACAAATTAGGAAGTTTTAATTAATTAAAACTCTCCTTGTTTGTAGCTTTAATATGGCCGGCCATTATAATTGATGAGAAGAAAATTATTTTTAATTAAATAAATTTTCTTTTTCAATGGCAAAAGAATTAAGAAAGCTTTTATTAAATTTTCCTTATTTGCCAAGACCAAGGATTATAAAAGAGGGGGTAGAGGAGGCTTCATGGGAAACGACTCTATTCTATTTTTCTTCTCTTTTCTTCCTTGGTGTGGCCAGCCCTTCTCCTTTTCTCTCTTCCTCTTGTGTGGCTGAAATCCTTTATCTCTTGGAGCTTTGAGTAGGTGGCCGGATCTAGCTTGAGGAAGAAGGAGAGAAAGCTTGCATCCCTTGGAGCTTGGTTGGTGAAAAAAAATTCTTCATCCTTTAGAAGATATGCTTGGCCGAAACTTGAAGGAAAGAAGAAGAAGGTGCCTTGGTGGTTCTCGTCTCGGAAGATCGTTGCCCACACAACGTCCGGGATTAGAAGAGGAATACGTAGAAGACCTAGAGGTTTTTGTTTGCAAAAGAAAAGGTATACTAGTATTTAATTTCCGCATCATACTAGTTTTATTTCTTTGTAAAAATACCAAATACGAGAGGCATGCGATTCTAGTATTTCGAATTTGTTTTCGATATTGTGTTCTTTTGTTTTTCTTTTCCTTGTGATTTGATTGTTCTTTTTGGTTGACCTAAAGTTATTTAAGGAAATTAAATATTAGCTTTCCTTAAAAGGTTTTGTCTAGGCGGTGGTGGTTGTTCCCATATCCAAGAAGGCCATGTGCCTCGCCATGCAGTCCTGGAAGCTAATTTTGAAAATTAATATTTAATGGAATTAATAACCTAGGTGATTTGGATCGAATGTGTTAAGTTCCGCAGGAGATCCAAGTCTAAACCTAAAAGAACAAATAAATTAAACTTTGGATCAAACGTGTTAAGTTCCGCAGGCGATCCAAGTTTAATTTAAAAGAACACATGGTAGCTAGGAAAAGGTTCAGACCTTTGTACAAAATTTTTGTACAGTGGAACCATTAGGTTTTCCGAGTAGCAACCAACACAATAAGCGTTGGATATGTATTAATTACTAATGTCATTTATATGTAGGTGTTGTTTTTTAAGAAGCTAAACTGGTCATACTATCGCATATGGCATCATGAATTAGCACCTTTCTCCGGGAAAGACTTTAAATCAATTCAAGTTAATGGCCCCACACAAAGTAAATCGTAAGTATTTATTTATGTTCCATCATCTTTACTTCAAAATAGACTCTTAAAATTTTAATATTAATTTCTTGTAGGTTAAATTATGCTTTTTTTTATGATGCGCTAAGCAAAGAGTTTGATATTTCAGAGATCAACAAACTTTATACAAGCTGAAATGAGAGCTTATAGATTTAGTCTTGGACATAAAATAATGACTGACAAAAACTTTAAATTGTATATTTGTAATTAAAAATGTGTGTAATTGACTATTCTTGTAATGATATACTATTTGTGTAAATTCAAATTATGTTGTATCATATTTTAGATGAACGGTTGTATAATTTTTGAACTACATATCTATGTTTCAGAGTCTGAGGTTTCAGAGTTTGATGTTTAAGGTTTGAGAGAGGAGAAGCTATGGATTTTAATGAACACCATTTAAATTACAAAAACAACAACTATCAATTTATTTTTAAGTAAAAATTAACTTAGTTAGAGATATATTACAATACTATTAGAAATTTCCAATCCCACACTATAGACTTAAAACCCATTGTTAGATCTAGCCTATTGGAATTTCTATACTAATTCACAACCTGTATCAAGTTTTTAGTTTATAGAAGGGAGATGTGGTCTCAAGTTTTAAAAACCTATCAGGCCAACGTTGGGTCTGATATGGTACCATATCAGGTCCAACGTTGGCCTAATATTACACCATATCAGGCCCACGTTGAGTCTGATAGTATTCCATATCAGGCCCACAATGAGGCTAAAATTTTTCATAATGTTTGATCACCTTTAGAGAGCTTTAAATTAGTAATGGATAGCACCATTGAAGTCCTTGCAATACCAAAAAATCACAAGACATGAAATGAGTGCAATCAAAGGTCTATAGGTCTATCAATGAATTTTGACCAAAACCCACTAATGGCCCTACAGTACTTGAATTTATTTAAAATCACATTCCCTATGAAGGTTTGAGAGAAGAGAAGCTATATATTGTGTCAAAAATTAGTTATAACCAATACAAATGAAGTTCTTGCTTCGTACCAGTTGGCACGGAATAGTGCACCTAAATTGTATTTAATGAACAACAACCAAGAGAGGAGAAGTGTGTGTGTGTGTGTATATATATATATATATATATATAATTTATTTTTAAAATTTTTTTAAAAATTTTATTTAATTTATTTAATACTTTATCTATTTATTTTATTCTATATATTACTCTTTTTTTAGGGTATTTGGATTTCTTCAAATTCACGTTCCATGGAAGGTTTGAGAGAGGCGAAACTATGGATTTTAATAAGCACCATTTAAGTTACAAAAACAATAACAACCAATTTATTTTTAAGTCAAAACTTAGTTAGAGATTAAAGCTATGTTACAATACTATTAGAAATTTCCTATCCTACGCTGCAGACCTAAAACCCATTGTTGGACCTAACTTATTGGAATTTCTATATTAATTCAGAACCCATAGTAAGTTTTTAGTTTATAGAAGGGAGATGTGGTCTCAAGTTTTAGAAACCTATCAGGCCAACGTTGAGCCTGATATGGTACCATATCAGATCCAATGTGGGCATGATATGGTATGCCCATGTTGGGCCTGATAGTATTCCATATCAGGCCCACAATGAGGCTTAAATTTTTTGCAACGTTCGATTACCTCTAGAGAGCTTTAAATCAGTAATGGATAGCATCGTTGTAGTCCTTGCAATACCAGAAACTCACAAGACATGAATTGGGTGCAATCAGAGGTGTCTAGGTCTATCCATGAGTTTTGACCAAAATCCACTTATGGCCCTACGATACTTGGATTTATTTAAAATCACGTTCCCTATGAAGGTTTAAGAGAGGAGAAGCTATATATGGTGTCAAAACATAGTTATAACCATTACAAATGAAGTTCTTGATCTGTGCCAATTGACACAGAACATGTGAACCTTATGGATTTTAATTAACATCATTTAAGTTACAGAAACAATAACCACCAATTTATTTTTAAGTCAAAACTTAGCTAGAGATTTAAGTTATGTTACAATACTATTAGAAATTTCCTATCCCACGCTGTAGAATTGAAACTCAATGTTGGACCTAGGCTATTGGAATTTCTATACTAATTCACAACCCATAGTAAGTTTTTAGTTTATAGAAGGGAGATGTGGTCTCAAGTTTTAGAAACCTATCATGCCAACGTTGGGTCTAATATGGTACCATATCAGGCCCAACATAGGCATAATATTATACCATATTAGGCCAACATTATGTCTGATAGTATTCCATATCTGGCCCACAATGTGGCTGGAATTTTTTACAACATTCGATCACCTCTTGAGAGTTTTAAATCAGTAATGGATAGCATTGTTGGAATCTTTTCAATACCAGAAACGCACAAGACTTGAAATGGGTGTAATCAAAGGTGTCTAAGTCTATTAATGAATTTTGATCAAAATCTACTGATGGCCCTATAGTACTTGGATTTATTTAAAATTACATTCCTTATAAAAGTTTGAGAGAGGAGAAACTATATATGGTGTCAAAACTTAGTTATAACCACTACAAATGAAGTTCTTGCTCCGTGCTAGTTAGCACAAAACATGTGAACCTTATAGATTTTAATGAACATCATTTAAGTTACAAAAATAATAACCACCAATTTATTTTTAAGTCAAAACTTAGTTAGAGATTAAAGCTATGTTACAATACTATTAGAAATTTCCTATCCCACACTGCAGACTTAAAACTCATTGTTGGACCTAGCTTATTGGAATTTCTATACTAATTCACAACCCGTAGTAAATTTTTAGTTTATAGAAGGGAGAGATGGTCTCAATTTTTTGATATTGGGATTAGAAACTTGGTAGTGATCAATTGAACAAAGCGGCCAAGGTCCCAACCTATCAAGCCAATGTTGGGCCTAATATGGTCAAGCCCAACATGGGCTTGATATTACACCATATCTGGCCCATGTTGGGTTTGATAGTATTCCATATCATGCCCATAATGAGGCTAAATTTTTTTTTCAATGTTCGATCACCTCTAGAGAGCTTTAAATCAGTAATGGATAGCACCGTTGAAGTCCTTGCAATATCAAAAACTCACAACATTTGAAATATGTGCAATCAGAGGTATCTAGGTCCATTAGTAGGTTTTGACCAAAATCCACTGATATACCTATGATACTTGGATTTCTTTCACATTCCCTATAAAGGTTATTTGAGAGAGGAGAAATTATATATGGTGTCAAAACTTAGTTATAACCACTACAAACGAAGTTCTTGCTAAGTGCTAGTTGGCACATAACAATGCACCTAATTTTAATTCAATGAACAACAATTGGTGTCCTATTTTATTTTTCAAGCACAATAACAATCATTTTATTTAACTCATAACTTATTTATAGTTTAAAGCAAATTTATAAGACTTTGACATTTTCAACCCTAACTTGTTAAATTGAAATGCACAGTTGGACTAAGCCTATTATATTTCTGAATATTTACAACTGCTAACGCATTTTTATTTTATAAAATGGAGATATGGTGTGAAGTATTAGTTCTTCCTTGCTAGGATTAGTTTACACTTCTCATATCATAGATAGCACTATATTAAAAAATAAATACTACATACAAAGATATAACAATAACATCACTTTACATAACTATTTTTCTTACAATTCTATGGATGTACTGCATACAAATATATAGATCCACTCCTCCTGGTTACAACTATATAAATCAAGCAAAATATTCCTTTATACATATACAAGTAAGTCAAAAACCAGGGGCTGGTGGCAGTCTATAAGTCCTTTGATTATGGCACGGTTATTTGCACTGGATGCATTTGATTTTTACCTTCTCATTATTTTTCGACTCAATCTGTGTCTTCTTTCATCTACCCGGCTGCACAAAGCTACGGGGACATAGAACTGTAATGTTGTTCACGCTCCTATGCCAAAATTCCTTACTTTAACAGGGATAAATACGATCCATGTATTTCACATTCCAATTTTATGAATGAAAATAATGTTCACAATATAAGAGTGAATCCATGTTCTGATGAATGATGATGACAATAGCATATGAGCAAGGCAATCCTGAAATTTGAAACTCCCCATAGTCACAATATTTTATTTCCAAATCAACAATGAATGAAGCACCCCATATCTCTACTTCCATTTCAGATTGAGAGTAGGGGTAGATTTGATATCGTATAGCTTTCTCTCCCCTTAAATCCATTTCTTTGGTAGCATGAGGTGTCAAAGCAACATACCATTTTCAGACTTCCTCCCTATAGTTAAAGAATCATTGAGCTACATTTCTTCTAGTATTATCAATTAACCTGTTTATGGAAAGTTCACGTGTATGCTTGAACAAAACATTTAAACTGTTTACATAATTGGTGGTTAGCATTGTGTACCTTCTTCCACTAAAGTGTGCATTAGCCCATCTTTTAGGATCAATGTTCTGAAGCCACTTATGGGCATCTAGATGTTTTTCAAACATGGACTATATTATGAGATCATATTGGAGTGTTGTGTTTGCTTGAGCTGCTACCCAAAACAAGCCTAAACCTGACCTACTGTCAGTATCTATTACCATATTGCAAGACATGTAGTGGCAACAGAAAGTATGATGAGCATTTGGGTAGAATTTCCTAACTACTGATATAATGTCACGATGTCTATCTGATACTATGTTCATTGACTATGCATCAATGGCAAAGAATCTCTTCGTATGATCCAAAAACCACTCCCAGGTAGACCCATATTCAACTTCAGTGATTCCAAAGGCTATTGGAAGGACATTATCACTAGCATCAATTGTTATAGCCATCAACAACACACCCGGATACTTCCCTCTTGGATGTGTGGCATCAATTCCGATCAATTTGTGAAGATAAGACTGAATACTCTTCGACAAGTTCCAAAACTCTAAAAACAGCGCTAGAATTGATTATCATCATTCATGTGTAGTGCTACATAGGTTTCATGATCCTTGACTCTTAACTCACGCAGATATAATGGAAGATCTCTATAAGCTTGGTCATAATCTCCAACAACCTTCTTCATCACTTTCTCCCAAGCTATGTATGCTTTTATGTATGATATGGTTACTCTAAACCTAACTTTTATATCTGATATAATCATACTTGGATTATACTATTCATTAGTAACAAATTGCTCTTCAACAAAAAAATACTACAAAAGAGGAAGATCATGCTTGATGATCAACACTTTCCCTAATTGTGTCACATTAGCGTTCCTTTACATATTTCATAACAGTGAACTCTACATCTCCCGACCAACTACTCTCCATGTACATGGTTGATTAAAGCAGACGACTTTTACTTTATTTTTCAGAGTGTCGACTGGTTATATCTCATATGCTTAACCATGGCATGTTTCACAAGTGCATTCTTGAACTCTTGTCGAGACGAAAAAATCTATCCAACACAAAACTCATGCTCATCTATTGCCTCTTCAATTGACCTTTGGAGTAATAGAGAATTTAGAATATATGGATTATCATCTATTGGGAACTCCTCTAAGTCAATGTACTGCTTTGGAGAAATTTTATATTGTTCAATCTGCATATCATCAGCTAAGAATTCTCGTACATCTGTATTGCATTATAATTTCTCTTCAATTCAGATATAATGCCCTTCCTCCTCACTCTAAGTAGTCTCAAAGTAATCACCAAGTGTTATACAAGGATTCAGAATCTCATCTTCTAGAATACTTGCTTCTTTATTTAGATCAAATGTCAAATTGCTACTTGTATTTCTATTTGTGTTCTGCACACCACTATACTCCAAAGACAATGGAATATTTATTCTAGATAATTCTCCTACATTAACTCCATGTCCAATGCAAGAATTTGCATCAAGTGTATTCCATATCTCAAAGAGAATTTCTTCAGCTATATGATCATCCCTGATAAATAAATTATAAACTAATTTAGCAAATTTACAACTACATAATCAAGTATTGTTGTGCATACTAATTTAGCAAAGACCAAGTATATGACGTACATATTAGATTTTTATAATTTATCAGTGGTTGCGACACAATCCGACTGATATGGACCTAGGGTTTTTACAATTTTGCATAATTTCAACCATTAGGAAGGGTTGAGCGAAGAAAAGATATATATGGTGTAAAAGCAAAGTTTTAACCAAAGATCACGTTAGACCTGATATAATCATATATCAGACCCGTATTGAAGCAGAAACTTCTTGTAATGTTGGACCACTGTTGAGAGACCTAAAGAAGTAATGGATAACACAATTTAACTCCTTACAACTACTGAAACTAACAACACGTTAAATGGGTGTAATCAAACAAGTTTAAGTCCATAAGTGGATTTTGGTCAAAACACATTGATGGACCTAGGGTAATTGGATTTATACAAACTCCTAATCACTATGAAGGGTTGAGCGAGAAGAAGGTAAATATGGTATCAAACGAAAATTTTGATCAAAGAAGAAAGTGGGCCTGATATGATCGCATATCAAGCCCGACGTGTTGATGCCTACCATTTCAACCTGACATGCTTGAGCAAGATTAGCTAAAATCTAGCATCACAGTGGAGCAACTTGCAAAAACTGATTAAGTATTGGAAAAGATCATATTGCAGGTGTTATTGAATATTTATTTCCCACATCCAATGAAACCATAAACACGATTTCTGTCATTACCCTTTGCTACCTAACTGTAATTATTTTTTACATCACAATCTTATTTTATTGTAGTAAATTTATACATATATCACTAAACTTTTAACTATATTCTTCTACTAATTTCACTATTGCGAGAAATTTATCCTTCAATGCCGAGGTTCTTAACCGTTGTTGTCCTTTAAACTCTTTTTTTGAAACTCTTACAATAATATTTCTAAACCTTAAATAGTATTTTGTAATCCTGTCAAATAACAAGAGGTTTATGATCGTTTCATATTTATAAGCCTAGATAAAGGGATAGAGGGAGAGAGAGAGGGGCTGAGAGGAGATGTATCCGAATTAAAAAATAATTTTTAATTAGAAATATGGTTTAAATGTTTGGAAAATAATAAATGAGAAAAGCAGACTGGCAACCTGATAGGACAAGTAAAAGGAGAATTTTATTTTTTATCTGCGTCCTGATATAAACAAAACTACCATATAACTTTTGGTAAATATCATATTTAAGATACGCCCTTTTACTTTTGGTAAATTGTCGCTATCGATATTAGAACAAGCTTGACAAATCAGCCTCGAAGTAGTCCAGCTCTTGGAGCATCCAGTCCGTGTCCCAAGAAGGCCAATTCACATCGGAATTAACTCCGGCATCGCCGGCCGTCGGCGACGGTAAGGTCGGAGAGGGTCTGCTGACGCCGCAGTTGCTGTTATCCGGAGTCGTCGGCACCAAGTCCTCTGTTTCAACTGTGAGCCCGGTCCGGAAGCTCGAGAGCAAGTCTCGGCTCCGCTGCTGCTCCGCCGCTTGATGGCAAGTATGCTCGCCGTGGTAGATGACGCGGAAGAGCAGCGGGTCGCCGTCGGATCGCTGCACTTGCTTGGTCGCGGGGCAGCCCTGAGTCGCGCGATGCCTACACCTGAAGTAGCATCTGCACAGAGAACGATCGATAAAAATCCCACCTTTTTTCATCACTCTGTTTTCTTGCTCCACAATTTACGGAAAAGTTCCAATCTTGAGAACGATGATGGTTTGCAGCAGACCTTGGGTGCTTGGCTCCGAGGATGTCTTTTTGCCCGTACTTCCTCCAGCTACAGCCGTCGCCGACGGGGGATTCGACTCCTTCAACAGCGCCGGAATCCACTCGCACTTCTTTCGTCCACTTGGGCATTATCTTCCTGTCCATAGATACGCATAAATTTTACAAATTACGAAGGGCTATCGATTGACACCGTCTCTATCGAATGGATCGGACCTCTTCTTGGGAATCTTGCCGGCGGAACGAAGGCACTCTCCAGCGACCTCCGGGTGGCTCGATTTGACCAAGGAAATCGACTTGTCTATCGCTGTAAGCATCTCTTGCAGCAGCAAATGACAGGATTCGCTGGAAAAGTGAAGAATGAGCTCGACTTCCACAAGCCTCGCCAGTTCCTGGAGTCGAGCGAGCTCGTCCAGTAGCAGGTCTCGCTGTTCCTTCCCCAAGCCTTTCTCCATTACTCTCCTTCTCCTATTCTCCTTCTCCTATTCTCCAGAAGAAAGGCTCCGAAGCCTCTAAAAGAACAGGAGGTCTTATAGTAGTGCAGAAAGCTTGACTGAGTTGGTCACTCAGTTTGACGGCGAGATCATTTTCATGGCCGTCGTCGTCGTCACCGTCGCCATCTTGTTCTCGTTTCACACCGTCCAAAAGACTGGCCTTTGGTCCCGAGAGATGGTTGATTGCTCCAAGATTTGACTGCGATTATATCCAAATCGTTGGAAAATGCCAAGCTTCAGAATCTTCAAACCAGGGAATGAGGGTGAGTGAATGGGTATGTGAAAGGGGTTACGTTTGTGACGTCACCGTTCTGCCTCACTGCTTACGTTACGTAATTGGGTTAATTCGATCCTGCTTGTACAGGCATTGCCTCAACTTCTCACATTGGGATGATGGAACCCACATTTAAGTAGTGGGTTCCATCACCTCATTGTGAGAAGTTGAGGCAGTGCTTGTACAAGCAGGGTGAAATTTATCACGTAATAGTTAATTCGATCCTGTCTGTCAGGCACTGCCCCAACCTCTCACATTGGGATGGTGGAACCCACACTTAAGTAGTGGGTCCCACCATCTCATTGTGAGAAGTTGGGGCAGTGCCTGTACAGGCAGGGTGAAATTTACCACGTAATGGTTAATTCGATCCTGCCTGTACAAACACTGCCTCAACCTTTCACATTGGGATGGTGGAACCCACACTTAAATAGTGGGTCCCACCACCTCATTGTGAGAAGTTGGGGCAGTGTCTGTACAGGCAGGGTGAAATTTATCACGTAATGGTTAATTCGATCCTACCTGTACAGGCACTGTCCCAACCTCTCACATTGGGATGGTGAAACCCACACTTAAGTAGTGGGTTTCACCACCTCATTGTGAGAAGTTGGAGCAGTGCCTGTACAGACAGGGTGAAATTTATCACGTAATAATTAATTCGATCCTGTCTGTACATGTACTGTCCCGTAATTGAGTATATTCTCACAAAGGCCCACTTATCTTTCTAAAATTTCCAAAGGCGTACTTTTGACCGGTCAACCAAAAATAATAATTCCAAGTGACTGATCCTTGTCAAATATTTTTAAAAATAATTAAAAACTATAAAAGTCTTATAGTATGTGTCACCAATTTAATATTATTGCACTCCTATAATTCACTCATACCTCGTAATAATATGCGATTCAAAGAGTCAGGACAATCTAAGAAGTCCAGGTGTGTAGGTCGGACCAATGCCTGATTCAGCCGGGTTGGGCCCGGAAGGAAAAGAGTGAAGAAAGTTTTTACGCTCAGTACTCAAACCTCATGCTAGTAGGGCCCAGGCGATGTATGGTGTTTAGTATTGCTCAGGTGAAGTGGTGCTCGGCATCGAAGACTCGGACTAGAAGAAATCGAACATGAGAGGATTGAAGATTTAACTTGATAGAGAAACGCTTTAGGAGTGACAGGCAATGATGACAGAAGGATGTGATCGTCCAACTGTTACCAAACTGATGGACAATAATGATGGATGATGACTATTGTAAAAGGGGCACCGTAAGATCATAATTAGGGTCGTTACTAGACGAAGGTTGTAAAATGAAATGGGTAATCAAAGGGAAGGGTTTGTTTTTTTCTCACTAATATTCTCTTCTGAAGTCTCACATAACCATCGGATAAGGCCGACGTTCTCTAACTACGTGCTAGTTTTGGATAGGAACCTGCACTTGAGGTTCGGAAACAAAGAGCGCTCCGCATAGAACTACCTGGATTGACATCAAATTAGTAATTTTACACTTTTGAAGTTTTTTAAAATAATTATTAAAGATTTTTTTTCTTTATAAAAAATACTTGATAATCATCCAAAAAATCTAAAAGATATGCTAAAAGATATGACCAATTGACTGATTAGTCAACTTAGATTAATTTTAATATTTGATGAAGCGAGTTAATTAGACCAATTGAGAAAGCTATCCTTTGATTAAATCTAAAAGGAAGGTGGGCCTTTTAATTATTTTGTAATATTAATTAAATTTAATTAAATACAGAGAGACAACTAATTAAATCAATTCTTCGGTCGAAAGTTTGGACCGTCAACATTCAAATGTATGAACTCTAAAGATGTGACACTGCAATAAATAAATAACTTATTATTTTCCACAAGTTAGTCAATCCAATTGGTATGATAATGTCGACAGAATGAATCATCGGATGAAGGTATTTAAAAATTAGTTATATGATAAACGACAATCTTGAAGTCTAACTTCATTATCTCTGACTCGAAGAACAAACAATTCGACATTTGAATTATAATTGTAGCAAAATGACCATTGTGATTGATATAGATCAGTAGTTGATTTATGCGCATGAGTACTATATATATATTGGATAAGAATTAAAGGGCACTATAGAACATGCCACTTCAAAAAATATTAAAACAACATTCTATCTTATTTTTTATAGCAAAATATTCTTAATTTAATATTATTATTATAGTATTTTTTTATCAAAATTATTACACATTCCTTATATTTTTAAAGCTCAAAATTACTCATTCACTTAAACTTATTTTAATATTAGCGAAAAATACTCCAACTTAATTAAAAGTGTTTTAAATTACGAAAAAAAAAATTGTGTATTGAAGTAATTTTGACTAATAGGATAACAAATAATTTTAGATAACAAAAAAGATGAAGGCTCTTTAGTATTTTTTTTTTTTTCAATTTAGGTGTGTTTTTTTATAATATTTTTTTATTATTTTTATCACGTTTATTTTGTGTATTTATTTTTCTGGCCACTTTGAATTTGACTAATTGACTAGAACGTGGCCAACTTTCAACTATATATTGTCGGTCAACATATCCCATCTACATGGCTGTCAAATATTTAAAAAGAAAAATAAAAATAAAAATAATAATAGAACACTAAAATTTATCAATTCTATATTTCTTTAGGTAAAATTTTAAGCAAATAAATATATGGATATGTATAAAAAATAAAATTTATAATTTTTATTAATTTAAATTAAATTCACAAGTGGTAGTCTTATAGTATGATTCAGTTCATAAGTTGTGTCAGATGAGGATGTCGATAATAAGAATAAGGATGTTGATGGAGAGAAAGCTTGACTCGGAACCTGGAGATACACCGCAAGCTTTTGGCCTTCTAGCGGAGCAGGGGAGACACTGGAGAATGATACCTATGGACCTACGTACACCATCGATAGCTCACAAGGGGCATTAGAGCGAGAACTAGAGAAGAGGTCATTAGTGCAGGAACTCCGACTCTCAAATCAGAAAGATGCCCAACGGAAAGCGTACGAAAAATAGAAGCGTAGTAGATGCGTGTGTGCAGGTGTTAGGATGTATACTAAAAGCCTAGCTTTTGGTATAAAACATTTATCTAGAAATAAGAATCACATTGGTCAAATGTCTATATTTGTGATAAATGTAGTTGTTCAATTAGTTTATATTGTAGATAATATGGTGTGTGGTGTCACACACAGAAGATCATGTTATCAGTACCTTATAAATTATAAACAGTAGCTCACGACCATGATGGAAAGGAACAAATCATTTGAAGGTCGTAGTGTAATTAGGTGTTAGTTTATCTTAACTATATAATTACACTAGTACACTAAGAGTGTATTGAGTAGGACCATTAGAGGTCGTTTCTTTTATACTGACTTTATAAAGAAACAAAGACCTCAGTTATTATGGAAGTGTGTGCTCTTAATCCTAATATAATAACAAGCACATATATTTGATATTTATTTCTTTAATTTATCAATGGGTGAGATTTAGTTCGATAAATCAATAAGCCCGATAAGTTGGGAAATGATATCACTTATAGTGTGTGTTGTTGATTATAGAAGGAAACTGTGTCCTAGTAATCTAGGTTGAGAATGTCCCCAAGAGGAGCTCATAAGGATTGTCATGTTAAACCCTGCAGGTGGACTTAGTCCGACATGACGATAAGGTTGAGTGGTACTACTCTTGGACTAAGATATTAATTAAATGAATTCTCAGTAATTCACTTAATTAGTGGACATTAGACATCTTAAACACAGGGAGACTAACACACTCATAATAAGAAGGAGCCCAAAATGTAATTTGAGATTGGTGTGGTAGTTCAATAATAGTTCTTTAGTTGAATGAATTATTATTGATGAAATTAAGTTGTGTGTTCGGGGCGAACACGGGAAGCTTAATTTCATCGGGAGACCAAAACCAATTCCTCCTCTCGGTCCCTATCGTAGCCTCTTGTATATAGAGATTTATACCCACCACATACCTACCTTCTTACCCATCCAATGGGGCCGGCCAAGCTAGCTTGGAACCCAAGCTAGGGCCGGCCAAGACCAAGTGGATGAGCCAAGTTGGTGGCCGGCCAAAGCTTGGGTCCCAAGCTTGTTGGTTGCTATTCGGAAAACCTAGAGGTTCCACTGTACAAAAAATTTGTACAAAGGTCTGAACCTTTTCCTAGCTACCATGTGTTCTTTTAAATTAAATTTTGGATCGCCTGCGGAACTTAACACGTTTGATCCAAAACTTAATCTATTCGTTCTTTTAGGTTTTGACTTGGGTCTCCTGCGGAACTTAACACGTTCGACCCAAATCGCCTTAAGTTATTAATTCCATTAAATATTAATTTCCATAATTGGTTCCCAGTACTGACGTGGCGAGGCACATGGCCTTCTTGGATATGGGAGCAACCACCACCGACTAGACAAAACCTTTTATAGAAAGCTAATATTTAATTTCCTAAAATAACTTTAGGTTAACCGAAAAGAACAATCAAATCACAAGGAAAAAAATAAAACAAAAGAACACAACATCGAAAAACATATTCGAAATACTAGAACGTAAGCCTCTTGTATTTGGTATTATTTCCATAAATAACTAGTATGATGCGGAAAGAAAAATTACTAGTTATACCTTGTAGAAAAACCTCTTGATCTTCTACCGTATTCCTCTTCTAACCTCGGACGTTGTGTGGGCAACGATCTTCCGAGATGAGAAACCACCAACCACCTTCTTCTCCTCCTAGCTAGGTTCGGCCACAAAAAGCTTAACCAAGGATGAAGAACAAAACACCAACCAAGCTCCAAGAGATGCTAGCTTTCTCTCCTTCTTCTTCTTCTTCTTCTTCTTCTCCAAGTAGTATCCGACCGCCACAAGAGCTCCAAGCCTTTGAGAGATTCGGCCACCACAAAGAGGGAGAGAGGAAGAGGATGGCCGACCACTCCAAGGAATAAAAGAGGGAGAGAAATAATAGAGGTTGTCCCCCATGAAGGCACCCTCACCCCTTCTTTTATATTCCTTGGCCTAGGCAAATTAGGAAATTTAATTACAATAAAATTTCCTTAATTCCCTTGACATGATTTAATTGAGAAAAATAAAATAAAATTTCCCCAATTAATCTCTAATGGCCGGCCACATCAAAAGAGATAAATTAGACAAGTTTTAATCAACAATTAAAACTTCCTAATTTGTTTCCAGAAATTTTTTAAAAATAAAATTTCTCTTTAAAAATCTCTTCATGGTTGATAAAAAGAAATTTCTATAATTTTAATTTTATCAACATGTGGATAATTTTAAAGAGAAAATAAAATATCTTACAAATCTACAAATAAGGAAAAAGATCAAATCTCTTTCTTTAATCTTTTGTAAATCTTTTACAAGAGAGATATTTTAATTTCAATTCTCTTTAATAAATTATTTCTTCCACATAATAAAAATTAAAATTAAAATTCTTTTTTAATTTAATTTGGCCGGCCCCCACTAGCTTGGGTTCAAGCTAGGGTCGGCCACCCAAATTTATACCTAGGCCGGCCCTAGCTTGGTTCCCAAGCTAGCTTGGCCGGCCCCCTATTGGTGGGTATAGAAGGTGGGTATAGGTGGGTACAGTACTCTATAAATAAGAGGCTACGATAGGGACCGAGAGGAGGAATTGGTTTTGGTCTCCCGATAAAATTAAGCATCCGTGTTCACACAACTTAATTTTATCAATAATAATTCATTCAACTAGAGAACTATTATTGAACTACCGCACCAATCCCAAATTACATTTTTGGGCTCCTTCTTATTATGAGTGTGTTAGTCTCCCTGTGTTTAAGATATCGAATGTCCACTAATTAAGTGAGTTACTGACAACTCATTTAATTAATATCTAAGTCCAAGAGTAGTACCACTCAACCTTATCGTCATGTCGGACTAAGTCCACCTGCAGGGTTTAACATGACAATCCTTATGAGCTCCTCTTGGGGACATTATCAACCTAGTATCTCTAGGACACAGTTTCCTTCTATAATCAACAACACACACTATAAGTGATACCATTTCCCAACTTATCGGGCTTATTGATTCATCGAACTAAATCTCACCCATTGATAAATTAAAGAAATAAATATCAAATATATGTGCTTGTTATTATATTAGGATTAAGAGCACACACTTCCATAATAACCGAGGTCTTTGTTCCTTTATAAAGTCAGTATAAAAGAAACGACCTCAAATGGTCTTACTCAATACACTCTGAGTGTACTAGTGTAATTATATAGTCAAGATAAACTAATACCTAATTACACTACGACCTTCTAATGGTTTGTTCCTTTCCATTTTGATCGTGAGCTACTGTTTATAATTTATAAAGGACTGATAACATCATCTTCTGCATGTGACACCACATACTATGTTATCTACAATATAAATTAAATGAACAACTACAAACAAATGTAGATAATTTGACCAAATGTAATTCTTTATTCATAATGAATGTTTACAAAGCTTAGGCTTTCAGTATACACTCCAACAATCTCCCACTTATACTAATGACTAAGCTATCATATCTTCTACCATACATCTGATTCTCATTCCCTCCACATGCCGATCGAAAGCTTTCGCCGGAAGGGCCTTAGTGAAAGGATCTGCCAGGTTATCTGCTGATGCAATCTTGGCGATGACAACTTCTCCTCGCTTCACGATATCTCGTATCAGGTGGTACTTGCGCTCTATATGTTTACTTGCCTTATGAGCTCGTGGTTCCTTCGAGTTTGCAACTGCACCGCTATTATCACAATAAATTATGATGATTTTGGGCAAACCAGGAATCACATCTAAGTCCATTAGAAAGTTCTTGAGCCATACTACTTCTTTAGCTGCTACATACTCGCTTCCATGGTTGAGTCCGATACGCATTTCGCTTAACACTCCTCCATGAAATGGCTCCACCTCCTAAAGTAAACACATAGCCCGATGTAGACTTACTATTGTCCCTATTCGATTGAAAATCAGAATTGTAACCCAAATATCCGCCTTGTAAACTAGCATATAATCTCTAGTCCTTCTCGTACTTTAATATATGTTTTAACGCAGTCCAATGTCCTTGTCGGGTTACTCGATATCTATTGACCATACCCACGAGAAAACATATATCGGTCTCATACATAGCATTGCATACATAAGGCTTCCTACACACGAGCATAAGGAACCACTTTCATGTCTTCTATCTCCTTTGATGTCTTGAGACATCTCTTTAGATAGAGTTATTCCATGCCTAAAGGTAAGAAACCTTTCTTGGAATCCTGCATGCTAAAACGAGCAAGGATTGTATCTATATGAAGCTTGGGACAGACACAACATTCTTTTCTTGCGATCCTTATAACTTTGATCCCAAGAATGTGTGCACATTCTCCTAAGTCCTTCATATCAAATTGTTTGGACAACCATACCCTTACGTCGATAATACTTTGACATTGTTGCCAATTAACAAAATATCATCTACGTATAGTACAAGAAATACCACCACGTTTCCGTTACACTTCTTATATACACAAGACTCATCCGGACTTTGAATAAATCCATATGATGGATTACTTCATTAAACCGGATGTTCCAAGATCTTGAAGCTTGCTTCATTCCATAAATGGACCGATTGAGCTTGCACACTAGATGTTCTTTGCCTTTTTCAATGAACCCTCCGGTTGCTTCATATGGATGTTTTCTTCAAGACTTCCATTAAGGAAAGCTGTCTTGACATCCATTTTCCAAATCTCATAATCCATATGAGCAGCAATGGATAAGAGTATCCGGATAGACTTAAGCATGGCTACCGGTGAAAAGGTTTCCTCATAATCGATTCCCTCTTTCAGAGTATACCCTTTCGCAACAATCCTAGCTTTGAAGGTTTCTACCTTCCGTCATCCCTCTTTTCCTTTTGTAGATCCACTTACATCCAACGGCTTTTACACCATCGGTGATTCTACAAGCTCCCGACCTTATACATAGACTCTATTTCAGAATTCATCGCCTTTTGCCAAGATAATGCATCTTTATCTTGGAGTGCTTCGTCATATGTCAGGGGATCGGTTTCATGTTTACGGGATCAAGTCCGAAGACTCTCCCAAAAACATGAATCTCTCAGTCGCCTTACAACCCTCCCACTACGACGAGGCACTGTCTGTTGTGTATCATGTGTGACACGTGTTGCAGTCTCTTGTGGTACTTCATCTTGTCTTGATCGTACTAAAGTAGACGTGTCCTCTCAGTTCTTCTAAAACAACTTTACTTCTGGGCTTGTGATCCATTATATAGTCTTCTTCTAAAAATTGGGCATTGGTGCTAACAATGACCTTCGTCTTAGGACTATAAAATAAACCACCTTTTGTTCCTTTGGGATATCCTACAAACGCGAACTTCATGCGGGATTCTAACTTATCAAGATCTGGTTTCAGACATGTGCCGGACTACCCAATCGAATATGTCTTAGGCGGGTTTTCGCCCATTCCACAATTCTATGGGGTAGAAGAAACTGATTTAGAAGGTACTAAGTTCGGAACATACACTGCTGTTTCAGAGCATATCCCCAAAATGAATTTGGTAATTCAATAACTCATCATCGATCTAACCATCTCCATAAGAGTCCTATTCCTTCGCTCGCTACACCATTCATTGGGGTGTTCGGTGCGGACAATTGGGATTGAATCGCCTCGATAAGTAATTCCTAAACTCTCCTAAGAGGTATTCGCCACCACGATCAGATCGTAGTGTCTTGATACTTTTACCTAATCGTTTCTCCACATCAGCCTTGTATTCTTTGAACTTATCAAAGCACTCGGACTTGCGGCGCATTAGGTAAATATATCCATATCTTGAATAATCATCTATAAAAGAGATAAAATATTCAAAACCACCTCTTGCCTGGACAGACATAGGACCACACAAATCAGAATGAACCAATTCTAACACTTCTTTGGCTCTATACCCCTTGGCCTTGAACGGCCTCTTGGTCATTTTACCTTCCAAGCAAGATTCATAAGTTGGAAAATTTTCCAACTCTAATGAACTCAAAAGTCCATCGGCTATAAGCCTTTGAATCCTACTTAAGTTAATATGACCAAGCCTTAGATGTCAAAGATATGCTTGGTTTATTTCCGAAGGTTCTTTTCTCTTATTAGAGTTAGAAGATGAGTTATAAATTTTCATGTTTTGCTTTGTGGAAGAAATTGGATTTAAAGTATACAAATTGCCAACTAATGCACCAGAACAGATAATCACTTTATTTCTTTTAATAACTACATCATTACTGAAAGAAACTGAATATCCATCTAAAAACAGTTTAGAAACTGAAATTAAATTCTTTCTAAAACTGGGTATATAAAGATAATTTCTTAAAATCAAATTTCTATTTCTACTAAAAAATAAGTAGACGTCTCCCACTGCAACAGCTGCCACCTTAGTAGCATTGCCCATGTAGACGGTAATCTCTCCTTCAGATAGTCGTCGGGTTTCCTGGAACCCCTACAAGGAATTGCAGACATGATAAGTGGCTCCGATCTACACACAGTCTTTGTAGATAACACCGCTAAACATGTTTCAACAACTAGAGTATGAGATATACCCTTGTTTTGGTTCCTACGAGGACAGTCCGCCTTCCAACCTGCTTGCGGATGAAGCACTTGCCCTTGGCTTCTTCATTCCAACTTTAAATCCGTACTCTGAGACTTATTCACTTTCTTTGCTGAACCGACTTGTTTCTTCTTCTTTCCTCTCGGCTTGAAGTAGAACCATTTTCAGATAGTGAATTTGACAGAGAATAATCCTCTGCCTGAAGTTACAGAGTTCCATGATGAATATACCCTTTATTCATATTGTAATTCGACTGCTCAAAACTTTTAGGTAGTGTTTGAGGATCATATCGATCTGGGTTTCCCCATCAATTTCTCCTCCAAGGTGCATCTCATTCAGATAAGCCATCATCTTTAGGATATGATCCCTCACAGGAGTACCCTCTTGCATGGTGGCTGTCATTATCTTTCTCATGGCTTCTTGTCTAGAAGCCCTATCCTGATGACCAAAGAGTTCCTTGAGATTGTTCATAATATCATAAGCTGTTGGTAAATCTTGATGCTGATGTTGCAATACATTTGACATTGAAGCCAAAATGTAACACCGCGCCATCTCATCTGCTTTTACCCATTTCCTATGATATTCAATCTCCTCTTGGGTAGATTCACCAGTAGGTGCTTCAGGACAAGGCTCAGTCAGTACAAATTTATAGCTTTCAGCAGTAAGAACAATGTCCAGGTTCCTTTTCCAATCTATGTAATTAGGTCCAGTAAGTCTATTCTGTTGAAGTATGATGGACAGTGGGTTGAAAGTCATCCTAAGAATCACAAATAACTTTTGGTCAGAACTCTAAATTTAGAATAATATTGATTCCTCAAACAATACTATTTTAAATTAACCAACACCTCAAAACACCGTGATTTTGTATGCCACGTTAGTGTGGACGTATACAAATTCAACATTTGTAAAAGGAGGGTTTTAACCCATTAATTTTATTATCTTGTCAACCTAACTTTTTGACAAATAAAATTAATAGTTGGTGTCTTTTGGTCACACAAATAATAGCAGTGACTCCGATGGGGAGGATACTATTAGATGTGTCTAAGTGTATACCATTACTTGACACTAAGTCCATTAATAAGATTATGCCCCTTCCGTTGGGGAAGATCACACGCTCTTAATTAACATCCTATAGTCATCCAAAAATGGAAGTCTGTTCTAGTGATCCACAAACAAGCTCATCCGTTATGGAGAAAGGCACTCAGAGCCAACGCGCAAGCTTGTTTGCATCAATTACAAACCAGTAATGGAGACCATGGGATTTATTTAAAAATCCCTCTCCCACTTAGTTATTTATAAACGAGGAATTTTAACTATGCTAGCCTACTAGTCATGTATACTAACATGCACACACAGCATAATATAAAAGCAATAAATAGAAAATTTAATTTTCAACTATTATGGCTTTTATAGTTGTCCTCCGTGTGTTGTCATCCCAAACTGCCACCGGGTCTAGCTGTCACATCCATCTTGCTCCTAGTTCCGCTGCGCCTCTGGTCCTTAGAATGTTCCACGTGTTGCAAGATTCGATCCGCGACATAAATAGAATTTTACATTTTGATCCTATATTCCATAAAAGGAATGTACATGTATCTAGATCAAAAATAAAATCCTAATAAAACTAAATACAGCTCCTGCTGTATTTTAATACAATCATGCACACACATATAAATACCCTTGACATGTCCAAGGTCCAATCACACATAATAACAAGTTAGGGTTCTAGTTGCATTAATAGTATGTTGTATTTACATGTATGCATTGTAACATAAATCTTAGCCCTAAATACCACTCATACCAATTGTTGGTTGCTATTCGGAAAACCTAGAGGTTCCACTGCATAAAAAAATTTGTACAAAGGTCTGAACCTTTCCTAGCTACCATGTGTTCTTTTAAATTAAATTTTGGATCGCCTGCGGAACTTAACACGTTTGATCCAAAACTTAATCTATTCGTTCTTTTAGGTTTTGACTTGGGTCTCCTGCGGAACTTAACACGTTTGACCCAAATCACCTTAAGTTATTAATTCCATTAAATATTAATTTCCATAATTGGTTCCAGGACTGCATGGCGAGGCACATGGCCTTCTTGGATATGGGAGCAACCACCACCGACTAGACAAAACCTTTTATAGAAAGCTAATATTTAATTTCCTAAAATAACTTTAGGTTAACCGAAAAGAACAATCAAACCACAAGGAAAAATAAAACAAAAGAACACAACATCGAAAAACATATTCGAAATACTAGAACGTAAGCCTCTTGTATTTGGTATTATTTCCATAAATAACTAGTATGATGCGGAAAGAAAAATTACTAGTTATACCTTGTAGAAAAACCTCTTGATCTTCTACCGTATTCCTCTTCTAACCTCGGACGTTGTGTGGGCAATGATCTTCCGAGATGAGAAACCACCAACCACCTTCTTCTCCTCCTAGCTAGGTTCGGCCACAAAAAGCTTAACCAAGGATGAAGAACAAAACATCAACCAAGCTCCAAGAGATGATAGCTTTCTCTCCTTCTTCTTCTTCTTCTTCTTCTTCTCCAAGTAGTATCCGACCGCCACAAGAGCTCCAAGCCTTTGAGAGATTCGGCCACCACAAAGAGGGAGAGAGGAAGAGGATGGCCGGCCACTCCAAGGAATAAAAGAGGGAGAGAAATAATAGAGGTTGTCCCCCACGAAGGCACCCTCACCCCTTCTTTTATATTCCTTGGCCTAGGCAAATTAGGAAATTTAATTACAATAAAATTTCCTTAATTCCCTTGACATTATTTAATTGAGAAAAATAAAATAAAATTTCCCCAATTAATCTCTAATGGCCGGCCACATCAAAAGAGATAAATTAGACAAGTTTTAATCAACAATTAAAACTTCCTAATTTGTTTCCAGAAATTTTTTAAAAATAAAATTTCTCTTTAAAAATCTCTTCATGGTTGATAAAAAGAAATTTCTATAATTTTAATTTTATCAACATGTAGATAATTTTAAAGAGAAAATAAAATATCTCACCAATCTACAAATAAGGAAAAAGATCAAATCTCTTTCTTTAATCTTTTGTAAATCTTTTACAAGAGAGATATTTTAATTTCAATTCTCTTTAATAAATTATTTCTTCCACATAATAAAAATTAAAATTAAAATTCTTTTTTAATTTAATTTGGCCGGCCCCCACTAGCTTGGGTTCAAGTTAGAGTCGGCCACCCAAATTTATACCTAGGCCGGCCCTAGCTTGGTTCCCAAGCTAGCTTGGCCGGCCCCCTATTGGTGGGTATAGAAGATGGGTATAGGTGGGTACAGTACTCTATAAATAGAGGCTACGATAGGGACCGAGAGGAGGAATTGGTTTTGGTCTCCCGATAAAATTAAGCATCCCGTGTTCGTCCCGAACACACAACTTAATTTTATCAATAATAATTCATTCCACTAGAGAACTATTATTGAACTACCGCACCAATCCCAAATTACATTTTTGGGCTCCTTCTTATTATGAGTGTGTTAGTCTCCCTGTGTTTAAGATATCAAATGTCCACTAATTAAGTGAGCTACTGACAACTCATTTAATTAATATCTAAGTCCAAGAGTAGTACCACTCAACCTTATCGTCATGTCGGACTAAGTCCACCTGCAGGGTTTAACATGACAATCCTTATGAGCTCCTCTTGGGGACATTATCAACCTAGTATCTCTAGGACATAGGTTCCTTCTATAATCAACAACACACACTATAAGTGATACTATTTCCCAACTTATCGGGCTTACTGATTCATCGAACTAAATCTCACCCATTGATAAATTAAAGAAATAAATATCAAATATATGTGCTTGTTATTATATTAGGATTAAGAGCACACACTTCCATAATAACCGAGGTCTTTGTTCCTTTATAAAGTCAGTATAAAAGAAACGACCTCAAATGGTCCTACTCAATACACTCTGAGTGTACTAGTGTAATTATATAGTCAAGATAAACTAATACCTAATTACACTACGACCTTCTAATGGTTTGTTCCTTTCCATTTTGATCGTGAGCTACTGTTTATAATTTATAAAGTACTGATAACATCATCTTCTGCATGTGACACCGCATACTATGTTATCTACAATATAAATTAAATGAACAACTACAAACAAATGTAGATAATTTGACCAAATGTGATTCTTTATTCATAATGAATGTTTACAAAGCTTAGGCTTTCAGTATACACTCCAACAAAGCTTAGGTGGCCGGCCACTAGAATATTAAAAAGGATTTTTATTAAAATTATTTCTTATGTGGATATCATGGTTTTAAAAGAGAGTTTAAAAATTAAAAATTTCCTTTTATAGCTTTCTACAAAAGATTAATAGAAGAGATTAATCTCTTTCCTTATTTGTAGATTAAAAGGATGGTTTTAATTTTTGGTAAAAACTTTCCTTATTTGTAAATCATCTACATGTTTAAAAGAGAGTTTAAAATTTGAAATTTTTCCTTATTTGTTGATTAAAAGGTGGATTTTAAATTTTAAGAAAACTTTCCTTTTTAACCATGAGTTTAAAAATTAAATATTCTCTTTTATAAGTTTCTACAAGAGATTAAGAAAAAATTTGATATCTTTCCTTATTTGTAGATTAAAAGAGATTTTAATTTTTAGAGATAACTTTCTTTTTTATCCACATGTTTAAAAGAAAGATTTTAATTTATAAAATTTCCTTTTTACTAACCATGAAGGGATTAAAATTATTGAAGAAATTTTTATAAATTTCTGGAGACAAATTAGGAAGTTTTAATTAATTAAAACTCTCCTTTTTTATAGCTTGTGGTGGCCGGCCATATGAATTTAGAAAAGAAAATTGATTTTTAGTTAATTAAATTTTCCTTTTCATGGCAAAAGAATTAAGAAAGTTTTTATTAAAATTTATTTATTTGCCAAGACCAAGGATTATAAAAGAGGAGGTAGAGGTGCCTTTATGGGTGAACGACTCTATTCTATTTTTCCTCTCTTTTCTCCTTGGGTGTGGTCGGCCCCTTCTTTTTCCTCTCCTCTCCTTTGTGTGGCCGAAACCTTCTCTTGGTGGAGATAGCTTTGGTGGCCGGATCTAAGAAGGAGAAGAAGGAGAGAAAAGAAGCCTCTTTTCTAGCATCTCTTGGAGAATTGGTGGTGGTTGAATCTCTTCATCCTTGGAGGTGCTCTTATTGTGGCCGAACCTTGCAAGTAGGAGAAGAAGGTGCTTTGGTGGTTTCTCATCTCGGAAGATCGTTGCCCACACAACGTCTGAGGTTAGAAGAGGAATACGGTAGAAGACCTAGAGGTTTTTGCTTGCAAAAGAAAAGGTATACTAGTATTTAATTTCCGCATCATACTAGTTTTATTTCTTTGTAAAATACCAAATACAAGAGGCATGTGATTCTAAATTTTGAATTAGTTTTCGATGTTGTGTTCTTTATTTTCTTTTCGAACTTGTGCTTTGATTATTCTTTTTGGTTAACCTAGAGTTATTTAAGGAAATTAAATATTAACTTTCCTTAAAAGGCTTTGTCTAGGCGGTGGTGGTTGTTCCCATATCCAAGAAGGCCATGTGCCTCGCCATGCAGTCCTGGAAACTAAATTTGAAAATTAATATTTAATTAACTTTGTGACCTAGATGATTTGGATCGAACGTGTTAAGTTCCACAGGAGATCCATGTCTAAACCTAAAAGAACATATAAGTTAAACTTGGGATCAAACGTGTTAAGTTCCGTAGGTGATCCAAGTTTAATTTAAAAGAACACATGGTAGCTAGGAAAGGTTCAAACCTTTTTACAAAATTTTTGTACAGTGGAACCATTAGGTTTTCCGAGTAGCAACCAACAATTGGTATTAGAGCAAGGGTTTTGCCTCTGTGTATTTGGTATTAGTTTAATTATGCACATGTCATACATAATTTAGGCAGGTTAATAGTAGGATGTGCTAACTTTGTACATGCAGGATCCAACTATTATGGCTTATAGTTATTATGTATGCGATTGGACCCTTGGACATGTCAAGGGCATTTTATTATGTGTGCATGATTGTATTATAAAATACAGCAGGAGTTGTATTTAGTTTTATTAGGATTTTATTTTTTGATCTAGTTACATGTACATTCCTTTTATGGAATATAGGATCGATGGATGTAAATTTTATTTTATGTTCGATCTAGTTTACATGTACATTCCTTCGAGGAATATATGATCAAAAAATGTAAAATTCTATTTATGTCGCAGATCGAATCTTGCAAGGCGTGGAACCTTTTGAGGACCAGAGGCGTAGCGGAACAAGGACCAAGATGGATGCGACAACTAGACCCGGTGGCGGTGGCCAAAGATGGCAGCATCTAGGGTTGGCGACACACGGAGGACAACAATAGATAAAAGCTATAATAGTTGAAAATTAGTTTTTCTATTTATTACTTTTTATGCTGTGTTGTGTGTGCTTGTTAGTATGCATGCTAAGTAGGCTAGCATAGTCAAAATTCCTCACTTTAAATAACTAAGTGGGAGAGAGATTTATTTTTAAATAAATTCCACGGTCTCCATTACTGGTTTATAAGTGATGCAACAAGCTTGCGTGTTGGCTCTGAGTGCCTTCCTCCATATCGGATGAGCTTGTTTGCGGATCACTAGCTTAAACTTCCATTTTGGATGACTATAGGAAGTTAATTAAGAGCGTGTGATCTTCCCCATCGGAAGGGGCACAATCTTATTAATGGACTTAGTGTCAAGTAATGGTATACACTTAGGCACGTCTAAAAGTATCCTCCCCATCGGAGTCACTGCTATTATTTGTGTGACCGAAGAAAACCAACTATTAATTTGTCAAATAAATAGGTTGACAAGATAATAAAATTTAAAACTCCTCTTACAAATGTTTGATTTTGTATACGTCCACACTATCGTGGCATACAAAATTCACGGTGTTTGAGGTAATTTTATTTTGTCATAAAGACTTATTGACAAGATAATTAATGGGTAAAACCCTCCTCTTACAAATGTTTAAATTTTGTATACGTTCACACTATCGTGGCATACAAAATTCACGGTGTTTGAGGTGTTGGTGAATTTAAATAATATTGTTTGAGGAATTAATGTTATTTTAAATTCAAAAGGTTTTGACCAAATATTTTATCAAAGACAGATCAACTATTAATTTTATTCGTCATAAAGTAAAGTTGACGAGATAATAAAATTAATGGATAAAATCTCCTTTTTGATTTTGTATACGTCCACACTATCGTGGCATACAAAATTCATAGGGATTTTAAAGAATTGATCTTGATCAAATATTTTTGTGATTCTTAGAATTAAAAATGTTTGTCAATTCCCTAGTTGTTATACTATAGAAAAGACTTAGTAGTCTCAATTGCAATGATTGGAAATAGGACTTGGACATTAAGGTAGACTGTCTTCTTAGAACTAAGAACAATATAAGTGTATTTAATTCATTAGCTGAAACATGTTTAGTGGTGTTATCTACCAGAACCTGGAGTGTAGATACAGATGCCATTAATCATGTCCGCAATTCATTGCAGGGTTCCAGGAAACTCGACAACTAAATGAAAATAAAAACATCATCCACATGGGCACTGCTATAAAAGTGGCAGCTGTTGCAGTGGGAGATGTTTATCCTTTGATAAGAATAAAATATGGATTTTAAGTAATTGTCTTTACGTACCAAGTTTAGAAAGAACTAGTTTTCAGTTTCTAAAATATTCAAAGAACTTGATATTCTGCCTCTTTTAATAACAAAGTTGTTATTAAGAAAAAGAGGGAAGTTATCTGTTCTGGTACGTTGGTTGACAATTTATAAATTCAATAACTCCCACGATGCAACAAATGGAAATTAGTAACACATCTTCTAACTTGAAGAGAAAGCAACCTTCGGAAATGAACCAATTATATCTTTGGCATCTAAGGCTAGGTTATATTAACTTGAGTAGGATTCATTGGTAGCTGATGAACTTTTGGGTTCATTAGTAGTGGAAATCTTTCCAACCTGCGAGTCTTACTTGGAAGGAAAAATAACCAAGAAGCTTTTAAGTCTAAGGGGTATGGAGCCAAAGATATATTGGAATTGGTTCATTCTGATTTGTGTGATCCTATGACTATCCAGACAAGAGGTAGTATCGAATATTTCGTCTATTTTATAGACAACTATTTAAGATACAAATACATTTACTTAATGTGCCGCAAGACTAAGTGTTTTGATTAGTTCAAAGAGTACAAGGCTGATGCGGAGAAACGTTAAAGTAAAAGTATCAAGTCACTATGGTAAGATCGTAGTGGCAAGTACCTCTTGGGACAATTTAGGAGTTACTTATCAAAAGTAGGGATTCACTCCCAACTAACTGCACCTGGTACACCCCAACATAATGGTGTAGTAGAAAGAAGGTATATGACTCTTATGGAAATAATTAGATTGATGCTGAGTTATTCAGACAATTACCAAGTTCGTTTTAAGGATATACTCTGAAAAAGAAAGTGAACATAGTACCTTTCAAAGTCATAACTCTCTACTCATATAGAATTGCTGAATAGGCGTAAGCCTATTCGGATTCGGGTAGTCCAGCACATATGCTGAAGAGAGACAATGATAAGTTGGATAGGAATTCACTTGTTTGTGGGTTATCCTAGAGAAACGAAAGTAGGTTTATAGTCTTAAAAATCAGAAGGTCATTGTTAGCATCAATGACTGATTTTTAGAAGATGACTATTTAATGAATCACAAGCCCATAAGTAAATTTTTTTTTAATAAAGGACATGTCTAATCTAGTACCAACTGTACAAGATGAAATATCACAAGAAACTGCAACACGTATCATAAATGATACACAATTACAAACAGTGTCTCATCGTAGTGGGAGGGTTGTCAAGCAACCTAAGAGATTCATGTTTTGGGAGAGTCTTTGGACTTGATCCCAAATGAACATGAGCCTGATCCCGGACATATGATAAAGCACTCCAAGATAAAGATGCAGCATCTTGGCAAAGAGCAATGAATACAAAATTAGAATATGTGTAAATCTGGAAGCTTGTAGAACCACTAGATGGTGTAAAAGCCATTGGGTAAAAATAGGTCTACAATAGGAAAAGATGTATAGACAGGAAGGTGGAAACTTTCAAAGCAAGGCTTGATGAAAAAGAAAACTTTTTCACTGGGAGCCATGCTTAAGTCTATTCGGATTCTTTTATCTATTTGGCAAGTGGATGTCAAGGCAGCATTCCTTGATGGAAGTCTTGAAGAAAGCATCCATATAAAGCAACCAGAAGGGTTCATTGCAAAGGGCAAAGAGCATCTTGTGTGCAAGCTCAATCAGTCTATGGACTGAGGCAAAGCTTCAAGGTCTTGGAACATCCGGTTTATCAAAGTAATCCATACCTATGGATTTATTTAGTAACTGGATAAGTCTTGTGTATACAAAAAGTGTGATGGAAACGTGGTGGTATTTCTTGTACTATACATAGATAATATTTTTGGTAGTTGGAAACAATATCAAAGTGTTGTCAGAAGTAAGGGTATGGTTGTCCAAACAATTCGATATGAAAGACTTGGGAGAATGTATATATTCTTGGGATCAAAGTAATAAGGGATCATAAAAAAAGAATATTTTACTTATCCCAAGCTTCATATATTGAAATAATCCTTGCTCGTTTTAAGCATGCAAAACTCCAAGAAAGGTTTCTTACCTTTTAGGCATGGAGTAGCTTTATCTAAAGAGATGTCTCAAAAGACATCAAAGGAAATAAAGGACATGAAGGCAATTCCTTATGCTTTGGCTATAGGAAGTCTAATGTATGCAATGCTGTGTACGAGACTGGATATTTGTTTTGTCGTGGGCATGGTTAGCAGATATCAAAGTAACTCTGGATAAGGACATTTGTCTGCGGTAAAGCATATATTGAAGTACCTTAGAGGCACTAGATATGCTAGCTTACAAGGCAGATAATTTGGTCCTTGTGGGTTACATGGATTTTAACATCCAATCGGAAAGGGACAATAGTAAGTCAACCTCGGGGTTTTGTGTTTACTTTAGGAGGTAAAGTCATAACTATGGAAGAGTGATAAGCATAGATGCTTTTTCGGACTCCACCATAGAAACTGAATATATGGCAGCCTTTGAGGTAGCCATAAAAGCTGAATGACTCAATAACCTCAAGATAGACTTAGATATGATTTCTGGTTTGTCCAAAGATTATTACAATTTATTGTAATAATAGTGGTGCAGTTGCAAACTCGAAGAAACCATGAGTCCATAAGACAAGTAAAACACAATAGAGCGCAAGTACTACCCAATACGAGAAATCGTATAACGAGGAGAAGTTGTTACTGCTTAGATTACATCAAGTGATAACCTAGAAGATCCTTTCACTAAGGCTCTTAAGGCAAGAGTTTTTAATAGGTATGTTGAAGGGTTGGGAATCAGAAGTATGGCAGCAGATGTGACAACTTAGTCTTTTAGTATAAGTGGGAGATTGTTATGATGTATACTAAAAACCTAGCTTTTGGTATAAACATTTATCTATAAATAAGAATCACATTGGTAAAATGTCTACATTTATTATAAATGTAGTTGTTCAATTAATTTATATTGTAGATAACATGGTATGTGGTGTCACACACAGAAGATCATGTTATCAGTACCATATAAATTATAAACAGTAGCTCACGACCAAGATGGAAAGGAACAAACCATTAGAAGGTCGTAGTGTAATTAGGTATTAGTTTATCTTAACTATATAATTACACTAGTACACTTAGAGTGTATTGAGTAGGACCATTAGAGGTCATTTCTTTTATACTGACTTTATAAAGGAACAAAAACCTCAGTTATTATGGAAGTGTGTGCTCTTAATTCTAATATAATAACAAGCACATATATTTGATATTTATTTCTTTAATTTATCAATGGGTGAGATTTAGTTCGATAAATCAATAAGCCCGATAAGTTGGGAAATCATATTACTTATAGTGTGTGTTGTTGATTATAGAAGGAAATTGTGTCCTAGTAATCTAGGTTGAGAATACCCCCAAGAGGAGCTCATAAGGATTGTCATGTTAAACCCTGCAGGTGGACTTAGTCTGACATGACGATAAGGTTGAGTGGTACTACTCTTGGACTAAGATATTAATTAAATGAGTTGTCAGAAACTCACTTAATTAGTGGACATTCGACATCTTAAACACAGGGAGACTAACACACTCATAATAAGAAGGAGCCCAAAATGTAATTTGGGATTGGTGCGGTAGTTCAATAATAGTTCTTTAGTGGAATGAATTATTATTGATGAAATTAAGTTATGTGTTCGGGGCGAACACGGGAAGCTTAATTTCATCGGGAGATCAAAACCAATTCCTCCTCTCGGTCCCTATCGTAGCCTCTTGTATATAGAGATTTATACTCACCACATACCCACCTTCTTACCCATCCAATGGGGCCGGCCAAGATAGCTTGGAACCCAAGCTAGGGCCGGCCAAGACCAAGTGGATGAGCCAAGTTGGTGGCCGGCCAAAGCTTGGGTCCCAAGCTTAGGTGACCGGCCACTAGAATATTAAAAAGGATTTTATTAAAATTATTTTTTATGTGGATATCATGATTTTAAAAAAGAGTTTAAAAATTAAAAATTTCCTTTTATAGCTTTCTACAAAAAATTAAGAGAAGAGATTAATCTCTTTCCTTATTTGTAGATTAAAAGGATGGTTTTAATTTTTGGTAAAAACTTTCCTTATTTGTAAATCATCTACATGTTTAAAAGAGAGTTTAAAATTTGAAATCTTTCCTTATTTGTTGATTAAAAGGTGGATTTTAAATTTTACAAAAACTTTCCTTTTTAACCATGAATTTAAAAATTAAATATTCTCTTTTATAAGTTTCTACAAGAGATTAAGAAAAGATTTGATATCTTTCTTTATTTGTAGATTAAAAGAGATTTTAATTTTTAGAGATAACTTTCTTTTTTATCCACATGTTTAAAAGAAAGATTTTAATTTATAAAATTTCCTTTTTACTAACCATGAAGGGATTAAAATTATTGGAGAAATTTTTATAAATTTCTGGAGACAAATTAGGAAGTTTTAATTAATTAAAACTCTCCTTGTTTATAGCTTGTGGTGGCCGGCCATATGAATTGAGAAAAGAAAATTAATTTTTAATTAATTAAATTTTCCTTTTCATGGCAAAAGAATTAAGGAAGTTTTTATTAAAATTTCCTTATTTGTCAAGACCAAGGATTATAAAAGAGGGGGTAGAGGTGCCTTCATGGGTGAACGACTCTATTCTATTTTTCCTCTCTTTTCTCCTTGGGTGTGGTCGGCCCCTTTATTTTTCCTCTCCTCTCCTTTGTGTGGCCGAAACTTTCTCTTGGTGGAGATAGCTTTGGTGGCCGGATCTAAGAAGGAGAAGAAGGAGAGAAAAGAAGCCTCTTTTCTAGCATCCCTTGGAGAATTGGTGGTGGTTGAATCTCTTCATCCTTGGAGGTGCTCTTGTTGTGGCCGAACCTTGCAAGGAGGAGAAGAAGGTGCTTTGGTGGTTTCTCATCTCGGAAGATCGTTGCCCACACAACGTCCGAGGTTAGAAGAGGAATACGGTAGAAGACCTAGAGGTTTTTGCTTGCAAAAGAAAAGGTATACTAGTATTTAATTTCCGCATCATACTAGTTTTATTTCTTTGTAAAATACCAAATACAAGAGACATGTGATTCTAAATTTTGAATTAGTTTTCGATGTTGTGTTCTTTGTTTTCTTTTCGAACTTGTGCTTCGATTATTCTTTTTGGTTAACCTAGAGTTATTTAAGGAAATTAAATATTAACTTTCCTTAAAAGGCTTTGTCTAGGCGGTGGTGGTTGTTCTCATATCCAAGAAGGTCATGTGCCTCGCCATGCAGTCCTAGAAGCCAAATTTGGAAATTAATATTTAATTAACTTTATGACCTAGGTGATTTAGATCGAACGTGTTAAGTTCCTCAGGAGATCCAAGTCTAAACCTAAAAGAACATATAAGTTAAACTTGGGATAAAACGTGTTAAGTTCCGTAAGCGATCCAAGTTTAATTTAAAAGAACACATGGTAGCTAGGAAAGGTTCAGATCTTTGTACAAAATTTTTATACAGTGGAACCATTAGGTTTTCTGAGTAGCAACCAACAGCAGGTGCATACCGGGCTAACGGATAGGACCTCCCTTTTTATATTACCTCTCATAATTTTCGCAATGATGAGTGTCAACGAATGTTGAGTGTTAAAGTGTGTCGGGCGATGGGGGATGCATGATGGACTTTCATTGGATAGAGAAATGTTTCATGGTTCGAATATGGTAGAGTATCTATAACATATGTCACTTAATAAATAAAATAATAGTATTAACTAAGGAATTACCCTATAAAATTTTCTGAAAACTTATAGAAAATTTTCTAGATTTTAAATAAGTCTTTTTATATTATATGGGGATAAATGAGATAAACTGAAAGCTCATTTTCGCTAACATGAAGAAATGTTTGAATTATAAATTCATTTTTTATTATTTGTATTTTCCTTATTTGAAAACTTGTGCCCTACCTCTCTCGCATCTCCACAGTCGCTGCCCGCCGTCCCACCGATCACCGACACTGTCGGCCATGTAGGAGCTGCCATCATCGATCCACTTCTCCATGTGAGCCATGAGACCTCGTGGCATTGCCCTTCTTTCTCCCCACCATCATCGTCACTGGACTGGTTGCCACAAAGGCCGATGTCGTGTGGGCTTCTCCTCACCGTGAGTCAGCTTGGACCTGACCCTATGTCGAGCCCTCCCTCGTGCTTTACCTCTCTTCTATCCTGATCCTATTGCTCAACGCTACTGCCACTGTTGACGCCTCACACCCCAGCCAACCCCTCTCCTCCCTCGACATTGGCCCGAGCAGAAGCCTTGTTGTGCGACCTCCCAGTTGTTGTGACCCTCTTCGATCGTTGTTCCATCTGATGAGACACTGTCGCTGGCTCTCCGTCGCTCATCAAGCTGCTGTTGAAGCAATGATCGAACACCAAGGAAGGGGAAGCTCCACTTCATCATAGCACAGCTTCCCCTAAGTTCTTCACCCAGTTGTTGCATATTTGAGTGGGTAAGATGTGTTCAGTATTAGATTAATGGAGAATTGATTTCATTTCCATATTGGATTAGTCCTTGGTTACATGTTGTTTGATGTTGGGAATGAGTTAGGTTCCATTGAATTAGAAACATATGTTAACCATAAGGTTCTATTTGGTTAAATTCTATGACAAAATTGGTGGAAGTGTTAATTAGGTAATTAATTAAGTTATCAGATAAATTAGGTATGTTGGATTCATGATGAGTTGATTTATTAGAAAGTGGATTATGTTAGTTAGAGCCCTAGAGCCAATCATATGATGATTGTTATATGGACTCATTATATCATATTCCTATGTATATAAAGGTATTTGTTTTGGTTATTGTAATTACTTGTATTGGTGTCAAATAACTAAGTATAATAGCGTCCTTGAGTAGAAGGTTTTTATCTATATCAATCGATTAGTTGAATCGATAGTGAGATGATATAGAGAACACTAATCTTAATCATTCCTAGTCAAGTATTAACAATCAGGGACAATGTTAATGCGATGAGACTAGCATGTAGGTCAACTCGATGACTTGATCTCACAAGTCATGGATATAGAGATATCAAGTTGACACATGGGTATGCATTGGAGAATGTATATTGAATGACCCGCCATGAGAAAGTATCATGGATCGTTATATGAGTGTCATATACTTTCTCATGTGGCTATTAGTATGACTATTAGTCCTTGGACCTGAAGTCACCATGGTTCCCTACATAAAGAGTTACATACTTTGGCTTCGTCAAACGTCACCCGTAACTGGGTGGACTATAAAGGTGATTACTGGGCATGTAACAAATTATGCGGAGGGATGTCAGTGATGTAGATGGGATCTATCCCTCCTATATGACGGGAGTGACATCATTATTCTTAATTGAGTGAGACCACTAAGTGCATGGTCATGTCCAAATGAGTCAATATGAAATATTGAGCTCATTTGATTAGAGTGAGTCTACTTAGAGTTCAAGATTTAGATTGATTAGAGGATGACACGGTATATGCCTCACATTGATCAATCTAGATGTCAAGGATAGAAGGGCATTATCATATATTGTGAAGAGTCACAAGGTGATGTTGGATCTCAACATTCTTGTAACTTGGGTAGTAATGATGTATTGTTAGATACCGCTCATTACATATGCTTCTAAATGGGTTTAGGAGCATTGCCAACGTTACAAGAACCTATAGGGTCACACACAAAGGACAATTAGATGGAGATTAGGTTCATATGATGAACCAAGAGAATTAGGTTCATGTGATGGACCAAATTGGATTAAGAGTAATCCTAATTAAACTAATTGAGTTAGATTCAATTTGGTTCATGTGTTAAATGAGTCTAATTAGATTTGGATTCATTGAGTCAATTTAATTCAATGGATATAGATTCATTAAATTAAATTGGTTTGAATCAAATGGTTAGATTTGATCAACCATGGGAGAGAAGAGGTCAAGTTTGACTTGACTTAAGAAGGGAAGATGAAAGGTCAAGTTTGACTTGACCAATGCCACCTCATTTGTGAGTTGGCATAGAGTGGGCCAATGATGATGTTCTATATCATCAAGGATAGTACATGTGTGTGCCACCTCATGAGGGAGATCAAGAGTTGTGACTCTTGGTATTCCATAGAGTTTAAAAACCCCTCTTGAAGTGGCCGGCCACTTTAGTGGTGTTGAATGTTTTGTGTGCTCATTCACTCCTTCTTCTTTCTCCTCTCATCTTCTTCTTCTCTCCCTCTCCTCCACCTTAGCCGAAACCTTCAAGAGTGCTAGCACACTCTAAGGTTTCTTCTCCACCTTTTGTTCGTGTGGATACACATAGAGGGGTGTTCACTTGACACCCTTGAGATCCGGCGAACTTTGGACGAGCGGGATAAACGAAGGGCTTCGCATCAAAGGTATAACTTCTCTAACATGTAGATCTAGTATAGATCAAGGATTAGAAAACTTGTACATGTGAAATTTTAATCTTCGCACGGATCCGATGGCATGGAACTTCGGAGTTTTCGCAACGCAAAAAGCGATTTTTGCGGCCCGAAAGTCCCAACAGATTAATAGTTGATATCTGACTAAATAAATTGATAAGAGAAAGGAAGTATGAATTTATTGTTTAGTTGAATTCATTAGTTGGATTGTTAGTTCATATCTTGTTGGATAATTGAAGTATATTAACCTTAATAGTTAATTAATTCGGTTGAATAAATTCATAAGGAGATTAGCTTTAAGGAAGTGATGAATCGTTAAATGGAATTAAAATATGGTTACCTAATCAGATTAGGATTAGGTTTAGCTATTTGAATTATGTTAGAACTTAGCTATAATAAGTATCCTATGATGTAGGACATGAATACGAGACAAGCACTTTGACGAGAGGAAAATTCTAGCAGGATCTACAAATAAAAGTGGGTACTCTCTTCCCTTGCTTTCATAGTTCATTGACCTTAGTACATAACTTATTATTCTAGTTGATAGTTGTATTTACCTTGGCTTTATTTACTCTTGTTTCTTGAGCTTTTATTACTTGATTTTGCATATTGATCTATTTTAATATCTATACAGTCTCATTGTTATCTATGCTATTTGTGACTATTTATGCTCGTACTATTATGATAGCGACACTATATTGTAGCATAATTGGAGAATATTGAACTAAGTTACCAGCTTAATATTTATTCATGTCTGTATATTAGTAAGACCATACCATATTGTAAGATATCAAGTATCCTACTAGATTTTGATTATTATTTAGGCTCATGCCTAAACGCTAGTGAGGTTAGACCTACATTGTTATAGTCTGTTGATTATTATCTCTCATTCATGATTGAAAGAGTCGTCAGTGACAGTTGATATATCTTGTCGACTATTGTCTCTCATTTGTGGTTGAGAGGGAAGTCGGTGATCATGATACATACGACTGCCCACAAGACATTCGTGGTAGCTATTTCGCATGTAGTTCGTAGCTAGATAGCTATGTATATATCCTATCTACCCACGAGATCATTCGTGATAGTGAGTTCACCCTCAAACAGTGACTATTTGCTTCCTTGACTGCTCACAAGATCATCCGTAGTAGAGCGTTCTCATGCAGTCAGTGCTTGTTATTTGTTTACCCTGACTGCCCATGGGACCATCCATGATAGAACGTTCTCCTGCAATCAGTGCTTGTTATATGTCGGTCATGTATTTATTCATGCAGGGGGTGTACTGTAGGTATGCTCGATTTATTGGTTAGATCTGGTTGAGCAGGTTAGTGGGTGTTATGTTATTAATTATGCTGTTGGTTAGCAGATTATTATTTTGGTGCTCCTACCTTTGAAATAAGTACTTTATCTGAGATTGCATTTTGTTGATCTCCTTATTTATAGTATCATGCACTATCTTCATATACCCGCTGAGTATTTTGTACTCACTACCTTTTACTTTCCCTTTATTTCTAGGTTAGCAATAGAAGATGTATCGTGTCGCTCAGAGATCCTAGCTACCAGTCCCAAATCACACTCGAGATCGTATTTTAATTTCTCCACTGTCTTGTTGTTTGTATTTACACTTTATTTAGTTCGTGGATTTTAGCCTTGTGGTGTCCTTTTATTTGGACTTATACTTGTTGTGTAAGTTGTACCAGTATATAGTTATTTATGTTTTATATGTTTGTGAGGGGATTATGTAAATCTTCTTTTTGAGTGGTGGTTATATTTGTTATCTTCCGCTGTATATTTATCCTTGATTTGTGGACTTATATCATGTCGTATCAAATATTGTCACAAGGGGGTACCATCCGTTCTGTCAGACAAGTACACCGTTGGGGCGTGATAGTATCAAAATATTTCCTGATGAATAGTCGTTACTCTCTGATAAGTTGTTATGATTCCCTGACACTATTGTCGCCTAGTGAAAGTCCAACCGGCAATGGGACCGACCGGGCGTATTCGGGGAACCATGCCCAAATGAGGGGACTGAGCCCTGGGATTCGACTAGCGTAGAGCGGACCAGGAATAAACTGGGAGTCGTGGCAATGAGAAGTGAGAGAACTGAGTGTTGGGTATCCTATCGGTATTGAGACCCGCCGAGAGTAAATTGAGAATCGTGTCCATGAAAAGTGAATGAACTAAGCCTTAGATGTGTTGGTTGCTACTCAGAAAACCTAAAGGTTCCACTGTACAAAAATTTTGTACAAAGGTCTGAACCTTTTCCTAGCTACCATGTGTTCTTTTAAATTAAATTTTGAATCGCCTGCGGAACTTAACATGTTTGATCCAAAACTTAATCTATTTGTTCTTTTAGGTTTAGACTTAGGTCTCCTACGGAACTTAACACATTCGATCCAAATCACCTAAGTTATTAATTCCATTAAATATTAATTTCCATAATTGGTTCCCAGTATTGACGTGGCGAGGCACATGGCCTTCTTGGATATGGGAACAACCACCACCGACTAGACAAAACCTTTTAAGGAAAGCTAATATTTAATTTCCTAAAATAACTTTAGGTTAACCGAAAAGAACAATCAAATCACAAGGAAAAGAAAAAAACATAAGAACACTACATCGAAAATAAATTCGAAATACTAGAATCGTAAGCCTCTTGTATTTGGTATTATTTCCAAAAATAACTAGTATGATGCGGAAAGGAAAAATTACTAATTATACCTTTTAGAAAGACCTCTTGATCTTCTACCGTATTCCTCTTCTAACCTCGGACGTTGTGTGGGCAACGATCTTCCGAGATGAGAAACCACCAAAGCACCTTCTTCTCCTCCTTGCTAGGTTCGGCCAAAACAAAAGCTTCACCAAGGATGAAGAAAAACACCAACCAAGCTCCAAGGGATGCAAGCTTTCTCTCCTTCTTCTTCTTCTTCTCCAAGTAGTATCCGGCCACCACAAGAGCTCCAAGCAAGAGAAAGGTTTCGGCCACCACAAAGAGGAAGAGAGGGAGAGAGGATGGCCGGCCACAACACCAAGGAAAAGAGGGAGAAAATAATAGAGGTTGTATATACTTTGAAGGCACCCCAACCCCCTCTTTTATATTCCTTAGCCTTGATAAATAAGGAAATTTAATTACAATAAAATTTTCTTAACTTTCCTTGACAACAATTAATTAAGAAAAAATAAATAAAATTTCCTAATTAATTGTATGTGGCTGGCCACCTCATGTAGAACAAATAAGATAATTTTTAATCAACAATTAAAACTTCCTTATTTGTCTTTGGAAATTTTAAAAATAAAATTTCCCTTTAAAATCCCTTCATGGTTGATAAAAAGAAATTTCTATAATTTTAATTTTTCAACATGTGAATAATTTTCAAAGAGAAAAAATAAAATATCTTTCCAATCTACAAATAAGGAAAGAGATCTAATCTCTTTCTTTAATCTTTTATAGATCCTTTTAAGAGAGATATTTTAATTTTAATTCTCTTTAATAAATTATATCTTCCACATAATAAAAATTAAAAATTAAAATTCTTTTTAATTTAATGGGGGCCGGCCACCTAAGCTTGGGTTCAAGCTAGGGCCGGCCACCCATGAATCAAGGCTTGGCCGGCCCTAGCTTGAACCACAAGCTAGCTTGGCCGGCCCCCTTATCATGGGTATGAAGGTGGGTATAGGTGGGTATATTATTCTATAAATAAGAGGCTACGATAGGGACCGAGAGGAGGAATTGGTTTTGGTCTCCCGATAAAATTAAGCATCCCGTGTTCGCCCCGAACATACAACTTAATTTTATCAATAATAATTCATTCCACTAGAGAACTATTATTGAACTACCGCACCAATCCTAAATTACATTTTTGGGCTCCTTCTTATTATGAGTGTGTTAGTCTCCCTGTGTTTAACATATCGAATGTCCACTAATTAAGTGAGTTACTGACAACTCATTTAATTAATATCTTAGTCCAAGAGTAGTACCACTCAACCTTATCATCATGTCAGACTAAGTCCACCTGCAGGGTTTAATATGACAATCCTTATGAGCTCCTCTTGGGGGCATTATCAACCTAGTATCTCTAGGACACAGTTTCCTTCTATAATCAACAACACACACTATAAGTGATATCATTTCCCAACTTATCGAGCTTATTGATTTATCGAACTAAATCTCACCCATTGATAAATTAAAGAAATAAATATCAAATATATGTGCTTGTTATTATATTAGGATTAAGAGCACACACTTCCATAATAACTGAGGTCTTTGTTCCTTTATAAAGTCAGTATAAAAGAAACGACCTCTAATGGTCCTACTCAATGCACTCTAAGTGTACTAGTGTAATTATATAGTCAAGATAAACTAATACCTAATTACACTACGACCTTCTAATGTTTTGTTCCTTTCCATTTTGGTCGTGAGCTACTGTTTATAATTTATAAGGTACTGATAACATTATCTTCTGTATGTGACACCACATACTATGTTATCTACAATATAAATTAATTGAACAACTACAAAAAAAATATAGATAATTTGACCAAATGTGATTCTTTATTCAAAATAAATGTTTACAAAATCTTAGGCTTTCAGTATACACTCCAACAAGATGTCCCACTAGCACTAGGATAGGCCGAGAGTAAACTGAGAGTTGTGTCCTGGGGATGGCCTACCCGGACACGTAGTCCTCAACCTTGACCACCACCTTGTTATGACTTTTGACCATCATATTAACTTAACTATTTACCTCTCCATACTCTCGGGGACTCCATTATACATCATATCATAGGATTTTTTCTAATTTGAAGTTTATAATAGTTCATATCCTAATTTTTAAAAAATTTGTATAAGTACGGTACTGAATTTATAAGAGTATACAAAAATTTGTGAAAGTTTATAGTAAAATTATGTAAAATCTTTATAAAATTCATTCAAATTCTAAACTAATAGAATTATACTACCAATTTCATTCAGAGAATTAAAATTTTCATATATAAAACTAAATTATAACTTATTAAATTTATTTGACTTATGTAATTTTAAAATATTATTACCAAATTTTGTGTTTTAAACTTTTTTTTTTTTTTGAAAAAATCAAGCCTATTCTGTTTAAATTGAAATTAGAATTTATTAAGTTTCGGAGTAATTAAAATTTTATGTAATTAGAATGCTTAAATTACAATTATCATTTCATAGTAAGCAATATTATATCGGAGTAATCTCGTCTTAAAAAAGTGAGTTCAACTTATCTTAACCCAATGAATTCTTTTTCATACTTGAATTTTTTATATTTTGGGAACGGTAGATGTCTACAAAATAGTAGACAAGTCTGGACTTTGAGAAACATTATATCAATACAAAACACCTCATCTGTGAAACGAGATCGGTTGCAAGCTTGCCATACAAGCAATAGTAGAGCTAGAAAATTTGTAGCCTCCAGGTTGATCAGATAAAAAAATAATCTCCGGACTACTTTCTCTCTTTTCTACCCGAGCTACTTTTCTCTCTTTTTCATAAATTTTTTCTTTTCCCATAGAAAATTCAGCCACTCCTTGTCGTCGTTGGCGTCGAGCCCCGGGCTATAAGCCCGGGTAGGTCATAAGGTGGCTACGCCCTTACATATAAGAAAAATCACACGAGTTGCTTCTAAATAATGAGCCTTTGTCAGCCCGCCTTTATTTCATAATTGCCTCCAAAAAACTCTAAACAAACTTCTTGCAGTATATAGATAGCTGGTTGGATGCCTAGCCACTCCCGAACCTTATCCCAAAGTTATCTTGGGATGGGACAATGGAATAAAATATGATCATTTGACTCCACAACTTGTTGGCATAGGGAGCACTACTTATGAGGTTCAAATGACAATTTGTCCAATGTCCGCAATCGTCGTTGAGCAAGCATCCGATAATAAAATCAGTGCTTGGGTAGCAGACCGACTTTCCATACAAATGGCATCCAAGAGACAATCATTGCTCGTGGCTGGAAAAATCGATAGGCATTAGCTGTCATTCTTCTATGCTTTAAACCATTCCAAAAGTTTCATGTTAGCCTCCCTATAGCCTCCTTCTCGTTGCACAATTTGACCATGAATATGAACCAACTTCTTCATCAAAGAGGAGGCTGAGGCTTTGCATTGCCATTGCCAAAAACTTGCACTCTTGAGTTAATGGTGATGCACCCAATAAACCCAAAGTAAAGCCTTCTTAGTCCTTCTCATCTTTGTTGTGAGGGTCACTCCTTCATGGTGCATAATGCTTAACATATGCCCCAGGACATAATTGAAATGGTAACCATGGATAGACTTACCACATTAAGCAAGAGTCAAATCCCGACACAAGCCGGGAATACACCCTCTCTCATAGGGATCATTTACAATTTCCTGATTTATCTCTTTACAAATGATTGAGAGGTCGACTATGTGGGGTATCCGGAGTCAGCGTATGACCTTTTACCGCATAATGCTTAACTTAGCTAGTGAGGTTCACGCCCATGTTAGGCTTAGGCTAAGATTAATCAAGTTAAGCTCAATCTAATATGGCTCAATCCAAGGCATCCAAGCATCCTTAAAATCAAGAGATATCATGCTTAGGCTACAAACTACTAGCTATTGGCTCGTATTCAAGAACAAAGAAGTGTTGAAAAAAAATTAGAGCGCGTAACATATATTTCAATCTAATTGTATAGTATGTTGTGGAGATAATCGTCACCATATGATATAGTCAAGTCAAAAGTTAAGAGGAGATGAATAACAAGTCAAAGTATAACTCGATTCAAGTAAAATTGACTTAGGTCAGGTCGAATTAAACTAAGCTCAAATCAGTTTAGATTAGGGGTGGCAAAAGTTCGCTTAAATTGAACAAACCGATTGAACCGATAGAATTTAAAAATTCGGTCAAGTTATTTTAGAATTTTATTTTTTTAAAAAAATAGTTAATTCGGTTCAATTTTGATTTTAAAATCCCTTATTTGATTAAACTAAATAAATCAAATAAACTAAAATAAAAATTTAATTAGTAAATTTCCTAAGTAAGTGAACCTATAAATCTCTAACTAATCGATAAATCTCCCAGGATATTATCTATTAGATTATTTTATTATTATTAGTTTTTTTTAGTTATTAGTTATTAAGGATAGATTGGTCTTTTTCTTGGTATTTAACCTAATTATATAAACATCTTATTGTGTAATTTTTCATTAAGTTTGATGTTGATAATAAAGCAATCCCTAGTTTTCTCTCTTTTGATTTCAATATGGTATCAACACTGTCATCTTCAGCAACAATGACCTCAACCAGGGGCGAAGCTAGGATATTGGTCGAGTGTAGGCATGATACAATTAATTTTATAATTGTAAAATTATGCATGGTATAAAATCAAAGATTAACATAGGCTAAGCAAAATATATATTGAGTATACCTCATTAGAAAGATCTAGAGAATGAAATAATTAATCATGTTTCATTATATAATAGAACATAACATGTTTTTTTGGCATAATAATTAAACAACAAATGGCAAAATAAAAGCCAACCGATAAGCTTATCCAACCGAATTAGCCTCCTTAATATCAAAAAAACTATCTATTCCACCATCGTTTTCAAAAAGATTCTTGGCTATGAGATGCACTCAAAAGTTCTTCATACTTTTCAAACATCAAGTCAACATCATCCACATTGAAATCTGCATAGAAATAATTGCAAATGAATCAGACAAATTAGCATTTGCCATCAAATTTCAAAATGGGAAACTAAAACTTATGCTTATGACTGATCACGTGACATATTCAGCATTAGTAAAACTGCATGATTTTTTAAAGAATAAATTAATTTCAAAGGAGAGTTGTAAAGACTTTAAGTCAAGAATTTAATCCTTTTGTTAACAAAGCATACAATATGAAATCAAACATCAGAACATAATTATCTTACAATTATTCTTTTCAAGTCTTCATATTTTGAAACTTTTGTATAATAGCTTCATTATCAACCGTTAGAAATATATCTTTCTCTGCATAGACAATAAGACTATCATTCATCCAATTATCACTCATTTGATTGCGCAACTTATCTTTCACAATTCTCATGGTAGAAAATATTCTCTCTACAGTTGCAGTTGCAACTGGTAAGATTAATGCCAATGTCAAAAGCTTAAAAATCATTGGATACACCATACTTTTTTTTGACATAATTAATTTCTTTGAAAGATCACCGAGGCCTTTTAATCCTTGAAATGTTTTGTTAGAACACATATCACATATATAAGTTTCAATTTGATCATCAAGTACGAGAAGATCAAATCTTGAGAAATCTTGAGGATAAAACTCAGCCAGTTTCAACAATTTTTTCCTGTCAAAAGCCAAAAAAGAGTTTTGTGGACACAAACAAGCTACACAAAGAAGTAACTCTGTATTTGCCTCTGAGAAACGATCATTTAATTCTTGAAGTTGCATATTAATAAAACCATAGAATAAATCAACTCGATAGTGATGTAAATTTGTCACTTCTGGTGGATTATAATGGGGACGACCATGTGGTGCCCAACGTGTGAATATATCATCCATTTTGAGACAATCAATGTAATGTTATTGACAAAAATAGTAAACCTTTTCTAAAAATGAATCCCAGCCATCTTCTCTCATATATTGGAGTTGGTGTTTGCATACTTGTACCAAATCCATTGCATTTATAATATCTTGATCTTTCTTTTGTAATGTCGCTGACAATTTACTCGAAATCCCTAAGACATGTTTCATCAAGTGTAGATTGAATGCAAAATAAAATGAAAGTATTGACTCCCATAAATTAAATGCCTCGGTTTTTTGATCAAGAGAATTGGAATCATCTTTTGAAATCATTTCAAGCACATCACTGACAGCAGAGAATATAGAAATCAAATTGATCAAAGAATTGTAATGTGACCGCCAACGTGTATCCCCAGCACGTTTAAGGGTAGTTTCTTGATTAAGTCCTTGACCACTTAAAATTTCACCCTTCTCTAGTGCCTCAACAATAAAATCTGAATGTTTCTCCTTAAGAATATCAGAACGTTTGCAGGATGATCCAATGACATTTATCACATCACCAACAATACGAAAAGAAATTAGAAATTGGAAGATTTTTCTTTGCCACAGCTATAAGAGCTAGTTGAAGCTGATGGGCAAAAAAATGTATGTAAAATGCACATGGGTTCTCCTTTAAAATGAGTGCTTTTAGATCATTAAATTTACCTTGCATATTACTTGCTCCATCAAAACCTTGTCCTCTCACATTAGATATGCTCAAATTATATTTTGAGAACATCTTATTAATGACAACTTTAAGTGAGAGTGTTGTAGTACTAGTAACATGTTCAATTCCAACAAAATGCTCATTTACATGCCCACTACTATCCACATAGCACAAAACAACTGGCATTTGCTCTTTCATTGACACATCACAAGATTCATCAACTAAAATAGAGAATAATGAATTACCAATATCTTTGATAATAACATTAATTGTTTCAGTTGCACAAGCCCTTACTATATCCTTCTGAACATCCGGTGATGTTAACTTGAAATTTTTAGAGGCATTTTTCAATATCACATCATTAATCTCTTTATTATGAGCACCTAAAAACTCTAGTTGAATAAGAAAGTTACCTGGATTAAGAGAACCTTCAGTCTCATCATGACCCCGAAATAAATTCCCTTGTCACAACAAAACTCTGATATAATCAATCAAAGCATTGAGATGGATACAATAATCATTTCGCATTTGCTTTGACTGTTTGTGCAAAATCGATTGAATGTGCTCATCTTGATTCATCAAAGCTTCACAATTTATTCGAGCTTTATGATGTTCACTGTCATGTTGACCAACATGAATATTTAATCTATCTTTACCCTTCCAATTTGTGATTCCTTCACTAACAAAAGTCTCTCCTGCTTGTTTTCCCTTAGTTGTCCTGAAGAGATAACAATACAAACAATACGCCGATCTTTTTCTATACTATATTCCAACCAATCACCAAATTCCTCTAAATTGTCTAAATTTAGACAATTTAAATTGACTTACTCCAAATTTTCGTTTTGGGAATTCATAACCTGAAGGTTGATATGAGCCTTTTTGCAATTATATCCTTCGAACTTGATCCCTAATGTTAGCATTATAAGAACAAATTGGAATCCTTAGTCCAGGATCTGCTGGTAATTGTGAAAAATCAAATTCTTCAACTGTAACATCTCTAATATTTTGTTCTTCTGGTTCTAGAGCTTTTCTTTTAAAAAATCTATGCATTATAGACATAGAGATTTTCTAATATAAATAAATAAAAAATGAATTAACAATCCAAACTTAAACAAAATCCTAAAACCACCTAATATCAAAGATAAGATCCATGCTTATTACTTAATTGCGTAATTGAAGTTTAAGTAACTAAACAAAGACAATTAAGTAAACATCAATATATAAAAATGAATAAAAAAATGGATTTATGTCGAGCAGTGACGTGGTCACACCAAAGCAGCAATGGTCGTTGAGTGCAGGACCGAATTGGTTGCACTCGTATGCTACCGTGCGCAGGCGTTGCAATCTTTGAACTATTTTATTCTATCAGAATAATTGATCCAGGATTGGCATACATAGTTGATCCAAGATTGTTATAAAAACACTCCTAAGAATAACACTACCCTCTGTTCTGAATTATTTAATGACTAATGAGGTTGTCATTGAATTCAAAGTAAGGGAGGCAGTACTTGACTTCTTCAGCATATCATATATCCATATTTTTTTCTTTACCCATGTATTGTATATGAATAATTATTGCAAAAGAAAAATAATTTTCTCTCATAGTTAACTATCAAATTAGTAGTTCTTAATTTTGTAAGCATATGGTAGAAAACAAAATAATATACAGATAACTTTTTGTTAAAAATTGTTTAATATTAGTTGTGGAAACAGAACTTAGAACTTAGAAGTGCCTTACCGGCTTTTTTTGGGAAGAGGAAAAAAAACATTTAGGGTTAAAGGTTGCCTTGGGCTTCCTAGCTTGCTATGGAGCGCGGTAGGGGAGCAAGATGAAGTCGAAGAGGAGGCGGTGAGGGAGAATTGACTACTAAGGATGGGTATTTGAATTTTGAAGTATTTCAGTCTTTCGGCGTGAGCTACAAGCCTACGACGACTTGCGCCGGAGGCGTTTGTGAGGTTGTTTCGGCGTATAGCCGACGGCGTGGTCGCACACGATGCTTTTCTCCCAACTCATGTTCCTCTGGCTCTGGCCTTTACAAGTTCGGCGTGGACGCGTGGTTGTTCGTCGCGAGGTTATTGTGAAGATGAGAAGAGAGCGATTAGTTTAGTTAGGGTTGACTTAGGGCAAAAAATATCTTAATAATATTTTTTTTTGTCTGGGCCCAGTGTGGGTGTAAGGTCCGCCCATGACCTCAACAACCACTATTACTACATCCGAATGCTTCATGGAAACTTGATCTGTATATACTTGAGCAGTTTCAATAGTTCCTTGTTTCACAATCCTCTGTCATGTTAGCTTCCTCTCATATTAGTTTGTCATTGTCTGATATTTCAATTATATCTTATAGAATCGATGACAAGTGAGAGGGTGTGGTGAATCATGTGATTTTAAAAATATTTCTTTTTTGACTTTTGAAAACGAGTCCATAGCTGAAAAATAGTTAAGTAAGAAAGAATAAAATAAAACGTAATGATTTACTTGGTTCGGAGCCTTCGACGACTCATATTCCAAGACCCGGGTCTTTTGAACCTTTCCTGATAGGTAATCCATTAAAATTTTCTACCGATAAATTCTTGGTAGAGTAATCGAGTACAACGAGAAAGAAGAAGACAGTGTAACAACTTACACTTCCTCTATGCGGTATATTAAATGACAATAAAAGAAAATGTTACCAACATGAAGATGAAAAATTTAGTAAGTTCGTGTATTGATGTCAGTCCATCTATAGTAGTCGACTGTAGTAGCGTCGCAGTACAGTAGTAGTACAAAGTCGAAGCAGCTGGACGGTCGAGGAAGCACGCAAACTGTTATCTTTATTGATCTGTTGATGTTGCTGGTCGAAGCCTCTTATATAAGCCTTTCCAGGCACCTGGACCACCCCCAGGCATCTCCACTGAAGCCTATCTGATCCTGCTTCGACGTTGAGTTATCCAACTCTGGGCGCCGGGACCACTCCCGGGCGTTTGGACTTCTAACGTGGCTGCACCTCGACGAAGGTCTATCAGTCTTCCCTCTATCCAATCTTTGGCCCCTGTATCAGCCTCGGACACCTGGACTCTAACGTGTGCTGACTAAATTGATTGTGTCAACTCAATTGTACGCGTGGCTGGGTTTGACCCAATCCAAGCGCCTGGACCTACTCTGGGTGCCTGGACATCTGGGCGCATGGACCTACTCTGGTTTCCAGGACGACGTCTAGGCGCCTGGACCCTGCTCCAGGCGCTCGAGGGTGCTCCAGGCGCTTGAAAGTGGATAAGTCAACTAAGTCCCAAGATTGGATATGTCTAGTTGGAGGTGCCCGGGGGTGGTTTGAGCGCTTGGAAAAAGCCTATAAAAAGGACTTCGACCAAAAGCTTCAGTACATCATTCACTCCGACTTTTGGACTCACGCGCTGCTCCGAGAAGACTCATACGACACCGAAAGGTTGCTTTCGACAATCGACGATCAAGTATTTACTCCTTTTTGTTGTCAGTATATTTTTATTTACATGCATTGTACTTAAAATTATGTAATCTTTCGAACTTTTAGTGATTATCTATCGATAGATCCAAGGGACATGAGTTTTGGAGCAGAAACTGAAGACTCCGAACCAAATAACCCACTGTGTTCTTGTGTTTTATTCTTCTTGTGCTTTCCTTTTTCGTATTCCGATGCACCCTTTCTTTTAAGTTTTGAAAAAGATAAAATATCTTTAAAATACACATAATTCACTTTCATCTTAGGTACAATCAATCCTACACTTACTCAACCGTGATTATTTTATTGAATCATCCCATCTTTTAATGTCGGACCAGATCAATATGATTATTTGCTCTATTACTAACGCTGGAGCCCTGGATTATTGGACTTGGGCTTTAACCCGAGGTCCCCACCCTGGTACTATTTTAATTTGTCAACTTTTTACTTCATCATTCCTAAATTCTTAAATTAAATTTCCCTATTGGCTCGGACCTTTTTAACCAAATAGAGTATAATCAGAGTCGGCCCTGGACCAGGGCTACCAGGGCACCTGCCCAGGGCCCAAAAAGTTTTAGGGGTCCATTTTATATGCACGTTATAACGTTATAGATATTAGATACATATCTCTTAACGTTTTTTTTCCCTTACCTAATTTTTTATTTATATATGTTATAGATATATATCTCTTAACGTTTTTTTTCTCTTAACTTATTTTTTATAAACGTTTTTCTCCATCCCTCGTCAAAGCCCTCGCCACTTTCGCTGAACGCCAGTCGCCAGCGATCTGAAGCGCCGATTCTCCTCGTCGCGCCCTTGCAATCACTGAAGCCCTCCTCGCCGCACCTTCCCACTCTCGCTGTGACAACTACAGGCCCTGTCTGGCTCTCTCAAAGGTGCCGATGCGGCGAAGCCCTCTTCACATCGCCTTCCCTCTCTCACTGCGACGGCGACGGGTCTCTCTGGCTGGCTCTCAAAGGCGTGCCTTGTTACTTCACGCTTCTGTAAACCCTAAAAGGTCATCATCTTTGCCAAACCCTAAAAGATCAAAGTTGTTCTCACTAATCTTTGCTTTCTATCTTGATATCTTCTGTTTCGATTAAACTGTACAACTTTGAATTAAAGATAGTGCTTGTGCAGTTATGCTCCCATAGGGTCAATTTTAGCAATTAAACATAACAGTGAGAACAATGGTATAGAATATTAATAAAAAAAATAAACAATACATTAATTTGGTGAATAAAGAGTGCACAATTTTAAAAAAATGCAGTAAATATTAATATTCATAATGTCCAATTGCATGTGCAGTATACTCTATGTAGATGTGGATATTGGAATCTACAACATACGGTATAAACAGTATGCAAGGATAGGATTAAGTAGTAGTTTCACAAGATTCTAGCTCAATTGAGATCGTAGTATATCTCTGTTATTGGACAAAAAAATGATCACTCATTTAAAAAAAATGATCCAGTTTGGTGAGGTTGACTTTAGTGTTATCTTTTTTTTTTAAAACTTTATTTTTTACTACTGTTTTAATTATACGAATAAGGTCTTAACTCATAAACAATTGAATTGTATTTTTTTTATAAACTTGCAAGATATCTGTGTAAGGTCTTATATAAGTGGATTTCGAATCAAAAGAAAAATCTCCATATGAGGTTTTATTGTTCTTTGTTTATTGCTTTTTGTTCATAATTATCTGTTATCATGAAACAACTCTCTGGATATCAAAAAAGATTAAAAAAAAAAGAAGAAGAAGAAGAGATAGCCCAAAGCTTAAGAGGTTGATTAAATAAATATTTTGGTAAAGAATCACATAACACAACAGAAAGCTTAGTTCATATTTTAACTAATGAATCCAATGTTAATGAAGATTTTGTTGAAAATAAGAATGATAAAAAATAAAGAACTTGTGAGAAATGAAAGTGATGAGAATGAGAAATTTGTAGAAAATGAGAACAAAGATAATACAGATTTTAATAATTTGGATGAAATTGAAATTGACAAAACTAAAGATATTGATAAGTTTTGTGATGATGGGCATAAAAACAAATATCAATCTTCGACACCTAAATATGATTTGAACATATTTGATCCAAGAGTTTGGGATACTCTTGATACAAAAATGAGGGATTTACTTGTGGAAAGAGGTCCTAAAAGAGAAGATATTCTCAAGTTTCCTTTAGATAAAGAATCTCGACACTTTTCTCGTACTTATTATGTTCAAATGTTACCAAATGGTGAGACTCGTGATCGAAAATGGTTAGTGTACTCGAAGGAGTTAGACAGAGTATTTTGTATTTGTTGTAAGTTGTTTAAAGTAATACACACCAAAAGTAATTTAGCAAGAGGAGTTAATGACCGGAAATATTTATGTGGCAAACTTAAACAACATGAAAATAGTGTTGAACACCTCACTAATCTAAGAGCTTTTGTTGAACTACAAATGAGATTAAAGAAAATAATGACAATTGATAAGGAAATACAAGAACAAATTAAAAAGGATACAAAACATTGGAAACACATTATGCTAAGAATAGTTGTTGTAGTCAAATGTCTTGTTATACATAATTTGGCATTTCGTGGTACACACGACAAAATTTATGAAGATGGTAATGGTAATTTTTTGGGTCTACTTGAAATGATTACAGATTTTGATCCAATAATGCAAGAACATTTTCGACTCATTCAAGATAAAAAGATTCATTATCATTATCTTAGTCATAAAATTCAAAACGAGTTAATATCTATTCTAGCCTCCAAAGTCAAGAATGCAATAATTAAAAAAGTAAAAGAGGTAAAATATTTTTCAGTAATTCTTGATTGTACACCGGATGCAAGTCACAAAGAACAAATGACTCTCATATTAAGATGTGTAGATGTTTCAGAGACTCCAATTAAAATAGAAGAGTATTTCTTAGAATTTATAAATGTAGAAGATACAACTGGTTTAGGTCTTTTTAATGAATTGAAATTTGCTTTACAATCTTTAGAACTTGATATTGATAATGTGAGAGGGCAAGGTTATGATAATGGATCTAATATGAAAGGCAAAAATCAAGGTGTGCAAAGAAGATTGCTTGACATTAATCCTAGAGCATTTTACATGCCATGTGGTTATCATTCTCTTAACTTAGTTGTTTGTGACATGGCAAATTCTTGTTCTAAAGCAAAATCATTTTTTGGAGCATGTCAATGTATGTACACCGTGTTCTTTAATTCAACAAAAAGATGGAATGTTTTGCTTGAATATATTGATGGATTAACTTTAAAATCATTGTCAACTACAAGATGGGAAAGCCATATTGAAACAGTCAAAGAAATACTATCTCAAGCTTCCCAAATTAGAGAAGCTTTGTTCAAATTAGCAGAAATAAGTGAAGATAGCAAATTAAGTAGAGATGCTGAAACGTTAGCATCTGGTGAACTTTCAAGTTTTGAATTTATATTAAGCCTTGTTATTTGGCATGATATTTTGCATAAAATTAACTTAGTTAGTAAAAAATTACAGTCAGAGGATATGCGTAGGGGTGTAAATGAGCCAAGCCGTTCATAAGCTATTCGAAGCTCGATTCGATAAAAGCTCGTTTGAGCTCGTTTAATGAGGCTCGTTAAGATAAACAAACCAAGCTCAAGCTTCATAATATTCAGCTCGTTAGCTCGTGAACATGTTCGTTAAGCTCATAAATAAACTTTTAAATAAAAAAAATAATAGTTTTGATATTGAATTTATAGATTTTACACTCTACTTATGAAAGCATAGACAAATATATTAAATTTATTTATTAGAATAAAATTATAAATTTTAACAAGAATATTATAATTTTTTTAAATATATAATTTAGTTTTTAATGAATATTTAAATTTGTAATTTATATTTATTAAGCTCGTTTAGGCTCGATAAAAGTTCGAATAAGTTCGTGAGCCATGAATATATTCGTTAAATAAAGCTCGTTAAATAAAGCTCGAGCTCGGCTCGATTATAAACGAGTCAAACTCAAACATCCAAGAGTTCGGCTCGACCCGGCTCAATTACATCCCTAGATATGCGTCTTGATGTTGCTGTAAAACAATTGGCCGGTCTTGTTTCTTTTTTTGAAAAATATAGAGAAAATGGTTTTGCTTTAGCTATGGTTGATGCAAAAAAAATAGCATTTGATATGGAAATTGAGTCTGTATTTCCTACAAAACATAAAATTAGTAGAAAAAGACATTTTGATGAGATTGCTAATACTGAAAGGGAAAATTAATCACTGGAAGAGTCTTTTCGAATAGATTATTTTATCTTAGTAGTCGATATTGCTCTTGGGCAATTGAAAAGTAGGTTTGAACAGTTGCAATATTTTGAATCTATATTTGGGTTCTTGTATGATGTTGCAAAATTAGTTTCAATGGATGATGATGAATTGATGAGTTCTTGTGTGAATCTTGAAAATACTTTAAAAAATGGTAACACTTCTGATATTGATGCAAAATATATGTTTTCAGAATTACAAGTTTTGCAAGTAATATTACCAAGTGAATCTTATGAAACAAATAAAAAATGGTCTTCTATTCAAATATTAGAGTTTTTAAAAACAATGGATATATTTCCAAATGTGATAATTGTTTATAGGAGATTATTGACAATACCCGTGACAGTGGCATCCGTCGAAAGAAGTTTTTCAAAATTAAAATTAATAAAATCTTATTTACGGACCACAATGACTCAAGATAGGCTAAATGGATTAGCAATTTTATGCATTGAAAAAATTATTTTGGAAAATATCGAATATGATGATATTATTGATGATTTTGCCTTTAAAAGTGCATCATGAAGACACTTTAAATGAGTTGTCTCTGTTTGTCTTAGTGATCCTTCTACACTTGCTAGTTTTGTAGTAGTATATATACTTTTTGGACCTACATTTCCTGGAACTTATGACAAAGATTGAGGGATATACACCTTATTTTACCCCGTATGTCTAATATCCTTAGTTTCATTTTTTATGCTTTTGTTTGAAGTGTTTGCTTACATGAATTGATTTGCTATTAGGAATTGTCTTTTGCTTTTCCTATCCCTAGCCAATATGCATTTGCTACTGCCAGAATGCAAAAGGTATTAATTGATTAATTATTTTTATTATGTTTGTCAGATTACTCAAGTCAGTACTTTGTATTGATTCCCTCGGTTCTTTTTTATTGTTTCAGTCTCAACTAGGTTGCCTCTTGAATTTCCTGATGGAACAACTCCAGTAACATGCCAGGTTTGCATATATGATGATTCTTCATATAGTGAGGTTGATGCAGGATCTAACATATATGATGATTCTTCATATAGTAAGGTTGACGTAGGATCACTTTTAAACCAAGTTATAGTCCCTCCATTGCTTGCTGATAGTCTATACATGGAAGAAGTGCACGCTAAGGTTAGTATGCTGTATTAGTTGGACCCTCTTCTATTTGATATTGCTTCTAAATGATGCTTCCAGAACATCAATAACATGTTATTACTTAAGTTTCTTGTTTTGACTTTATTTGTGTGATTCAACATTCCACCACCACCGGTGGCATTTATTTCTTCGTTGAATATGTGGATTGAAAAGATGTAGAAATTCTAAATATTGGTCCATTTTTGTAAATTTCTTAAAAATGAGCTTTCTTTTTATTCCTTGTCTGTAGCTTGGAGAGGAATTACGGTTCACTGTTGGAGGTCAGCATATTCCTTTTGGTGCATCACCACAGGTAAGTTTATTTTTCCTTTCTCTAGTTATGGTATGCTTCCTTAAATTATCTCCCATCATCTCTAGTGGAAATATTGCTATTATATATTTAGTAGTCACTTCTTTCTAACATGCCTCTACACATCTCTATTTTCCTCAATAAATTGCAAAGTTTTATCACAATTTCATCCAAATGTGTTTCCACGACCTACAAATTCTTATGATTTTAAATTCTTATGATTTTTGTAGGATATTTGAACTGAACTTGGATCTCCTTGTGGAATCTATCAGAAGCAAATAATTCTACCGTTTAGATATCTTTTTCTTGTGCTTTACTATTTTGAACTCCTGAGTAATACTTTATAGGGACTAGTATTTAGATTTTAATCTTAACCTGAATAAATTGTTTAAGTTTTAGTGAAAAGATAAAATTGGGACATAATTAATAGTTCTGCCCAGGGCCTTTAAACAATCAGGACCGGCTCTGGCTGGTGGAGCTGGCTTACTCTAGAGGAAGCAGCGACAACATCAGCGGGGTGGTGGTTCAGCTGTAAATACTCAGTGGCCATATGAACAGCATTTCTTAACATTAAACAAACTTAAAGACCTGTACAATGTCACTGTAATGATCCTGGCTGATAAATGATCAAGAACAGTTTACAATCATAGAAGTATGAAGAACTGAGATAAAACACAAGCCATTCTATAAAGAACTCAGATATATCAAATTTCACTGCGACAAGAACAAGGTTGTTTGTTCTCTGTTAAAATCTCGATTTGTGAAAATTCTTTCTTAAAGTTGCAGATAGTGACTTCGTTGGGCCCAAGAGTCTGCTTGAGCACCGTTGTCATTGCCATTGGCATGGCAGTTGCCATTTGCCGATCCATCGGTAAGCTTCTTCAAATTCCCATTCTGATAAGATTTTGAAGTCAGAGGATCATTGATCGGATGCCTTGGTGTTCTGAGTTCATAATGAACAGGATCCTTTAGAAAAGTGCCCAGCTGCCCGCTCGAGGCTGCAATTAGTCCTGTCGAAAATATCACTAGGAAAAATTAAATGAGACTAAAAAGAAGCAAATTTCTGTTGAGTCGATATGTTTATTTAATTTCCAGACTTCATGGCTATCTATTACCATTGCATGAAATATGAGTGCAATATTAACTTACCTAAGAAAAGGGCAGAGGGTTTTCCAGGTCTAGATTTGAACTCTGGATGAAATTGCACCCCAATGAAATAAGGATGATCAGGCAGCTCGATAATCTATAATAATTATATCGAGTGTGAAGTATCAGAAAGGAATTTGAAAATCATTCAAATCATATGAATTATCTTCTGCATACCTCCATTCGTTTTCCAGTTTCGTCTTTACCGACAAAAGCAAGCCCTGCCTTCTCAAATTCTGGGACCATGTCTGGGTTTACCTGAACAATTCATGATCAAGCTACTTAGTACTGATAGCATGAACACAATCATCTGCTAATTTAACAGCGAACTGACCTCATATCTGTGTCGATGCCTTTCATCAACAAAATTGGCATTCCCGTACCTATACAAACCAAAACATAAACTCGAATTCGTGAAACATATAAACAAACTCAAGGAGAATTTTCTGTACTTACAACTTTGCAGCTTTACAGCAGGGGGCTTCAAAATATGTCCTCCTAGATCCAAGTCTCATCGTACCGCCCATATGAGTTTTTGAGCCCTTGAGATCACACCCGAGATTTGTGGAAATAGAAGATTGAAGAAACTATAAATATGGCATGTGAAGATTGAAATAATTACTTACCTCAGGCATGAAAATGATACATGGTGTTGTTGTATCAGGGACAAACTCTGTACTGTTTGCATAGGGCAAGTTCAAGATAGAACGAGCAAATTCGACCACAACAATCTGCATTCCGAGACAAATGCCAAGGTAAGGTACTTTGTTTTCACGGGCATATTTAGCAGCCAGTATTTTTCCTTCCACGCCTCTGTCTCCAAAACCTCCTGGAACTAGTATGCCATCTGCTGCCTGAATCAGGATTATTGTTCATACAGCGCAAACATACATCGAGGGTCTAAGACAACTAGAACCTACTCACCTTCAATAGATCCCATGCCTTTTTGTGAACTTCAGGTGCCTGACAAAAAAAGAAAAGAAAAGAAAACATTCCTATCAGAGTTTGTGAGCCATCAGTTTCACAAAACAAGGAATAAGAAAGCCATGAAACAAGAGCTGAAACTTGTGGCGAAAAGATTAGCCAAACCTCTTTTTCTCTAGTTTCTTCAAGATCAGCAGATGCTACCCAATCGACAACAAGTTTCCTTTGGCAATCAACAGAAGCATGCAAAAGTGCCTGAAAAAGGTTAAGATATAATCAACTCTAAATAAATATTGTGCAGAAAAGAAACCTACCGGAGATTAAGACATGAAGTGCACAAGTAATAAAGCGTGAATTTCAGTTGATTTTACCAGACACATTAATGATTTATACGTTTGAAGTTACTCCAGCAAGAAGAACAGGTTAATCTCCAGTCTCAAAATATATTCTTTTAACTTTTACTGGAACAACATAAAGAACTTCTTATAGGAGCAACCACATGTCACAACTTATTCTTGCAAATGCTTTGACTTGCAAAAGAAATAGCAGTTTCTCATTCACTCTTTCCTCTTCCCTACTTGACATGCATATCTAACTTTCCCCAGGGATCTGTAACAAACCATTCTAAATGCTAGAGACAGAAGAGCTGGTACATGGTACACATATAAAACCTGCCAATTTGAACCAATTGCACTAAAGACTTAAATTGATTACATAAATAATCAAAATTTTGAGAGATGAACAGAATGAATGATATCCAAAAATGAGCTTGCTTTTCAGCATATTCAAAAACAAGTGTGCACTAGAAAGGAGCCAGAATATATTTAAAACTAGAAAAGAAAGATGAAGGATGCACTGTATGTATCTCACCTTCAAGACTGAGAGATAAGAATCAGAAAGGCCAGTATATTTTCCAACCATTGCAATCCTAACCTGAGAGATCAACGACAACTTCGTTCAGTGGTCAACAACTGCAACAGTGCAAAACAAGGGAAAGCAAACTATAAGTAGAAGGAAAGGAACCAACAGGATCCTGAAGAGTATCACAAATTTCTGCTCTTCTTGTCCAGTCATCCAACCAAGGTTGCTTAGCAATTCTGTCAATGCCGAAAATAAATTACAATGAACACACAGAATTTACAAGGTGCTCTAATGATTCTGCATAATATACAAAAAAACAATCTGCATACAAAACAAATAAAAAAATCATGTAAGATACAGACCCTTGAAGTTGCAAAAGTTCTATAAGAGCTTCATGTGTCTTTTGCTTCTGCAAATTGGTTCATGTTACAGGCAAATAAACATGTATTGTCAGCTTAAAAAAGGCATGCGGAATGTAGCACCATATGACATTGAGAACTATGCGCTCTACCTTTAGAAGTAAAGGAATGTGCCAAATATTTGTGACATCATGAAGTGTGACAATATTTGATACCTGCACAAATAGGATTTGTTCCCTTAGGACTGGGGTTATGCATTATAAAACCAACATTGAACTAACAGAGTGTGCACGGTTTGACAATACCGGAACATGACAGAATTGTGAAAGTTTTTCTTTAACATTTTCCTCCAGTGGCTGCCAAAGAAATTTGAGAGAATTATCAGGATTTGATCAGTTACAATAAGAAAGAAGGTTGAAGAAGACAGCAGCAGGAAGTAGGGCTGTAAATGAAGAGAATGCTCGTGGACAAACTTGATCTTCAGCTTGATAATGACTCATTTATGATCATTTGATATAAAAAAATAATAATTAATAACATTGGACACTAGTGTGCTTAGCTTGTTAACGTTTATGAACAAAATTCATGAACAATTTAGGAAGAAAATTGTTTATAATCTTATCACAAATCCGAGAGACACGTTTGAGATGGTACGGACATGTACTTAGACGACCAATAAATATTCCAGTTAGGCGATGTGAAACTATGATAAACAAGTATATCAAACGAGGAAGAGGAATACCAAAAAAGACTTGGTTAACAACAATAAAGCAAGATAAATTTATTTAAATATAGATGATGATATAATAGGAGATAGAGCTCAATGACGTAAAATGATTCATACAACCAACCCCACCTAGTGGGAAAAGGTTTGGTTATTGTTGTTGTTGTATATTACATATCTTATGAATTTTATAATTTTGTATTTTATAAGATATACTAAGCCCAATGCAGGAAACTCCCGCTATGTGGGTCCCGGGGAAGGATCCATTGTACGCAGTCTTACCCTGCTTTTTGCAAGAGGCTATTTCCAGGATTCAAACCCGTGACCTTTTGGTCACAAAACAACAACTTTACCGTTGCGCCAAGACTCCCCTTCCATTTTATAAGATATGCTAAAAATAAGAAAATAGTAATTTTCATTTATTGGATCATTGTTTTAACTTAGATTTTAAATTTTAAGTGTAATAGTGTCTCTAGTCAAGCTTGGTAAGATAAATAAGCTTGAACAAAGTCTAGTTTGGTTAACACATTTATAGTCCTAGTAGGGAAAGATAGGAGTGGATTGCAAACCTTTGCACTGCGGCAGGCTAGAATATTTGGTATTAATCCAAGTCCTCTGAGTCCTCGAACACTATGCTGGGTTGGCTTAGTTTTCTAGAGGGATATACAAATATTGTTATCTTAATAAAAATCTTTATCAATATTAGAAAACTGCAACTACTTTGCATCAAGCAGTGCAAAAAGATCTTAGTTATTACAATTTTTACCTGCTCACCGACAACATTCAATACTGGTACAAGGCTGACATGAACCAGACAAAAATTACCAGGACCTTTACAAGAAAAAGATTGCAAATTATCCAATAATGAACGGATGGATGAAAAGATAATGTGAAGAGCATATCATAAAAAGAAGCAGACAAGCTTTCTCACCTACACGATAAGAGAATTGACCCAAAGCTTCAATGAATGGCATTGACTCGATGTCACCTGCATCAATATGTACTGTCATTATTCGTTGGTCCCCTTAACTAAACTGGTATTAAAGAAACTTTAACTAAAGCAGAACAGTCATATTGCATTGCCTTTATTCCCTTTATTGAGATTTGAGGAAGCAAGTTTTACCAATTGTTCCACCTAACTCTATGACACAAATATCAGCTGGTCCTTCTTTGCCATCCACTGGTATCATCGCTGCACGTTCAATCCATTCTTGTATGGCATCTGTAATGTGTGGGACAACCTAAAGAAGAAACGAAAAAAAATGAAGGAAGATCACTAATAAGATGTGAGACGATGAAAAGTATGCTTCTTAAAAGATTCACACCTGGACTGTTGCTCCAAGATAGTCACCCTTCCTTTCCTTATTAATGACAAACTATTCAAAACATACCAAAAGCTAATGACAATCAGGTTAAAAAGCAATGCAGGAAAATTATAAGAGAAACAGGAGAACCTTTGTGGATCCTGCAAACTTGTGTATCATAAACATCTCTTTAAGGACAACCATAATTGGTGAAATACCTGATAGATTTTTCCAGTAGTGATATTATTATCACGAGTTAACTTGATATCAAGAAACCTTTCATAATTTCCAAGGTCCAAATCCACCTACAAACAATTAGGTGAAGTACAATATTTTTCATTCTTAAGTGAAGTTTATTATGTCACTAAATCATGAAAGTACAAGGGTAGGAAAAATGAGAACATGAAAAGATGCTTTACCTCGCCACCATCATCTAAGACAAATACTTCACCATGCTCAAAAGGTGACATAGTTCCCGCATCGGTGTTTAAGTAGGGATCTGCATAAATTTCATTATTAACAAGAAGCAGAAGTCCCCTCAAAGTAAAGACATAGATGCATCAAAAAACAAGCAAAAGATGGTAATAGCCACACATTGGTAGGCCATTTTTATATTATCTAAAAAAGTTTAAAATAAAAGCATATAGAGAATTTTGCAACAAGAAACTGGAAAATAAACAATCCATGAAGCCTCATTAATTTTTTTTTCCTTCTCATGAAATCGGGAAAAAGGTAGACAGAGGAATCCATTGCTTAGGATTGACCTAAAGTAGCTAAGACAAAAATATCAAAATATTTTTGTTAAACGGCATAAAAAGCGTAGACATTCAAAAAACAAAGCTTTCCTTCTCCTGCTTTTACGTCTTTGTTTCACAGCAGTGTTACTGATAGAACTCTATAACATAAAAGGCCTCATCGAGGTGTTTAAAATGCAATTAAATCGTAAGAGGTCAACCAAAAAAGGTTGAAGGAGAAAGAATTCTAAATCTAAATCGTGTGTTCGCGACAAATAAGGAAACGATCAAACGTGCCATCGGAACGATCTAAGCACCAGTTGATGGCACGGAAAGGCGTCATTTTATTACCAGGTCAAATGGGAAGACGAAAAGCACCAGCAATCAAATGACTAAGACGATCGTTAAAGATAAATGCAACAGACTGCACTTTAGAAACCTGTAAATCGAAAAAGCAAGAACCTTGAAGACAAAACTAAGCAAAAAAACTAATTTCTGGATGGATTAACAAACCGGCCCGCCTACTGGAGATTACGAAGAAAGCACGCGCCCCAAATCAACCTCACTAACAAGAAAAGAGTGATTCCTTTGCGGAAGAAAGGACAAATAGATAGAACACAAGCAAGCAAAATGTGATACGAACATCCCAGGTAAAACTAGTAAAAGATCAGCCACTTATTCGAGACGGCATAGGAGGCGATCCAGCAAGCATGCGATGTTCATAGTCGTGCTCAGGAAAAACTCATTTCATCGTGCAGGAAAAAGATTTCTTTTTTTCCTTTTTACGGGTAAACTGAGCCAAGATTTGAAACGCTAAGGGATCGCAAATACCTATCTTGATGGAGGTGACGCGGAGGCCGCATGCCTTGAGGAGAACTCCGATGCTGCTCGCCGTCACCCCTTTTCCCAATCCACTCACCACTCCCCCGGTCACTAACACGTACTTCATCGCTATTTCCACGAAAAATCCACACGAATCAACGGAGCTACGAAGCAAGAAAAGAGCGCGCGAGACCAGCTCGTTCTCCTTCAATGGCCACTCTCGTTTTCTCCGATAGACTGCGGACGGAGGGATTAAATACCCTTTCGCGAAAACCCTGGCCTCCCTCCCACCAATTAATTAATATTATATTTTAATCTAATCTAACAAATTATTTACGTTTCCTTATAATTTAGCAACCATTAACACTTCAATTTGTTATCTATTAAAATAATTATTTAATATGCATACGATAATTTCCACATGATTATTGTGCAATTAATATTTCACAATAAATATGACGTGGATTACAGTCAGCTCCCTTGTTTTCATTAAAATATTTAGTATTCGACTCGGAGCTGACGTGGCATTTCCTTATCTCGTACGCATATTAAATTGTCAAATAACGACTCTTCATTAATTAATGCGACACTTGAGTGCCCACCTTATCTGATGCATCTAAATATGGGCCCTTGAATGACCCCGACAGGTTCACTCCTGCCGACAAAGAACACGCGGCAAACAGAGAAACGATACACGTCATTCCCGTCCCATGACGGGTAGGATTTTGATCCTACTCGTAAAGTAGATTTGAAATTAGAATCGAATCAATACAATTTGATAGGTAAGATTGAATCTTTAGGGTATGAAGTTTCTAGGTAAAAAATAAAAATCCTACAAAATGATCCAATTTAAAGTCTAATTGACGTAATTAAAATTATTGATTTGGTTGATTTAAATATAAATATAAAAAATAATTTTCTAAAGATATATAGATTTAATCGGACAAAAGGAAAGTATCCAAAATTCATAATTGAAAAGGAATGAAAAAGGATATTCTGATCAAAATAACCAAATATCAACTAAATAAATATCTTAAATAATCTCAAAATCTGTAATCTTATTTGAAATCGGAGAAAGCTGAATCACCGATGAAATAACTTTAAAGTTGACTACAAGAATATCATGAAGGAGAAAAAGGAGATCACCAATGAGATAACTTTGAAGTTGACTGCAAGAAGACCTACAAGATCATAAGGTGGATGAAGGAGTATTAGTAACTAGGTCAAGGGGTCACTGGCGCAGCCATTTCGACGCTCAAATCAATGAGGTGAAGAAAATATGGAAGATGGATAGTAGTAGAAGAAGATATGAGGGTTGGACTATCGGTGAGGTGTTGTTGATATTGACCAAGTCATCATGACCCAGAAGAATAAGAAGGTGAGATGTCTTCTAGGTTGACTGAATCACTGGACCCCCAAGAAAAAGCTAGGAACAAGGAGCTGAAAGTACAGGAAAATCCCTGGTCAATGGTGTTGGGGATCTTATATGACCGGCTAGAAGGAGGGTTGAATTGACATTGACCTCAAATGATTACTTCTTTCTACAATGTTAGTTTGCGCAGCAGAAATACAAACTAATACAAACACAAGTACGAAAGTTAAAGACTAAGAAAGAAATGCAAACCGCTAACAAGCTCGTTTACGTGATTCGGAGATAACTTACTCCTACTCAACGGCTGTCCGTAAGGTGGGCGATCCCTATCCGTAAGTGGATTAGTCCTCGGAAACTCCAGCTAGCACAATCCTCCTTGTCGATGGAGAAACCTCGCCACAACTCGACCAAGAACACACAGATTGCAACGTAGGGTTTGAAACTCTAATTAGACTTTAACTAAGTCCAATTTCATCACCTTGGTCAGCCATTCCAAGCTCCATCTTATAGAGCTTGAGAAGAAATAGCAAGGATGTTTGTCGTTACCAATCGACTAATCCTTACATCAGTGGACTGATGCATGGCCAACGACTCTTTACTAGTCGACTGGTCTCAGTACCAGTCGACTAATACAACCCTAAACTTAGGCCCCTTTTCGAGTTCATTTCTCTCATACTCGGACCCTCATGACTCACTTGACTCTTCTTCGCAGCTTTGATCTCTTGCCTTCAAGCCTACTTCCTTTGGCTCTCGTCCCTCGGATGCATTCAAGCTCATGGCTCGTCCCTAATGTCATCCTTTACGTATGTCTCTAAGTCACTTCCCTCGGTCCTTATCCTTGCTGTCTTGTCCACGATCCCTCAGATACTCCATCCTTCATCAGACCAAAAGTCATCAAGCTAAGTCATATGTGTATCCTGCAAACTTGCACACTCACATACACATATCAAATACAAGGGTGAACCTAACTTAAACCCTTTACCCAAACATCAAAACACATGATCGCATGGACCATTGGGATTGCTCTAACAATCTCTCCCTTTCTGATGTTTGCCAATACGTTTAAGTTAGGGAAAACATAATAGCAACATAGAAGCATTCTGTGGTCAAAAGGTACTATTACCAGTCGACTGGTAATTGGACCAGTCGACAGCCCAATTCAACATTCTGAACCTGATTTTAGAAATGCACCAATAATTCCACAGACATCTAAAAATCTCTCAATTTTATGGAGATGTCTATTTTACCCATGTCTATTTGGGAAAAATATATTTAAAAATATATCTATCATAAATCTCAAGATTGACACAAAACCTAAAACTAGCTAAATGGTTCAATTGAACCTTGACATAAAGTCCTAGTTTTGGCTTCTTCTTGATGTATTTACTCAAACCAACCCACAATGCATCCCTAGCATTAGTTTATATGACATCTATACATCCAAAATCAATTATCATGCAATATAACCTCAATGTCATATTTCTTGCATGAAACACATCTCATGTGTGCCAATTCCTTATGTTTAAGACTCAAGTCCGTCTCCAAAACCACTTTGGCACATTCCATGACTCTTCTAGACTCCCAAGTAATACCCATGAGATTTATTAGTCATGAGTCCTAAATTGACTCTTTGAGCTCTCCTTAGAGCTCTTAACTTTAGCCACCACCCTATGTGACTTATCTATTGTGGCTAAACTATAATGATTTCCCTTAGAAGATTTCCTAATCTTCTTGACCTTGGACACTTCATCTTTGTCATAATTATATGCAACCCTAGCATATTTTTTCTTATTGGTCTTGGATGAACTAGATCGGTATCCCAAACCTGATCTATCATTGTTGGGTCTTTGGCCACCTAACACCATACTTAATCACTTAGATCCAACAATAAATCTCTTAAGGAATTGTTCTAACTTATCAAGTTGTTCCCTTAAAGCTTGATTCTACTTTTCTAGATTCCTAAATCTAGAGTCAACATGTTCATCTTGGACATTCCTAGACCTACCCATTTTTCTAGGTATATGTTTCACCTTCTTGGGATTTTTGCCTAAGTTCTCCATTACCTTATTCTCTTTAGGTAATGAGAATCTAACATATCTAAGTTTATTATGAATTGGTCTCCTAGGGTTATGATCTACATTTACCATATTTTTATCATGATATTTAAAACTAAAACTTTTCATTGCTATATAATTATTATCATTATTTTTTCTAGCATGCATGAAAACATAAGAATTTGAATTACATTTCAACTTAGGGTATACCTCCGTTACCCTTGAAGCTCCTCCTTTACTTGAGCATTTCTTCTTCTTTTCCCACTTCCTCAAATGTGCTAACTTCTTAATCTCTCTCTTCTTGGGGCATTTGTGTGATAATGTCCCCGCTCACCACACGTGAAGCGCACTATGTGTCATTTCTTCTCCTTCTTCTTCTTGGCACCATCATTTCTGCAACCCACATTAGTATCTAAAATAATTTTGAGTGGATTTAGGTTTTACCTTCTTGAGCAAGGGACATCTATTCTTGTAATGTCCCTTCTCATTGCAACCGAAGCACACAACGTGCTTCGGTAGAGAAGCTTGTAAAGTTGACTTCTAAGACCTTTTCTTTATCCGTCTTGGCTTCTTCTTCAACTTTTAAGGATGCTTCTTCATCCACACTTGTGGATGATATTTCTTCATCCTTCTCCTTGGAAGTTGAACACACTTCATCTTCCGATTGCTCCTCCTCAACTTGAGCAATTAAACTTGATCCTGTCGGGAAGCTGAGAAGATGGACCTGCCGATGTGACGTGTCTGGAAGGTTGACCGCATCCCCATGACCCGGATGGTGATCTGTCTCCTGTGTTGACCAAGTCGCCCGGAATCCTCAGGTCAACAATACCTGTAGCCATCGACTGGGTTGCCCCGGTCTATGGTACCTCAGTGCTCGAGGCGAATCCCATAAATATATAAGCAGTCGAATAAATGACTAGTAGAATAATGACGTAAATGAGATATGAGTACAGGAACGTACCCTGGCCCCGGGGGCGCCCTCGGATGGGTCGGTGAGCTGGTCGCGATGCTGATCGAGTCGCTGCTATCGTGCAGAGTAGATAGATGTCCACCAGATGAATAGCTGGCTCCGGTGGCACGAAGCCGGATGCGATATAGATTCGTAGGACGGAGCATGGTCCGACTACAGTATCGGCTCGTAGGCCGGAATAACGGCACGAGGGCCGGAATACAACAACGGCTCGCAGGCCGGATACCCTCTCGACTCGCTGCTACCGTGAGGGGCCTAAGCATTATGGTGGCTGCCCGGATGGTGACTGTAGCGACGGTCGTAACCACTGGAGGCAGCAGCGTCAGTGCCCGCTAGAAGAGAGCGTGCTGGAGGCGGCACCTGGCTGCCGACCAGGGGCTGAGGCGCGTGGAAGCTGGGACAAGCCTGTTAGGACCTTCGGGCGCGGTTAGAGAGGGGGGGTGTGAATAGCCGACCCCAAATTCACGTTTCTTCCTACAATTTTAGTTAGCGCAGCGGAAATAAAAGATAGAAACGAAACAGGAGAATATCAAACCTCAAACGCGACGATATAACGAGGTTCGGAGATGATACTCCTACTCCTCGGCGTGTCCGTAAGGTGGACGAATCCTATCAATCCGTCGGTGGATGAGACCCCGAAAAATCGGCTAATAAAAACTCCTTCTGGGTAGAGAAACCTCGCCACAATCTCTCTTGCAACAGCAAGATTGGAGTACAAAGATAAAGCAAGAAGCCAAGAACAATATGAATGTAAAAACACTAGTTTGCTTGCCTTCTCGTCGACTGGTGATGAAGCAACCACTTCACGGATGCCAACAACAGTAGCAACTGATCAGTTGGAGTCCAGCCGAGGGAAGCTCACACGAAGCTTCAGCAGTGGAGAGCTCAACAAAGCTCAGATCGCAGGAGCAAGAAGAAGTCCACCCTTTTTTTTTCTTACAGAGGCCCTCGACCTCGTTATATAACCTGAACCTGCGAAGAAGACAGAAACAGACACAGAAATCTAGCTGTTGTGACTCAACAGCTAGACCTGGACCTATCAGGCTCCACCCTGATCGATCCAGGACGGATCTGATCGGTCAGGGGACCGATCAGGCCCTAGGCTGATCGGTCCCCAGACAGATCCCAACTCTCACAGAGAGTTGGTTACAGAGCCCTGATCGGTCTGTGGACCGATCAGGCCATAGGTGGATCGGTCCACAGACCGATCCCTCCTATTCCTTCTCCCAATCTGTTTGGTTACTGATCGGTCACCAGACCGATCAGATGACCCACAGTGAGAATCAGTGCATCACTAGATCGGTCAGCAGACCGATCCAGATGCCCATAGTATCATTGGATCGGTCAGCAGACCGATCCAATTTCCCAACCTTAAACCCTAAACTAGAGAACGAGCTACCGAGCCCTCTCTGACCTAGTCCAGAGAACGAGCTACCGAGCCCTCTCCAACTTCCACGTCCGGTCCAGAGAACGAGCTACCGAGCCCTCTCCAATTTCGTCCGGTCCAGAGAACGAGCTACTGAGCCCTCTCTGACCTAGTCTGGAGAACTAGCTACCGAGCCCTCTCTGACTCCATCCAGTCCAGAGAACGAGCTACCGAGCCCTCTCTGACCTAGTCCGGAGAAAGAGCTACCGGGCCCTCTCTGACCTAGTCCGGAGAACGAGCTATCGAGCCCTCTGTTGGAGTGTATACTAAAAGCCTAAGCTTTTGTAAACATTTATGTTAAATAAAGAATCACATTTGGTCAATTTATCTACATTTGTTTGTAGTTGTTCAATTAATTTATATTGTAGATAATATAGTATGTGGTGTCACATATAGAAAATGATGTTATCAGTACCTTATAAATTATAAACAGTAGCTCACGACCAAAATGGAAAGGAACAAACCATTTGAAGGTCGTAGTGTAATTAGGAATTAGTTTATCTTGACTATATAATTACACTAGTACACTTAGAGTGTATTGAGTAGGACCATTTGATGTTGTTTCTTTTATACTGACTTTATAAAGGAACAAAGACCTCAGTTATTATGGAAGTGTGTGCTCTTAATCCTAATATAATAACAAGCACATATATTTGATATTTATTTCTTTAATTTATCAATGGGTGAGATTTAGTTCGATGAATCAATAAACCCGATAAGTTGGGAAATGATATCACTTATAGTGTGTGTTGTTGATTATAGAAGGAAACTGTGTCCTAGAGATACTAGGTTGATAATGTCCCCAAGAGGAGCTCATAAGGATTGTCATGTTAAACCCTGCAGGTGGACTTAGTCCGACATGACGATAAGGTTGAGTGGTACTACTCTTGGACTAAGATATTAATTAAATGAGTTGTCAGTAACTCATTTAATTAGTGGGCATTCGATATCTTAAACACAGGGAGACTAACACACTCATAATAAGAAGGAGCCCAAAAATGTAATTTGGGATTGGTGCGGTAGTTCAATAATAGTTCTCTAGTGGAATGAATTATTATTGATAAAATTAAGTTGTGTGTTCGGGGCGAACACGAGATGCTTAATTTTATCGGGAGACCAAAACCAATTCCTCCTCTCGGTCCCTATCGTAGCCTCTTATTTATAGAGTACTATACCCACATATACCCACCTTCTATACCCACCTAAAGGGGGTCGGCCAAGCTAGCTTGGAATCAAGGTAGGGCCGGCCTAAGCATGGTTTAGGGTGGTCGGCCCTAGCTTGAACCCAAGCTAGAGAGGGCCGGCCATAATTAAATTAAAAAGAATTTTTAATTTTAATTTTTATTAGGTGGAAGATATAATTTATTAAAGAGAATTAAAATTAAAATATCTCTCTTAAAAGGATCTACAAAAGATTAAAGAAAGAGATTAGATCTCTTTCCTTATTTGTAGATTGGAAAGATATTTTATTTTTTCTCTTTAAAAATTATTCACATGTTGAAAAATTAAAATTATAGAAATTTCTTTTTATCAACCATAAAGGGATTATAAAGGGAAATTTTATTTTTTAAAATTTCCAAAGACAAATAAGGAAGTTTTAATTGTTGATTGAAACTCTCCTAATTTTTCTATTTGAGGTGGCCGGCCATGATCAGTTGATTAAGAAATTTTATTAAATTTTTCTTAATTAATTATTGTCAAAGAAAGTTAAGGAAATTTTATTATAAATAAATTTCCTTATTTGCTAAAGCTAAGGAATATAAAAGAAGGGGTAGGGGTGCCTTCATGGGACACAACTTCTATTGTTCTCTCCCTCTTTTCCTTGGTGTTGTGGCCGGCCATCCTCTCTTTCTTTCTTCCTCTTTGTGGTGGCCGAATTCTTCATCTCCCTTGGAGCTCTTGTGGTGGCCGGATACTACCTGGAGAAGAAGAAGAAGAAGGAGAGAAAGCTTTCATCCCTTGGAGCTTGGTTGGTGATTTGTTCTTTATCCTTGGTAAAGCTTCCTTGTTGTGGCCGAACCTAGCTAGGAGGAGAAGAAGGTGGTTGGTGGTTTCTCATCTCGGAAGATCGTTGCCCACACAACGTCCGAGGTTAGAAGAGGAATACGGTAGAAGATCAAGAGGTCTTTCTAGAAGGTATAACTAGTAATTTTTTCCCTTCCGCATCATACTAGTTATTTATGGAAATAATACCAAATACAAGAGGCTTACGATTCTAGTATTTCGAATATGTTTTTCGATGTTGTGTTCTTTTGTTTTATTTTTCCTTATGATTTGATTGTTCTTTTCGGTTAACCTAAAGTTATTTTAGGAAATTAAATATTAGCTTTCCATAAGAGGTTTTGTCTAGTCGGTAGTGGTTGCTCCCATATCCAAGAAGGTCGTGTGCCTCGCCACGTCAGTACTGGGAACCAATTATGGAAATTAATATTTAATGGAATTAATAACTTAAGGTGATTTGGGTCAAACGTGTTAAGTTCCGCAGGAGACCCAAGTCAAAACTTAAAAGAACGAATAGATTAAGTTTTGGATCAAACGTGTTAAGTTCCGCAGGCGATCCAAAATTTAATTTAAAATAACACATGGTAGTTAGGAAAAGGTTCAGACCTTTGTACAAAATTTTTGTACAGTGGAACCTCTAGGTTTTCCGAGTAGCAACCAACAATTGATATCAGAGCTAGGGTTTTGCCTCTGTGTATTTGGTATTAGTTTAATTATGCACATGTCATACATAATTTAGGCAGGATAATAGTAGGATGTGCTAACTTTGTGGATGCAGGATCCAACTATTATGGCTTATAGTTTTATGTGTGTGATTGGACCCTTGGACATGTCAAGGGCATTTATATGTGTGTGCATGATTGTATTATAAAATACAGCAGAAGCTATATTTAGTTTTATTAGGATTTTATTTTTGATCTAGATACATGTACATTCCTTTTATGGAATATAGAATCAAAATTGTAAAATTATATTTATGTCGCGGATCGAATCTTGCAAAGCGTGGAACCTTCTGAGGACCGGAGGCGCAGCGGAACAAGGAGCAAGATGGATGCGACAGTTAGACCCGGTGGCGGTGGCCAAATATGGCAGCAGCTTGGGATGACAACACACGGAGGACAACCATAGATAAAAGCCATAATAGTTGAAAATTAGATTTTCTATTTATTGCTTTTATATTATGCTGTGTGTGTATGTTAGTATACATGTTTAGTAGGCTAGCATAGTTAAAATTCCTCATTTATAAATAACTAAGTGGGAGAGGGATTTTTAAGTAAAACCCATGGTCTCCATTACTGGTTTGTAAGTGATGCAAACAAGCTTGCGCGTTGGCTCTGAGTGCCTTCCTCCATATCGGATGAGCTTGTTTGTGGATCACTAGAACAAACTTCCATTTGGGATGACTATAGGAAGTTAATTAAGAGCGTGTGATCTTCCCCATTGGAAGGGGCACAGTCTTATTAATGGACTTAGCGTCAAGTAATGGTATACAGTTAGGCACAACTAATAGTATCCTTCCCATCGAAGTCACTGCTATTATTTGTGTGACCAAAAGATACCAACTATTAATTTTATTTGTCAAAAAGTTAGGTTGACAAGATAATAAAATTAATGGGTTAAAACCCTCCTTTTACAAATGTTGAATTTGTATACGTCCACACTATCGTGGCATACAAAATTCACGGTGTTTTGAGGTGTTGGTTAATTTAAAATAGTATTGTTTGAGGAATCAATATTATTCTAAATTTAGAGTTCTGACCAAAAGTTATTTGTGATTCTTAGGATGACTTTCAACCCACTGTCCATCATACTTCAACAGAATAGACTTACTGGACCTAATTACATAGATTGGAAAAGGAACCTGGACATTGTCCTTACTGCTGAAAGCTATAAATTTGTACTGACTGAGCCTTGTCCTGAAGCACCTACTGGTGAATCTACCCAAGAGGAGATTGAATATCATAGGAAATGGGTAAAAGCAGATGAGATGGCGCGGTGTTACATTTTGGCTTCAATGTCAAATGTATTGCAACATCAGCATCAAGATTTACCAACAGCTTATGATATTATGAACAATCTCAAGGAACTCTTTGGTCATCAGGATAGGGCTTCTAGACAAGAAGCCATGAGAAAGATAATGACAGCCACCATGCAAGAGGGTACTCCTGTGAGGGATCATATCCTAAAGATGATGGCTTATCTGAACGAGATACAGATCCTTGGAGGAGAAATTGATGGGGAAACCCAGATCGATATGATCCTCCAAACACTACCTAGAAGTTTTGAGCAATCCGCCTGAATTACAATATGAACAAAAGGGAACTACTGACAGAACTTCAGGCAGCAGAAGGATTGTTTCGTCACAACTCTCATATTCACTATGTTGAAAATGGTTCTACTTCTAAGCCGAAAGGAAAGAAGAAGAAGAAACAAGTTGGTTCAGTAAAGAAAGTGAATAAATCTCAGAGTACAGGACCTAAAGCTGGAATGAAGAAGCCGAAGGGCAAGTGCTTCATCTGCAAGCAGTCAGGGCATTGGAAGGCGGACTGTCCTCGTAGGAATCAGAACAACAAAGGTATATCTCATGCTCTAGTTGTTGAAACATGTTTAGCGGTGTTATCTACTAGCACCTGGTGTGTAGATACAAGAACCACTGATCATGTCTACAATTCCTTGCAAGGGTTCTAGGAAACCCGACGACTATCTGAAGGAGAGATTACCGTCTACATGGGCAATGCTACTAAGGTGGTAGCTGTTGCAGTGGGAGACGTCTACTTATCTTTTAGTAGAAATAAAAATTTAGTTTTAAGAAATTGTCTTTATGTACCCAGTTTTAGAAAGAATTTAATTTCAGTTTCTAAACTGTTTTTAGATGGATATTCAGTTTCCTTTAGTAACGATGTAGTTATTAAGAGAAATAAAGTGATTATCTGTTCTGGTACATTAGTTGGCAATTTATATATTTTAAATCCAATTTCTCCCACAAAGCAAAACATGGAAATTTATAACTCATCTTCTAACTCAAATAAGAGAAAAGAACCTTCAGAAATGAATCAAGCATATCTTTGGCATCTAAGGCTTGGTCATATTAACTTAAATAGGATTCAGAGGCTAATAGCCGATGGACTTTTGGGTTCATTAGAGTTGGAAAATTTTCCAACTTGTGAATCTTGCTTGGAAGGTAAAATGACCAAGAGGCCATTCAAGGCCAAGGGGTATAAAGCCAAAGAAGTGTTAGAATTGGTTCATTCTGATTTGTGTGATCCTATGTCTGTCCAGGCAAGAGGTGGTTTTGAATATTTTGTCTCTTTTATAGATGATTATTCAAGATACGGATACATTTACCTAATGCGCCGCAAGTCCGAGTGCTTTGATAAGTTCAAAGAATACAAGGCTGATGTGGAGAAACGACTAGGTAAAAGTATCAAGACACTACGATCTGATCGTGATGGCGAATACCTCTTAGGAAAGTTTAGGAATTACTTATCAGAGGCCGGGATTCAATCCCAATTGTTTGCACCTGGAACACCCCAACAGAATGGTATAGCAGAACGAAGGAATAGGACTCTTATTAAGATGGTTAGATCAATGATGAGTTATTCAGAATTACCAAATTCATTTTGGGGATATGCTCTGGAAACAGCAGTATACGTTCTGAACTTAGTACCTTCTAAATCAGTTTCTTCTACTCCCACAGAATTGTGGAATGGGCGAAAACCCAGTCTAAGACATATTTGGATTTGGGGTAGTCCAGCACATGTGCTGAAACCAGATGCTGATAAGTTAGAATCTCGTACAGAAGTTCGAGTGTTTGTGGGATATCCCAAAGGAACGAAAGGAGGTTTATTTTATAGTCCTAAAGACTAGAAGGTCATTGTTAGCACCAATGCCCAGTTTTTAGAAGAAGACTATATAATGGATCACAAGCCCAGTAGTAAAGTTGTTTTAGAAGAACTAAGAGAGGACACGTCTATTTTAGTACCAACAGTACAAGATGAAGTACCACAAGAAACTGCAACACGTGTCACACATGATACATAACCACATACAGTGCCTCGTCGTAGTGGGAGGGTTGTAAGGCAGCCTGAGAGATTCATGTTTTTGGAAGAGTCTTCGGACTTGATCCCGGGTAAACATGAACCTGATCCCCGGACATATGACGAAGCACTCCAAGATATAGATGCAGCATCTTGGCAAAAGGCGATGAATTCTGAAATAGAGTCTATGTACTCTAATAAGGTCTGGGAGCTTGTAGAACCACCTGATGGTGTAAAAGCCGTTGGATGCAAGTGGATCTACAAAAGGAAAAGAGGGACAGACGGGAAGGTAGAAACCTTCAAAACTAGGCTTGTTGCGAAAGGGTACACTCAGAAAGAGAGAATCAATTATGAGGAAACCTTTTCACCAGTAGCCATGCTTAAGTCTATCCGGATACTCTTATCCATTGCTGCTCATATGGATTATGAGATTTGGCAAATGGATGTCAAGACAGCTTTCCTTAATGGAAGTCTTGAAGAGAACATCCATATGAAGCAACCAGAAGGGTTCATTGAAAAAGGTAAAGAGCATCTAGTGTGCAAGCTCAATCGGTCCATTTATGAACTGAAGCAAGCTTCAAGATCTTGGAACATCCGATTTAATGAAGTAATCTAGTCATATGGATTTATTCAAAGTCCGGATGAGTCTTGTGTATATAAGAAGTGTAACGGAAACGTGGTGGTATTTCTTGTACTATACGTAGATGATATTTTGTTAATTGGCAACAATGTCAAGGTATTATCAGACGTAAGGGTATGGTTGTCCAAACAATTTGATATGAAGGACTTAGGAAAGTGTGCACACATTCTTGGGATCAAAGTAATAAGGGATCGCAAGAAAAGAATGTTGTGTCTGTCCCAAGCTTCATATATAGATACAATCCTTGCTCATTTTAGTATGCAAGATTCCAAGAAAGGTTTCTTACCTTTTAGGCATGGAATAGCTCTATCTAAAGAGATGTCTCCTAAGACATCAAAGGAGATAGAAGACATGAAAGCAGTTCCTTATGCCTCGGCTGTAGGAAGCCTTATGTATGCAATGCTATGTATGAGACCTGATATTATGTATGACATGTGCATTATCAACCTAGTATCTCTAGGACACAGTTTCCTTCTATAATCAACAACACACACTATAAGTGATATCATTTCCTAACTTATCGGATTTATTGATTCATCGAACTAAATCTCACCCATTGATAAATTAAAGAAATAAATATCAAATATATGTGCTTGTTATTATATTAGGATTAAGAGCACACACTTCCATAATAACTGAGGTATTTGTTCCTTTATAAAGTCAGTATAAAAGAAACAACCTCAAATGGTCCTACTCAATACACTCTAAGTGTACTAGTGTAATTATATAGTCAAGATAAACTAATTCCTAATTACACTACGACCTTCCAATGGTTTGTTCCTTTCCATTTTGGTCATGAGCTACTGTTTATAATTTATAAGGTACTGATAACATCATTTTCTATATGTGACACCACATACTATGTTATCTACAATATAAATTAATTGAACAACTACAAACAAATGTAGATAAATTGACCAAATGTGATTCTTTATTTAACATAAATGTTTACAAAAGCTTAGGCTTTCAGTATACACTCCAACACCCTCTCCGACTCCATCCAGTCCAGAGAACGAGCTACCGAGCCCTCTCCGACCTCCCATGCCAAGCTTCCATACTTGGACTTTTCCCCGTGCCCAGCTCCCTGCTTGGACTTTTCCCGTGCCAAACTCCCTGCTTGGACTTTTCCGTGCCAAGTCTCCATACTTAGACTTTTCCCGTGCCAAACTCCCTGCTTGGACTTTTCCGTGCCAAGTCTCCATACTTGGACTTTTCCCGTGCCAAGCTCCCTGCTTGGACCTTTTCGTGCCAAGTCTCCATACTTGGACTTTTCCCGAATGAGGTCAACTCAAGTTGGGTCAACCAGGTCAACCTTGACCAAAGGTTGCACCCACAATCCCCCAAGTTTCTATTCTTGTCAAACATCAAAATATAACTTCTCCATTCTTGTCAAACATCAAAATATACCTTGAGTCAGGTCAACTCGAGTCGGGTCACCCAGGTCAACCTTGACCTAAGGTTGCACCAACAATCTCCCCCTTTTTGATATTTGACAAAAACCATAATCAAGTTAGGTTAACCCGATAACCTAACTTAGGTTTTCCAATAGTTCTCCAATGTTCTTCCTTGAACATTCTCTGAACATTCTCCCCAAACTCCAATGTTCTTCCTTGAACATTCTCTGGACATTCTCCCCGTTTTTGACATACATCAAAAGGAGTGAATCAAGGTCAAGAGTTTCTTCCTAATGAAAGTCCCATACCTTTTATTGAAACCCTTAATTTCCCCCTTGATACTAAAATCAACAATCAACTTAGTGATAATCACTTATTAAAAAAAACTTGACGAGCAAAAATTCCCCCTAAAGTCAACTCCCCCTTGACCATTAGGTAAAACTCCCCCTAAAGGTCAACTCCTCCTTGACCATTGCACCAACAATGTCTTGGAGAGTTTCAACCCTTTAGAAATCTAAAGCACCAACTTCCATAGCTGAAATTTCAGACAACAGTCGAAAATCAGCATTTTGGCACGCTCTGATTGGTCACCAGACCGATCAGGACTCCACTGGATCGGTCACCAGACCGATCCTGGATCGGTCCAGTGACCGATCCAGACTTCCCTGGACCGATCAGAATCTTCTCTGATCGGTCCACAATTCTCTGATAAGAATTTCTGATTTTTCTCCCGAAATTCAGAAACCCCTAAAAAATTACAGAAAATTCCAAAAATTTTAAAATTTTGAGGATACATTCCTCATAACATATATTATCATGGAAAAATAGTTTTATATGAAAATAACTCCCATTTTTTAATCTTGATACAAAGTTCGAAAGACTTTGAAATAGCTCAAGGTTAATCCATCTTTGTATCAACTTGCTCAATGATGAATGCTATCACTAGAAAAGCTTCATCAAGGTTTTTCAAATCAATTTTGAAATGATCTTAAACCATTCAATTTAGGACCACAATCTTAGGGCTAAATGTACATGCCTTGTACACAAGTTTTCCCTATGATCCTCAAATTCGAATTAGGCTCATCTAGGTACAAGAGCTATACACCTTGATCCTAACTCATAATCATAATATCTCACACACATCTAAGGTGTATCAAACACATCCAAGTCAATTTTGATGTGAGATATGGGTTTAGGTCATCTTAAGCTAAGTTCTCATGCATTTTCTAAACAACAATTAGATCTCCATATCAAATTGTGTTTCTATCCTTAAATCAAATTAATTGATCATAAATGCAATAGATGATGACATGGCATAAAATAATATCATAAGTGGAAACATGTGCCAATGTCATGATGTCATGTCATCAAGTATGAAACTTAAATAAGGCATGACATATAACTAACCTAAGCATTATCATGACATTTCAAATGATAATAAAATAAATATGATGTCATGACATGGCATATGACAAACAATGTATGGAAAATAACATATAAAGGTATAGAAAATACCTAATTCTAGCCTTAGTTGCCATTTTTGATAATTTTGATCATTTTACCATAAATTCTATATTCCTAAGTGTAATAGACTTAAAATCATATACTAAAGATTTTTAGATCACTATGTGCCAATTAGATTAATCCTAGAAAACTCCTCAAATGTGGTTGACACATCCTAATCACCTTAGGAATAATTTTTAATTTCATTTTCAAGGCTTGATTACACCTTGAAAATTTCTAAAATGCCACCTTTTACCATGAGTAGGTTAACTACCTATCCAATTAAGGTTGGCACACCCTAAACCATCTAGCGTGAAGGAATCACGCTCCTAGGAACCCAATACCTATTTGAGCTCATTGGGTTCACTAAATATTCACTAGGGATGACTTCCCTAGCAACCCTCCTAATGACCCTCCTAGGCTTTAATACCTTGGTCATTTGGGACTCATCAAGATCAACTCTAGGGATGACTCCCCTTGTGACCTTGGTGATGGTCTTCCTAACCCTAGGTCTTGTTCCATAATCGAATGGAACATTATGATAAGTGGGCTTGACCACTTGAGACTTAGGTTTGTGACCCAAACCTCTCATGTCCTTGGGCTTTGATTTTTGACCCTTAGACCCTAGAGTTGACTTCTCCAAATTCTTAAGAGCATTTTCTAAAGTGTCAAGTCTTGACCTCAAGACTTGATTTTCCTTCTTTAATACCTCAAGCTTTAATTTTCCATTTTTCTTTGAGGTATTCGTAGGCATATGTCTAGTTGTTTTGGGATTCCTATCTAGGTTTTCCTTAACCTTAGATGAGTTAACTCTAGGGTTGGCATTTCTAGCATTGTCTTTATCTAGGCTAATATGTTTGGCACCTAAGCACATGTATCGGTTTCTATGGTTATCATGCTTATCATTATTGACAATTGCAATAAAGCTACTAGCATGTGTCTTATTAGAATTGCAAGAATGTGCCTTAGAGGGTACCTTAAGGTTTTCCTTAGCTCCCTCCATAGATGTGCTTGGTCTCTTGTCCTTGTGAGGTTGCCTCCCCCTCGGACATTGGCTCTTATAATGTCCCCTTTGCTTGCATTGGAAGCACACCACGTGCTCCTTGCCCTTGCGTATCGGGACTCCGGCTTCCTTGATTTTTGGTGTCGGTGGAGTCTTCCTAATCCTCTTTGGACATTTACTTTTGTAATGCCCATATTCCCTACACTCAAAGCACATTATATGTAATTTACTTGAAATTAAGTTGCTTGAGTTACCTAGGGTTGAGGATGGATATAAGCTCTCTCCTTCATCCCTTCCGGAGGTAGATGCTTCTTCTTCTTGCTCCAGTCTTGAAGAAGAACTCTCCTCCTCTTCTTCCTTAGATGTTGAGTAGCCCTCAACTTCTAATTCCATACCTCCATGATGTGAGCTACTTGGCTCACTTGACTCCTCTTCATGACTTGAATTGGAGCTCTCCTCATGGAACTTAGCCAAGTTGTTCCACAACTCCTTAGCATTGTTGTATCCACCTATCTTACACAAGATATCATTAGGTAATGAAAATTCAAAGATTTTCGTTATCTCGTCGTTGATTATGGATTGGTGGATTTGTTCCTTCGTCCACTTCTTCTTCTCGAGAGGTTCTCCTTCTTTATCCACCGGAGGAATAAAACCTACTTGTACACAATTCCAATTTACTAGGTTAGTCATAAGAAAATACTTCATTCTTACCTTCCAATACGCGAAGTCGTCGCGATCGTAGAAGGGTGGAATCGTGAAGTCTTCTCCAAGTTGATCCATTCTCTAGCTCGTGCTCCCCCGGGTGTTAATCCAACGAAGAGCAACCTGGCTCTGATACCACTTGTTAGGACCTTCGGACGCGGCTAAAGAGGGGGGGTGTGAATAGCCGACCCCAAATTCACGTTTCTTCCTACAATTTTAGTTAGCGCAGCGGAAATAAAAGATAGAAACGAAACAGGAGAATATCAAACCTCAAACGCGACGATATAACGAGGTTCGGAGATGATACTCCTACTCCTCGGCGTGTCCGTAAGGTGGACGAATCCTATCAATCCGTCGGTGGATGAGACCCCGGAAAACCGGCTAATAAAAACTCCTTCTGGGTGGAGAAACCTCGCCACAATCTCTCTTGCAACAGCAAGATCGGAGTACAAAGATAAAGCAAGAAGCCAAGAACAATATGAATGTAAAAACACTAGTTTGCTTGCCTTCTCGTCGACTGGTGATGAAGCAACCACTTCACGGATGCCAACAACAACAGCAACTGATCAGTTGGAGTCCAGCCAAGGGAAGCTCACACGAAGCTTCAGCAGTGGAGAGCTCAACAAAGCTCAGATCGCAGGAGCAAGAAGAAGTCCACCCTCTTTTTTTTTTCTTACAGAGGCCCTCGACCTCGTTATATAACCTGAACCTGCGAAGAAGACAGAAACAGACACAAAAATCTAGCCGTTGTGACTCAACGGCTAGACCTGGACCGATCAGGCTCCACCTTGATCGATCCAGGACGGATCTGATCGGTCAGGGGACTGATCCCAACTCTCACAGAGAGTTGGTTGCAGAGCCCTGATCGGTCTGTGGACTGATCAGGCCATAGGTGGATCGGTCCACAGACCGATCCCTCCTATTCCTTCTCCCAATCTGTTTGGTTACTGATCGGTCACCAGACCGATCAGATGACCCACAGTGAGAATCAGTGCATCACTGGATCAGTCAGCAGACTGATCCAGATACCCATAGTATCACTGGATCGGTCAGCAAAGTGATCCAATTTCCCAGCCTTAAACCCTAAACTAGAGAACGAGCTACCGAGCCCTCTCTGACCTAGTCCGGAGAACGAGCTACCGAGCCCTCTCCGACTTCCACGTCCGGTCCAGAGAACGAGCTACCGAGCCCTCTCTGACCTAGTCCGGAGAACGAAGCTACCGAGCCCTCTCTGACCTAGTCCGGAGAACGAGCTACCGAGCCCTCTCCGACTTCCACGTCCGGTCCAGAAAACGAGCTACCGAGCCCTCTCTGACCTAGTCCAGAGAACGAGCTACCGAGCCCTCTCCAACTTCGTCCGGTCCAGAGAACGAGCTACCGAGCCCTCTCTGACCTAGTCCGGAGAACTAGCTACCGAGCCCTCTCCGAATCCATCCAGTCCAGAGAACGAGCTACCGAGCCCTCTCTGACCTAGTCCGGAGAACGAGCTACCGAGCCCTCTCTGACCTAGTCCGGAGAATGAGCTACCGAGCCCTCTCCGACTCCATCCAGTCCAAAGAACGAGCTACGGAGCCCTCTCCGACCTCCCATGCCAAGCTTCCATACTTGGACTTTTCCCCGTGCCCAGCTCCCTGCTTGGACTTTTCCCGTGCCAAGCTCCCTGCTTGGACTTTTCCGTGCCAAGTCTCCATACTTGGACTTTTCCCGTGCCAAGCTCCCTGCTTGGACTTTTCCATGCCAAGCTCCCTGCTTGGACTTTTCCGTGCCAAGTCTCCATACTTGGACTTTTCCCGTGCCAAGCTCCCTGCTTGGACCTTTCCATGCCAAGTCTCCATACTTGGACTTTTCCCGAATCAGGTCAACCCAAGTCGGGTCAACCAGGTCAACCTTGACCAAAGGTTGCACCCACAATCCCCCAAGTTCTTATTCTTGTCAAACATCAAAATATAACTTCTCCATTCTTGTCAAACATCAAAATATACCTTGAGTCAGGTCAACTCGAGTCGGGTCACCCAGGTCAACCTTGACCTAAGGTTGCACCAACAAAGCCGTCGGCGAGGAATCACAAGACGAAGGTGAGCTGACACGTCAGATCCGGCGACAGGAGTGCAGCCTACAATGGTGGCACTGTGCGGCCGGCAGAGGCTGCGGGTCAGTCGGCAGAGGCGGCGAGCAAAGAGGACCAACACGCAAGTAATCGCGCTAGGGGCTGCCGGCGTTAGGGAGGCTAGAGACGATGCTCGGGCGAGTTGCCGACGAGCGAGTAAGGAGAGGGAGAAGTAGATCCAATGTAAGCGATGTCGACGACGTGCGTGAGGTGGAGAGGAGGTGGTTACCGGGGGCCCCTGCCGGCGAGTGGAGAGGAGGGAGGAAGCGGTGGCTCGTCGGCAGCCCTCCTCGAAGGAGGCGGCCATGGATGAAGAAGAACCGGCTGCTCCTCTCCATGGTGGTGAAGGCCATCCTGCTACCGCAGGTGGCGGCAGCGGAAAAGCACGAAGGAAGCCCCCCCCCCCCCCTCTGGTGTGCTACAGTGCCTTTCTTAAAAGAAAAACCCTATTCCCGTCCAATGACCAAACTGCCCTTCCTCTTTCCCTTAATTCCCTTTAAACCCCTCAATATATCCGCATCAAAACTCATCTCCCCTAGAACCATCTTTACATTGCTCCACAAATCATGGGTGTTCTCATATTCACCTACACCACTTATCACGTTAGAAGGTAAAATATCAATCAAAATCTATATTACTTTTGAATTTGCATTTGATCGTGAAGTTTGCTCTTCCATCCAATATCATGGTCGGAGTTTCTTCCCATTCTTGTCTCTCGAAACTTTGAACGGATCTTTCACCACCATCATTGTGTCCCAATCCATCTCAAAGAATGTCTTCATCTTCATCATCTAATAGGTGATGTCCCCTAGACTTCCTCCTTTATACTTTGGCGGTTCTATCAAGATGGGCATCTTCTTAAGCGTTGCTCTTCTTGGCGGTTAGTCTGGTGAAATGCGACCTTGGCTCTGATACTAATTGTTGGGCATCTTGTATGATCGGCTAAAAGGGGAGTTGAATAGATGTTGACCTCAAACGATTGCTTCTTTCTATAATGTTAATTTGCGCAGCAGAAATACAAACACAAGTACGAAAGCTAAACACTAAGAAAGAAATGTAAACTGCTAACAAGTTCGTTTACGTGGTTCAGAGATAACTTACTCCTACTCTATAGTTGTCCGTAAGGTGGACGATCCCTATAGCTATTCGTTGGTGGATTAGTCCCCGAAAACTCCGGCTAGTACAACCCTCCTTGTCAGTGGAGAAATCTCACCATAACTCGACCAAGAACATACGAATTACAACGTAGGCTTGGAAACTCTAATTAGACTTTAACCAAGTCTAATTTCGTCACCTTGGCCAGTCATCCCAAGCTCCATCTTATAGAGCTTGGGAAGAAATAGCAAGGTTGTTTATTGTTACCAGTCGACTGGTCCTTGCACCAGTCGACTGGTGCCTAGCCAACGGCTCTCTCAACGGTTCTTTACCAGTCGATTGGTCCTTACACCAGTCGACTGGCCGTTCGGGCACAAAAACTCTCTGTGCTCACCCCAGTCGACTGGTCCCAGTACTAGTCGACTAATACAACCCTAAACTTAGGGTTTCTCTTCCCGAGTACATTTTTCTCACACTCGGACCCTCATGACTCACTTGACTCTTCTTCGTAGCTTTAACCTCTTTCCTTCAAGCTTACTTCTTTTCGCTCTCGCCCTCGGATGCATTCAAGCCCATAGCTCATCCCCAATATCATCCTTCACGCATGCCTCAAAGTCGGTTCCCTCGGCCCTTGTCCTTGTTGTCTTATCCATGATCCCTCGAATGCTCCATCCTTCACTAAACCCGAAGCCATCAAGCTGAGTCATATGTGTATCCTACAAATCTTCACACTCACATACACATATCAAATACAAGGGTGAGTCTAACTTAAACCCTTTACCCAAACACCAAAACACATGGTCGCACAGACCATTGGAATTGCTCCAACAAATGGTGTCTGTAAGGCTGCAGGAAGACATGAAAAGGGAAAGAAGGGAGGAGGGGTGGGGGGTTCCCCAACCTTCCACTCTGACGCTCAAGTTAGATGTTTGTGCAGGAAGCATCCGACGATCGAACTTAAGTTTTGATAATGGAAAAGGGTTCAAAGTTAAGGTAAGTTGTTGTCTAACATGTTTGAATGAGTTTGCAGGAAAGTCCTAAGTATACTTAGGCAAAAGTCCTAACTGCGGTTAGGTAGGTTGAAACCCCTAGGGGGTGGTAACTCTAGGTCCTAGGGGATGATAACCCTAGGCGGAAAGTCTTGGCGGGTAGAGAGTTTCGGGCAAAAGCCCTAGAGTCGGGGACTCTAAGTGGAAAGTCCTGGTGTCGCGAACTAGGTGGAAGACTGGACGGGTCGTGGAGCAGACGTCCAGCAGAAAGTCCTGGAGCCTCGGGCACTGAGCAAAAGTCCAGTTGGTATGGAGGATCAACTGGTAACAGGTAAACTCTCTTGAGTGGAGTAGGTGAGGGTGCGTTCCCCGATGAGGGACAGTGGACGTCGGTTCGACCTAGGATTTTCGGATGGAAATCCAAAGTTAGAACCGGACAGTCCGGAGACTATCAAATACTTTATTTATCATGTCTGTATTGTACTAACTTTGTTTTGCAGGGTATGGTTAGTTTCTGGCACTAACGTATTTTGCAGGAAACGAATTGGACACATTTACCTCGGATGAACGGTACTCGAGGTGCCCTCCATGGAGCATGGAGGCGCCTTGGGTGCACTACTAAAGACCTCCGCGTAGCAGGGCAGAGGGCACCCTCCATGGAACTGGAGGTGCCTTGGACGCTAGGTGGAGGGCGCCCTCCATGAGCTTGGAGGTGCCCTCAGGCGGATAAGCAACAACCAGTTTAGAGCTCATCCGCGCCGCGGTTTCGACGGGATTGAGGTGCCCTCCATGGTGTTGGAGGCGCCCTCCACAGGCTACTTAAGCCAAGTTCGACCAACAACAAATGTACAATGAAATCTGACAATCATTCTTCCGTGTGTTGCTCAAAGATCGATCCGACAAAGCTGTAACTCAACCTCGACGACCAGAAGCTTCAAGTATACTATTCTAAGTCATCGGTATAATATTCTTTATTACTTTAATATTATAATTTTCCGAATTGATAGTGATTGCCCAAAGTAAACGCTCAACGAGCGTGGGTCTTGGAGTAGGAGTCACCCCAGGCTCCGAACCAAGTAAAACCCCTTATGTTCGTGTGTTTACAATTGTTTTATTTATTTTCGCCGCATATTTTACTCGATAGTTTTCCGAAACATAAGTGACAGTCATGAGCGCTATTCCCCCCCCCCCCCCCCCCCCCTCTAGTGCTTTCGATCCTACAATTTGTATCAGAGCGGGGTCACTTCGAATTAGTGAAATCACCATTCAAGTAAATTTTAGTGGTAATTTTTAATTTTTACAGAGTCGATCGGAATCAGTATAATTGTCGTCTTCTGATCTGTTTTAATCGCAATCGAAATTTTTGCTCGAAGCTAGTGCAACACCACTCGAGTTCGCGTATTTATTTTTTAATCCTGCACTCTAATCCAAGACCAAATCTTGGAACAAAATTTCTTGTTTTTGTTTGTGCGAGATTTTCTTTCTCAATGGCCCATCAAGAAGGCTACAGTACAGCCTGCCCGCCGCTTTTCTCTAGCAAGAACTTTGACTACTAAAAGAGCCGGATGGAATACCGTCTCAAGACGCAAGTCAAGATGTGGATAATTATCCAAATCAGACTCGTGCTTCCACGAGACGACACTGGAAAACTAGTCTCATACGTGAACTGGGACACCAGCTTAATGAAGAAGATTGAAGTCGATGCCAAAGTAACATGCATGCTACAATGCGGACTGACAAAAGAAAAGAACTAAACAGAGTTGACCCTTTCTCAAGCATGAAAGAACTATAGGAAAAACTGATCAAACTGTACGAAGGCACCTTCGATACAAAAGTAAGTAAGCGGGATTTAATTTTAAATAAATTATATAATATAAAAATACAGAAAGGTGAGACGACTAGTCAACTTCACGCGCAGATTCAAGATTTATTGAACAAACTCCACGCGATCGGGCAGAAGATGGAGAATCGAGATGTAATAAGGTACGCACTCAACGCTTTTCCGAGGAATACATTGTGGGCATCAATGATAGATGCATATATGGTATCTAAGGATTTACCTTTAATTAAACTAGATGAGTTGTTTTCCGAATTTAAATTGCATGAAAAGACTAATGCACATCCGGTCGAGAAAGGTATTGCGTTGATTGCAGGTATAAGCAAGGTAAAGGAGGCTAGAAAGAAGCATCAGATTGAACCTGAATCCGAAGAAGAACCGGACTAAGACAATGATGACGACGAAATAGTAGCCGAACTCGTCAACCTAGTACGCAACTCTACAAAAAGAAGAAGGGATTCACAAAGAAGGACATCAAAAAGGTGGTTCAATCCAAAAAAGTACAAACAAGTCCGAAGGTGAAGTTCGAAGTAACTTGCTATGGCTGCAATCAGAAGGGACATGTCAAAACCAACTATCCAAACCAAAAGGAAGCAAAGAAGCAGAGGAAGAAGAAAGCACTGCAAGCAACTTGGGATGAGTCATCGTCAGAAGATTCTGACGAAGAGCTCGGGTAGACGAGCTTCCTTGCGCTGACATCCCGGGAACAAATCGACGAATCGGAGACCAAGAGCGAATCGGAAACAAAGTCCGAGAGAAGCCATAGATCCATATCCGTTTTCGAAGGGCCTAAACCCACTGTAAGTATTTCTCAAGTAAATAAACTTTATAATTTAGTCAATTACCTTATGCGTAAATTAGCTAAATCGAATGTCCGGGTCAAATCACTTCAAAAGGATGTAACAACCCTTAAAGAAGTGACTAACCCTAGCTCCTTGGCTGACCTCTGTAACGACCCGGCCCTCTTGGCCCATTTGGCGGCCCATTTGGCGACCTCTCATGTCGTCGATCGTCGGCCCTTATGTCGTCGGCCCATTGGCGACCTCTAATGTCGTCGACCGACGACCCTTGGCCGTGTCGTTACTCACTAGGACTTTCCACCCCTACTCAGTGGATTTTTGCCTCCCCCAAGGGTCGTCGGTCGACGACATAAGGGCCGACGGTCGACGACATGAAAGGTCGCCAAATGGGCCGCCAAATGGGCCAAGAGGGCCAGGTCATCTCACTTGGTTACCAGGATTCATAAACTCTAATACTTAAGCCTGGAGGTTTAGAGTTCGAATCCTGGGGGAGGTAAAAATCCACTGACTAGGGGTGGAAAGTCCTAGTGAGTAACGGTACAGCCAAGGGTCGTCGGTCGACGACATTAGAGGTCGCCAAATGGGCCGACGACATAAGGGTCGACGGTCGACGACATGAGAGGTCGCCAAATGGGCCGCCAAATGGGCCAAGAGGGTCGGGTCGTTACAATAAAAAGGTGTCTTTTTATTGTAATGACCCGACCCTTTGGCCTCTTGGGCGGCCCTTGTGGCAGCCCAACTGGCGGCCCTTATGTCGTCGGCTCATTTGGCGACCTCTCATGTCGTCGATCGACAACCCTTTGGCCGTGCCGTTACTCACTAGGACTTTCCACCCCTGGCAGTGGATTTTTGCCTCCCCCAGGATTCGAACTCTAAACCTCCAGGCTTAAGTATTAGAGTTTATGAATCCTGGTAACCAAGTGAGATCAATTTACCAGGATCGACTGCTTACCAGTCAACTGCGAAAACCCCGCTTACCAGTCAACTAGTTGGAAAACCCCGCTTACCAGTCAACTGCGAAAACCATCAATCGACTGCCCTCTGTAGAGATTCGACCGTTACAACCGAACGACTCGATACAATTGACTGATACTTCCATCAGTCGAGTACTCCACACTAACCGAACGAACAGAAGCATTCTGTTCCTCCCAGTAGACTGCCCGGTCGACCGCACCAGTCGATTGATGAAAATATCAGTTGACTGCTATAGTACTGCTACAGTAACGCTGCAGTAATGCTACAGTAAAATCCTAATCCTAGGATTTAACCCCCGAATACATTCACTCAGCACTCGTCCTCACCTGACCAACCTAGACCTAGCCTTCTAGCCTCCTCCACCAGCCTTACGTCCCTCGGATGCCTCCCATCCTTCACTTCTTGCCTTCTGGAGCTTCCATTGGCTCTGTCATTGTTATCAGGTCTTCCTTTGCCAAGAGGTCGTGCTTCCGAGACTTCATCCATTGCCAAGTCACACTTTGGACTTACGTTGCCAAGACTACATGCTTGGACTTACATCGCCATGACTCATCCTTGAACTTTCCTCCTTTGCCAAGATCACCCTTAGACTTTCCTTGTTGTACCTATATCCTGCACATTCACAATCACTACAAAAATACTATCACTTAGGGACAAATTTTGCAACAAATTTTAGAAAAAAATTCGTTGGAAATTGGATTTGGGACGAAAATTGCGACAAAAAAAATTCGTTGCAAATATGCCGTTGCAAAAAATTGCGACGAAAAATTATAATTTAGTTGGAAATTTTGCAACAAAATCAATATTCGTTGCAAAATTCGTTGGAAATTTTGCAACGAAATCAAAATTCTTTCCAAATTTCGTTGGAAATTTTGCAACGAAGATAAATATTTGTTGGAAATGTCAGCAGAAAAAATCTCCGACGAACACCAAATTTGTCGCAAATTAGCAACGAAAAAACGTATTCATTGCAAACAGATTTGCGACGAATAATTATTTGTTGGAAAAGTTACAAAATATAATATTACCAACGAAAATATAAATTCATTGGCAATTTCCAATGAAAATACATTTTCGTTGGAAATTTCCAACAAATCCATATTTTCATTGGAAAATTTCAACGAATCCATATTTTCGTTGGAAAATTCCAATGAATCCACATTTTCGTTGGAAAATTCCAACGAATCCATATTTCCGTTGGAAATTTCCAACGAAATTCATATTCGTTGGAAACTTCCAACAAATCCATAATTTCATTGGAAATATCCAACGAAATTGTATTTTCGTTGGAAATTACCAACGAATATATATTTCATTGGAAATTTCCAACGAAAATATAGATTCGTTGGAAATTTCCAACGAAAATGCATTTTTCGTTGCAGTATTCCGATAAATACAATATTTCCAACGAATCCAATTTCGTTGCAAAATTTGTCCCAAAATAAAAAAAAATATCCAGCCCCATCTTATTTCAATATTTTTTCCTATTATAATTTTTTTCAAACAGATTCAACATATATATAATACACCACTAAACACAATAACACAAATATAAACCAAAAATCAACAAACATATTAATGTACAACAAAATAAATACAAACATCAATAATATAAACTCAAACACATACATCATTAAAACATGTTCCATATACAACCTAAACTAAGAGCATAAAACTAACAATACAACATGAAAAAGTTACAAGAAAACTAACAATACAACACACATCATCATCCAACAATACAAACTACAACAATATACAACTACAACTAACACCCTAAACCAAACACTATAATAAAGTTACAAGAAACATGTCATAGTATCCAAATTCCAATGTCATACAAAAACATGAAAAAGGTAGAGTAAAAGATAATCTTATGGAGATCCTTCTCAATCCAAATCCTTCTTCTACCTACATCAAAAGATTAAACAAACAAAAATAAAATCTTATAAACCAACACAAAAATAAATAGGTAAAGACTTACATATTTTTACGTCAATACCATCATCATCTTCACCTACCAACCCTGGTTGGAACAAAAAAACAATACTAGAGGAAAATATTTTTACGTCAATATTACTTAGTTCACATACAACTGCAAATAACATATAATAGAGGAAAATAAAAACATGCAATCATTATTAAAATATCATGTGTAAATAAATATACCTAACAAAGGTAAATAAAACCGAACGTCTCTCCCAGCCACGTCAAATCCAAACCTGGACAAACAATAATATCAAAATTACAATAAAATAAAAAGATCTACAAATAAAAACATGTAATCATTATTAAAATATCATGTGTAAATAAATATATCTAACAAAGGTAAATAAAACTGAATGTCTCTCCCAGCCATGTCAAATCCAAACTTGCACAAACAATAATATCAAAATTACAATAAAATAAAAAGGTCTACAAATTATCAAATATAATCTTGGCCCCAGCGGCAAGGAACTGACCCCGGACAGCTGTGGCGCTGTAAGGCACAGACACCCCACGGCCAACCAAGGTCGAGAACAACTAGCCGACATCAAACAATGACCTGCATGATATCATATGAACAATTTTATGAACGCCCATCTTTATCCAGTGACGTCAAAGGGAAATACATCATATTTTATAGGTTTCTTTTAATAGGTGCATTAGAAATTGTTTCCTCAACCAATACCATAAGAGCTATTGTTATTTAAGGGTCAGCTTGAAGCTAGAGTGAATTTACTTCTATCGTCAACATATTTTTTGGTAATGCAGTTTTGCTTAAGTTTGCTCATGAATTGTTTGATCCCGATTTACAAATAGAGGGCATCCAATGCTGGCAGTGGCCAGCCTACGCTGCCAGCGGCCAGCATCAGTCACCAGTGGCCAGCCTACGCCGCCAACGGGATCACCAACGCCAAACAGCAGCTAAGCGAGGCCACCAGCAGCAGGGCCAGACGCGAGCGTGCGGCCAGGCGCGGCCGCTCGCAGCCAGGCGAAGCCACTCTCGGCCAGGCGTGGTCGCTCGCAGCCAGGTGCGACCGCTCGCGGCCAGGCGCGACCGCGAGCGTCCAAGCGACGTTGCGAGATTGGCACAAAAACAAACATGAGATCGACGGAGGCGGCTTACCGATCAAGAGATGGGCAGAAAAATTGCCGCAGCCGCCGTCTCGCAAGGAAGAGGAGAAAAATTAGGTCAAGAACGAGGAGAAGAAAACGGGCCGGGTCAAGATAATATTAGGGTTCTTCCAACAAATTTCCAACAAAATAATTATTTGTTGGATATTTCCAACAACTCTTAAATTTGTTGGAAATTTCCAACGAATATACAGATTCGTTGGAAATTTCCAACAAATTTAATTCGTTGCAAACTCTACATTTTCCTAAAATCACGATTGACCGACCTAGAGACCTCGGAATTGGATGAAACTAGTTCCTATGTGCTCCTCTATTTATCCTAATTTTATATATGTTCTCAAATATTTTTTTTTTACCTCGTATATTTTTTTCCTTTATTTTTTCAATCCCCATTGTGTTAGGAAATTTAAATTCAGTTTTAAAAATTCACTAATCAAAATAAATTAGCTCCAAAATTATTTTTAATTCATGGATATAATCACGAGAACCTTACGAATGCAAACAAACTGATTTCACCTCGTTCTGAGCACTCGAACATTATTTTGTAAATCTAACAAGTTCAACTATACTTCAACTTGATTTAAAATTCTAACACTTTCATGCTCAAATTCAAATTCATCCAATTGACCTAGATGTTAAAAATTCATCTTATGTCAAAAAAAAATATTTGAGCTCATCTATAGAATCAGGAGACCAAGAGGAGCACATAGGAACTTGTTTCATCCAATTCCGAGGTATCTAGGTCGGTCAAACGGGTTTTTAAGACATTGTATACTTTGCAACGAATCTAGAATTCGTTGGAAATTTCCAACGAATTTCAGATTCATTGGAAATGTTTCCAAGGAATCTGCCAATTCGTTGGAAATTTCCAACGAATCTGCCAATTTGTTGGACATTTCCAACGAATTTCAGATTCGTTGGAAATTTCCAATAAATTCATGGATTCGTTGTAAATTTTTGCCCGTAAATTATTTGTTGTAAAATTGTGACAAATTATATATTCATTGAGAAATTCCAACAAATAATATTTTCGTTGCAATTTTTTCAACGAAAATACTATTCGTTGCAAAATTTACAACGAACAAATTATTCGTTGCAAAATTTGCAATGAAAAATTATTTGTTGCAAAATTTGCAACAAATTTTATTTTTTGTGGCTAACTTGCAACAATATTAGCGACAAAATATCTTTTGTTACTAATTTGCAACGAATTTATTTTGTTGCTAAATTTGTTGCTAATTTGGAACAGTTTATTATTTTCTTGCAAATTTTGTTGGAAAGTTTGGAATAAAATTTAAATTCGTTGCAAACATTCGTCCCTAATAGACTATTTTTTTTTGTAGTGAATGCATATCAAATACAACAATAAATCTAACTTAAACCTTTGCAAAGATGAAATTAACCATCTCACAAAAACCTATAAAGTTCCTTGATTGATAATTTAGAAATGGATGAGATGGACTTAGGTAATATTTAGATCTAACCAATTTAATTAATTTATCTAATTAATATTTAACCAAATCAATTAATTAAACTAATCAATTTATAAATCAACCTAATTAATATTTAATGATTAATTTATCTAATCAATAACCAAATCAATTAATTAACCTAATTTATCTAATTAATAACCAAATCAATTAATTAAACTAATCAATTTATAAATCTACCTAACCAAATAGATCTAATTAATTCAATTCAATAAATTCTTAATTAACCCAAATTAATCTATCTAATCTGGTTTAATTCCAAATTAATTTAACTTAATCAAATCAACATAAACATAAACTTAACTCAACTAATCCTAATTAAAACTAACGCAACCTCTAATTTAAAAACCTAAATCTGATTAACTCAATTAAACACAAAATCATCTCATAATCACCCATAGGATTACCTTATTTGTGTATGAAAGACACTTAGAATTGTGTGAGATGCATAGGGTACTGCCTGAATTTCAGAATGTTTATGTCTGTGCATCAACATAAGTCTAGGCATTAAATACCAAATTCATATTAATCAAATTAAGTTGTCCATGTTTAGCCAAACTAACTGGAATACTTACTTAATGTGACTAACCAAGTGAAAGTTGCTATATTATGGTAAACAACTAGTAACTAAATGTTAGACATTTGTTTGAAAGTAGATATTTTACTCATGCTTGAACTCTAGGACTTTAATATTTTTTTGGTTATAAAAATTGACTGGCATTAATCAAGGGGAGTACAAAAAAAAGATTTTCGAATTGAGCCTAGTTCATGTTTTTGTTTCAAACAGAAGTTTTTTGTTAGACTTTACTTAAAATTATGTTTAAAATTTAGTCATTTTTTGGTGTTAAAATGAAATTATTTTTCATGTTTAAAACAAATTATTATTAAACTTAGTGTTTATTCAAAATTAAAATTATTGTTTTCAACTTATTGTTAAATTAATATCAATTAGTTTATAAAAAGTTTTTTTTTACTTAACTAAGTTGACGTTTTTATCAGAACTTTTATTTAAGATGAGTACTTTTAAAGCTAAGTGTTTAATCAACTTCTTTTAAAACTTGTACTTACCTATGTTTAAAATCCTTTAAAGCTAAGTTATTTTCAAAATCTTTTTCAAATTTTTTCTTCTTCTCATAAAACTATATTTAAGTAAAAACTACCTTTCAGGGGGAGCTAATTATCTTTTCTCTTACACTCCTTTCTCTATTATTTTTAAAGTGGTACTTTTGATATATAGCAAAGGGGGAGAAGAAAGTGAAAGTTAAGTAGCAAAGTGATTAAGGGGGAGATACAACAAACAAATTTTTATGTTGTTGTGATGTTAGGAGAGCAACTGTGAGGTTGGTGCCAAGCAAGCGACTTTGTTGTAAGTGCCGAGTGAGCTACTGTGATGTCAGGGACAAGCGAGCAACTGTAATGTTAGCGTTGAGCAAGCAGCTATAATGTCAATGTCGAGCGTGCAACCATAGTTTCGTTGCCTATAAAAGACACTCCTAATCTCATTGCCTATTGTAAGGAACTCTTGGTCTCGTTGCATATTATAAAACACTCTTGGTCTCGTTGCCTGTTGTAAGACACTCCTGGTCTCTTTGCCCGTCATAAGGGAATATGATCCTGTCATAAGGCTATATTCTTTGTGTCAAGCTAGCGGTTGTGTCGAGCAAGAACTGTAAAGAAGATTAACAATTTATATAGAATGATAGAATGATATGGACTCAAACATAATGCACAGTTTTGAGGTGATTTCACCACTGGTTTGGAGATAATAGTTCGATCCCTCAACTTTCAAGTATCCACGGAGTCAGGCAGAGAAGAGTAATAAGACTCGATTTCGTGACTCCCAAGTGATCACAAAGTTGGTGAGAGAGGAGTAATAAAGCTTAATTTGTGACTCCCAAGTGACTGCAGAGTCGGGGAGAGAGGAGTAATAAGGCTCGATCCTGTGACTCCCAAGTGACCGCGAAGTCGGGGAGAGAGTAGAATATCGATGCTCGCTGGACATAATATATCAATCCCTCGACTCCTGAATGTCTGTGGTAGGGGAGAAAATCTGCTGAGATAATGAATAACTTAATCTCCCGACACTCGAATACTCACAGAATCGGAGAAAGAATATAATAATGAAAAATCAAGTTCATATGTCGACTAAGGATCTCGCCGAGATGAGGACCCATGAGCTTCCAGAGCAATAGTCAAACGAGAATGATGCCTAAGAAATTCCAATTTCTTGCTCCTGCACTATGGCGGTGCTATATTTGCTGAAGTCCTCCAGGGTTATGGTGATGATAATGAGCTTTTCAGTATCATCTATTTTCATATTTCAAACCAGGTATATGTTCCCACAAATGACGCCAAATTTGATCCCGTCTGATATCAACGAAAGTTGAACTACCAATAAGATAGCTTTGAAGTTGATTGCAATGAGACCATGAAGGAGAAAAAGGGGAATCACCGGCTACATGACTTTAAAGTTGATTGTAAGAGGACCTGCAAGTTCACAAGGTGGAGGAGGAAGAAGGAGTGTTAGCAAGTATGTCAGGGGGTCCCTAGCATAGCGACTCCGATGCTTAAATTAGTGAGGTGAAGAAAATATGGAATATGTACAGTTGTAGAAGAAGGTATAAGAGATGGACTACAGGTGAAGTGTTGTAGATTTTGACCAGGTCATCATGACTGGGAGAAAGAAGAGGGTGAGATATCTCCTAGGTTAACTGAATCACTGGATCAAAAAAAAAGAGAGCAAGAAATAGGGAGCCAAAAGTGCAAGGAAGTCCCTGGTCAATGGTGTTTACAAGACTGCGAGAAGGCAGGAGAACAGAAACAAAGCGTTAGAGGCCTTCCACTTCGGTGCTCAAGTTAGATCCTTGAAGATGGAAATGAAAAGATGCATAGTGAAGTAAAGTAATATATATATATATATATATATATATATATGTACATATTTTGGCCCGTGGGGGCGGGATTTTTATAACTTGAAAAAGGGAGATGTCACATCCACAGTTGTCAGAGGGATGATATGCTTCTGAAAGGATGTCTTGTCCTGTTATGGAAGATGTTACATTTCCATATTAGAAGATAACATAAATCATATATGATACTGTAGAATATCTCGTAAGATTATGCTACGTCCACCATACTGCTCCACGTGTCGTATCAGTGCATGTACTAGAGCATTCTGAATATCTGGGCATTAGAGAGGCATTGGGTCGGAGTGTAATTGAGCTGAAGCATTCGAATGGTAAGGTTGATCAGACATGAGTTGGATATTCAGTAGGGGAGTTAGGCCCATAAATTATTCAATTAGGGAGTTGGGCTCCTAGAACATCCGATTCAGGGAGCTAAGCCCCTGGACCATCTGATCGAGTAGTTGGACCTTTGGAGCATCTACTCGAGGAGCTGGACCCTTGGAGTATCTGGTCAGTCAGCTGGGCCCTTGGAGAATTTGCTAGGGGAGCTGGGTCCATGGAGCATCCGCTCGGGGAGCTGGGCCATTGGAGTATCTGGTCAGGGAGTTAGACCCCTAGAGTATCCAATCGAGGGAGCTGGGCCCTGGAGTATCAGATCGAGTAGCTGGGTCTCTGGAGTCAGGTGGACCGACTGGATCAAGATTGGTGGAGCTAAACGGAATGCTGGATCTATGGGATAGTGGAGGTGAAGTACCATGAGGGTGCACGACAAAGATATCTTGGAGGCCTGATTAGCGACAAGGAATCAGAAGCTAGATTAGCGATGAAGATGCGTTGGATCGAGGTTAGCAAAGTCAAATGGATTATCTGATCTACTGGCCAAGCGGAATGCTGAATCAGTAGGGCCGGAAACGACTACGAAGGCTCGGAGGGCGGAGGCTGAAGACGACGACAAGGGGATTTGCGACGGTAACAACGGGATTTAAGCCAGGAGGGGAGCGTCGTGCTTTGATGACAACAGGATCTATGTCGGATGAGATGACAGTAAGGGAACGACGTGGAGGGCGACAGAGACGACATCGGGTGGAAGCAATGAGGGGGCGACGATGTGCAAAAGGAGTCCTCTGAGGGGAGGCTTGGTGTGAGGGAGGCAATGGCGTGACCAACAACGAGCTTGCGGAGGCGTGTGAAGGCGAAGAGAAGGAAATGGGAACCCTCGATTGAGGGCATCTGGGAGCAGACATGTGGCGGCCTCCTGGCGATGGCGGGTGTGAGAAGGAGAATGCGGGACAAACGGTAGAGGTGGTGAGCGGAGATGGCGAAGGGGTTGCGTGACCAACGACAGATGTGACATCGTATGGATCAATAAGGGAGAGCGGGAGGCGGTCCACATGTGTGGGAGGTGGTGATGGTGGCGATTCCTTCCCGAGAGATAAGATCGGATCGACGGTCGACGGAGATGATCCAACAAGCATCGTCACGAGGGAGTTGACTTTGTGAGAGGGAGAAAAAGAGAGACAGCGCGTTAGAGAAAAATCCACCTCTTCAGTAAAGTCCAAAAATAAAAAATAAAAAAACATGTTTGAAATTTCAAAAATGTCCTTCTCTCCACATAACTTTTAATCTACTCCACATCAATCAGAAAACCTGACTACGTAAAAGATAAAAAAAAAATAATCTCAAATATTAAGTACTAGTCTCCGAAAAACTTACTGTTACAGAGTGTAACCCAATAATCAATATAGATTTTTGAACTTATTTCACTTTAATATATTATAACCCCGTAATTTAATTTGAAAAAAAATTATAACCCGTAGAATTTCGATTCTATCAATCAATCATACTCTGATTTTTTTAGAATATCTATATTAGCGTTAATGTTTAAAGCATTAATACCAACGTGAATACGTTTAGCAAGTACTTAGTATTAACACATTTAATTCCTGGAGCACATTAATGTCTATAGATTTAAAAAAATAAAAATAATAATATATTGATATTAACACGTTATTAATGCGGATGCTCTCAAAAAAAAAAAATTCCAAATGTTTTTTTAAGTAGTTTTGGTACTTTAGGATCGTACGATACTATGCTGATTTTACAAATCGTGGTCGAAGCTCGATGGCGATGTCTCCACCGCGCTGGGACGTTGACAGTTTGACTAAATCAGGTTTCGGTTCAAATGTGCTGAGCCGCTGGATAGCAACCGGCCACCCGCGGCCGGCTAGCTCGGACGTCTCGATCAAGTCGAAGCGGACCGTACGAAGAACCGTTTTATACCGTCGTCGTTTGGCATGCGCCATGCGCCACGAGCTACACGTGTCACGAATGGAATCTGACCCCGCACGGGTTCGGTTGACGTGACTCCCCGTCATGGATTTGGCAGTCCAGATCGCGAAAAAAAAAGTCTGAAGGCGGAGAGGTGAAGTGGATTAGAAGATTTGGTGACTTAACTAAGTGTGATTGGTGTTGATAATGACATAGCGAACACTGTTAGGTGAGCTAATTAATCCATTTAAATCTATAAATTCCAGTTCATTGTAAACGGGACACGGGCTATGTGATGTGTCGGATCCGGATGCGGACGATCTGGTCACTTTCCTTCCTTATAAATTCCCAGGCGATTACTTCCAAATTCGATCCGTTTGGTCTGTAAACGCCCGACCTCTCCATGTGCGTTTTAATTCCCAACAACCGCTTACGGTTACACGGTTTGCAGTCGACATCGCTCATATGTTTTAAACGTTCGTGTTTTCCGATAATAAATAAAAATTAGCATTTTGTGTTCACTTTGTTAATTGGGCCATGAATAATGGGCCGTCCAGTTTCCTCGTATCGGGCCCAATTTATGATCCGAATAAAGTTGAATTGACGGCGTTGATTCCATCCTCTTTCCCTTCGGACTTTCTCTTCGATTCATTCGCCGCCTGCATCGCCGTCCAATTCGCTGCTTTCAACCTCCGTCACTTCCTCGACCGGTGAGTTTAAAGCCTCTCTCCTTCCCCTTGCGTTTTCAGTGTTTCTGTCGTTGTCGCTGTATTTTTTCTTCCCTTTTTTCCTTTTCCGTTCCTCTAATGTCGACCAGGGTTAGGGTTAGCGGCCCTCGCCTCAATGTCGGAATCTGGGGCTCCGGGAACGCCGGAGAGCGGCCACTCCGGGGACAGAGGGGGAGGAAGTGCGCGGGAGCAGGATCGGTTCCTTCCCATCGCCAACATCGGCCGCATCATGAGGAAGGCCGTTCCCGAGAACGGAAAAATCGCCAAGGACTCCAAGGAGTCCGTCCAGGAGTGCGTCTCCGAGTTCATCAGCTTCGTCACCAGCGAGTAAGCCGAGTTAACGACGCTTCAACTTTTTTTTCCCAATCTAGCTTCATGAGGGGTCCTTTACCGTATGGGGGTGTTGGGCAGGGCGAGCGATAAGTGCCAGCGGGAGAAGAGGAAGACGATCAATGGTGATGATCTTCTCTGGGCGATGGGGACACTCGGCTTCGAAGAGTACGTGGAACCTCTGAAGCTCTACTTGCAGCTCTACAGAGAGGTGATCCTGATCCTTTCATCTTTTCCTATGTGCCTAATCGCGCTGCATTAATCGGAGGGATTGCTAAATAATAGTTTCCTTGTTTGTCTTGGACAATTATTCTGAAACGTGTTGGTCTTCCAGATGGAGGTACTTTTCAAATCTTTCAAATTTTCCCAATGTTTCATCTTTTCTGTGTGGCATTAAACTAACATGTTTTTTTTTCTCTTTTGAATTAAAATTTTCCTCCAATTTTTTAAATCTCAAAGGGCAACGTCAAGGGTTCCCGTTCTATTGATCAATCAGGAAAGTGAGATGGGGCAATCAATGGGGAGCCAAGGGATGTGGCCGGTAATTATTTGCCTGGTTAGTTCAAATACTCCCTTTAATCAAAATGGATTGTTCTATGTCTAAATTCTGAAGAGCAAGTCTAGCATTCAATGTATTTGGACCTTGTCAACAACATATGAGAGGGAGTTACTATTTTTCATCATAGCATTGTACACGATGAAGTTATTGGCCTTTAAATACTCGAGCTTATACATGAATTAAGTGGATTGTGTTTGCTCAATGGTCTTGGAGAAATTGCAATTCCCAGTTAGTAAGATAATTTCTTAATCTGAACAGCCTGATGCTTCATTGTTTTCATAATTTATTCATGCCCGTGGAAATGGTTTTGATCACTTAACTGATTGACCATAGTAGATCATAATAACACAATAGGAACTATTCTACAATCTAGGTTTTTAATTTTTATATCAACAAATAGATAGTGTAAAACCTTCACACTAACACTTCACACTCATACATCTCTTTAGTAAGTCCCAAGGCATTAAAAGATGGTTCAAAGCTGGAGATGGCCAATCCACTTCCTAGTACCTAGGTTCCAAGTTCTGGACATGGGTATGTGAACTCATCAAGTCTTAAAAGTTATTAAAATATTCTAAATTATTTTAATATTTAGTAAATACTATGTAACCAATTAGTTCACCCTAATATTATTAATCAAGCTTAGGATAACACACTAATCCACTATGATGTTCTTGAATAACCTTAATGAAATCCCATTTTAATATAATCACCCACCCTCCACCTCTTGCAACCTGCGACAGATCACAGGAGTTGTGAGCCTCACTTCCCACCAATTCAAGCCCAACAGATTTTGTTCTCGTTCCTATCCCACAGCCACAAGCAAACCATCATCCATTTTCCTGCCCATGCAACACCACCATGATGTTAGTTGAATCTCCTCCCTTGCCGCATGAAGCAATCCACTCATAAAGCCTATTAGTAGGTAACTTTCTTCTGCCTCTTCTTCTCTCTTTCATCCTCCATAACTGCTTTCTTTCTTGCATGAGTTTCGCTGCTTGGACTCTTTTTTCATATTTGTACTCTTATGTTGTGCCAACATGAATACATTACTTTCAAGTCCAAATATTAAAGATTGGATGAACAGTTGTGAGAAACAATCTATTGTCATGCTATAATAAATGTCTGCTAAAAAACTTTCTATGGGGCTTTATTTGTCTGATATATGTCATTGTAAATGATCCTGATATTGTTTGACCAACTCTTTTTGTTACCCTTACTGAAAGGTCTTTAACTGAATATTTATATTAAAAAAATATCTGAATGGCATTTTCTGAATATTTTGTATTAAATTAAATATTAAAGTTACAGAACTGATTTGAAGTAATACATGAAAAAGGTGTCTAATGATTCAGTTTGCAATTAAGAACTGGATCAGAACAATGATTAGTTTAGCATATGGAACATAACTATTTAACCAGAAATTGTCCGATATTAGAATTGCTGACCGTGGTGATTCTTGGATTCCCTATTCTTTATTGCCAGACATGAAGTTGTTATCCTGAGAATTTGTTTGAATGTGTGATTAGAAGTTTTGTTTATTTCAATTTGTTATTAGTGATAAAAAAGTAGTTTAGTTTATTGGAATATTACTGGTGATATGACTTTGCAAATAGCTCAACGGGGATAAGATTAGTGTAGCTATCTCAAAATTGTTGGGACAAACACAGCTAAGTTACCTTATGCACTAAAAGACTTGTTCCACTGTGACTTTCTGTTCACTATTGGTGCACACAAAATGCATGTGAATGCTCTCAAGAAAAAATGGTGGAAGTATTCAATTTGTTTTTGTATCTTCGGTGTTAGTCCTCCATAGGCATGGGTCTGTTTTAGATTAACCTTCTAATGCAACTTAAAATTTCAACAGGCTCAAATTTGGTGATACTGAAAAAAAAGTAGAAGTGTCTCATCTCTGCAGCAAAACTAAACGTAGAATTATCTCCTGGTTTCATTTGGTTGCTTATTCATTGAAGCAAATAGAGATCCTGTTTAGGTTAGCTAATGAATTCTTGCTGCTGCACTTATTTTCTTTTATCATACTGCTGCATATTTGCTGGTCCTAGAAATGACCATGACACATAATGGTATTGCTTCCTATGGATTTGGCAGCATTACTTAACAATCACCGTTCCTAATTTAAATCGATCGTCGTGTTTTGGTCCTTATCGAGAAAGCTGCTGCCCGTGCAAAACTTTATAGCTCGAGTTTCTTCGAGGTAAAATTCCACGATTGTTCGATATTCTGTTTCTTATCAAATTTATATATCTTGCTGCGTAGATTTGGTCCAGTTAATGTTAGTCTATGTTAAACTTTCTTCTATCTCACCTACATTGACACTTTAGTAGAATGCTCGCTAGTTCTTGTTTATGAACAAAAACTATATTTACTGGCTAAAAAAATTTAGCTATATTATTTTTATTCAATTTGATTTCGAAAATAGACTTCAAATTTAGCTTTCCACTAAATCAATGTGAATCAACTGTCACACAATCAGATGGTAACCAATTCACGTTTGAAGGAATACTGGCAGTTCATTTGTTCTACAGAATAAAGGTCACACGTAAGCTACCATATGCAACACTGGCAGCAGCAAAATTGAACATTGATTGTAATACGAAACAACAAATTGATATACCAATCTCTCCCCCACCTCCAGTCCACCACATATGGAATTCACCTCCAACCAATTACAATGTTCTCTATATAATGTATATACACTAAAAAAATATCTGCTTGATTGCAGAACCTCGGTGCATTATACAAATTGGGAGATTCTCTTAATAGAGATTTGCATGTCCTAATCATATGAAGGAAAATGGGAAACTCGAGGTCCGTCGTTACTCATTAGTTCATGTTCGAGCATTGACTCAATGGATGAACATATATAGCTGGTCTGGTTATACGAGTTTTAGTCAATGTGGCAGTAGTAGAATGGGACTAGTGCTTCTGCTTTATCCCTGGCTATACCGCCCCACAGGATACTCCAGGACTTGTTGGCTGGGGCAGTTCATCTCCTTTATTCTTATACCATTTTTGTAGATCTTGAACGTAGGGATGCTCCTCACGCTGTCAGACTTTGTGACGGTGGGGCTCTTGTTGATATCAACCTTTGGTTCATGGATTGGAAAAACATTAAGCAAGGTGAGCAGGCACAAACACTTAGATGCATGACAGTCTATGACAATAGTGGTAGTGATGATACCTTGAGAAAATTTGCAGTCGGATAACGGGCGCACAAAGAATCGGCCAATGGTGAAATGTGGGAGGATTGTAGATTGGATGTTGTCATAAAGTAAATGACAGAATTGCTGCAGAAGTTAAAAATTGAGTAGTCCGAAATTTAGCCGGCTTCAAGAGTTAGTTAAGGTAACAAAAAGAGTCTCACCTGGTAAGCATATTGCAGCTTGCAACTGATTCAAACTAGTAACATCCTCAACCTCACCACCAAACTGCAAGTTAGAAACTCCTCCACTCCGTGAAATTTTCAGCACAACTTCTGCGTGAAACAAAGATTCAGCCACCACAGTATCTCCTGGAATTTCCTCGTTGAGGACTTCATAATCTCTTACAGATTCAGCCCATTGCTCGATCTGATTAACAAGTATTGAAATGATGAGAAGACCTTTTCTTTGTATACCATTTTTTTAAAACAAGATTCGTATCTTGAAGCTACATGGTAAACTGTAACACCTTGGCATTGGAGTCAGCGCGTCTTAGTAGAGCCTTGATGTAACTGGGTTGGATTTTGACGGCTTGTTTGCAATCTTCAATAGACTTCTCCCACTGTCCAAGCTTCGATCGGCATGCTGCTCTGTTACAAAGGAGGACCAGGTTTGAGGAATCAAGCTCGAGCCCTTCACTATAAGCTGTGCTTGGCCTCTGCAAAATTTCCGAACTTGAAGAGCTCTTTTCCATGAGACCGAGCTCTTGCAACTGATTCACATTGTTCACAATCAAGGTCAGTTCCATATTTCTGGGATCTATCCTCGTCGCCTTTTCAGCTAATTCAACTGCACTCTCAAATCTGCAAAATTCCCACTTTACGCTCAAACGTCTTAAAAATTTGTGGCCTTTTTTTAAACTTTCAAATTTTCAGCTCACCTTCCTAAGGACATATCAACTTGTGCGCGAACAATGTAGATGCAGGAATCTGGATGCAGACCGAAAACCCTGGCATCTGAGTAAATAAAAAAAACCTGGCACGAGTAAAATGGAGAGTTCTCAAATTTAAGCGAGCATGCAGAGACTCATCGAACCGATGAAGCTGTAGAAGGGCTTCTGCTTTTGCTGCCATTATCTGAAAATTATCGGTAACATATGCCTTCTTCCATCATCAATTGTTTCTTAAAATCAAAGGGAAACTATAATCGGCAGTACCAAATGCATTTTCATTTTTCTTTTCTGAACTCACCGTCGGAGAAGAATCTGCTCCTGCTGCAATTGCAGCATCAGCTTCCCTCAATGCACTTTTCCAATCACCTATCTTTCTGGCTTCTCCACATTAGCCCAAATGTCTCTCCAATCTTTGCAGCTTTTGCAATTCAATATTGTCAGGTTGGTCCTGCCAAAAATATGTGCTGCTTTGTATCCTCCATCTGCCCTAACCTACAACAAAATTGCAGAGAGAATCCAATAAATGTACAGAGTGACAAAGAAAAAGACTAACAACACCATGTACCCATTGAAGAATTCACTAGAAAAACTAGGAGCCAATTACTTGCACATCTTGGACGTTTCATGGTATCGTGGGACAGACACAATAATGTCTATGAATATCACATAATCCAAACTGTGGCCTGTCACTGAAAGTGGCAAAGTTTGAAGGTCATGAACTCAAACAGCAAGTCATGAGTATGGCCTTTCCGCTCTTCAGCTGCTCATTCTAGACAGCAGAAGGGAATTAGGGCATCAAGTTCGATCAGTATGCAAATGACAGGGCAATGCGTTGCGAGTAAAAGTGGGCTTTTTCATGAAATAAGATCACGTTGAGAACGCAGAATCATTGCAAACTTTTTAGGCGATATGAATGATTCTCACCGTGGGTATAGAGTAGCGAGGCGGTGATGCGCGCACGGTAGCTTGATGGATCCAGCCGTACAGCCTCCTGGCACTCCCTCATTGCCTCGCCCAATCTCCCCAGCCCAACCAGCGCCGTTGCTCGGTTGCTCCGGCTGGCAGCATTGCCCAGGCACATCGCCACCGCCTTGTCATATGATCGTAACGCCTCGCCATAGTTCCTCCTCTTGTACTGCTCGTTACCCGACCTCGCCGAGGCTCGCGTTGCACTCGGATCCCCCGACTCACCGACTCCGCATCCCCGGTCGCTCGCCCCCTGTGCATTATGCTTCTGTGACTGTAGTTCCCGATGCCAAAATCGAGCACGTTGCTCCTCGTCGTCGCAGTCTTTGGCACCATGCCCGTGATCTTCCCCGAGGGGCAGATGTTGCCCGTCGAAAGCACATTAGTGAGCGGAGGAGAGCTTACCGAACTACACGGAGAAAACCAGCTGGCCATATCCTGAACGGCGGGGGTGTTGGACATAAACAATCTGTAGCCGGAGATATACGGGGTATTAGCTGAATTTAAATACTTGAATTAAATTCAACTTACAATTGAGATGACCTGAGTTGATAATCTCAGGGGTGCCAGCAGGGGCTAGTTTTTGTCAAGTGATGAAGGTAGTCTGCACTGTGTTGATCAGGCGGGCGTAGCAGATCAGAGAGGTCGACCGGACAAAGTATTCGTCAGATCAGAGAGGCAGGTCGGGCAGAGCAGACCGGCCGAGCGAGAGGCAGACTGATCGGGAAGACAGGTCTGTCAGGAGGCAGACCGGCCGAGCGACTGTCAAAACACTAGCCGACCGGGTGAGCTGACAGGCCAGGCAAGAATCCCGAGCGAGCAGAGAAATCGGTCGGGCGGACAAAGAGACCCACCGGGCAAATTGACCGAGGTCTGTGAGGCGCAGTTTCCTTGAAACAGATTTGCCAGATCAAAGGCGATCTAGGTGACACACGAGTCACCTTGGTTCAGTACAAATCTAGGTCCTGAATTTGCACCCCTTGCACACCCACGCGTGAGAGAAAGTCTCTTCCCATGCATTTGTTCACAATTTCAATGTATGTGAATCAATATAAACTAACAAAAGTGTCTTGAAACTCTCAATGTGGGACTAAAGTACCATTTACAATGGAACTTTTTCTTTTCTACCTCTTTCTCCATTCACACTTATTCAATAGGGGGGTGGGCTTGGAGGCCCTCCCGTTGTCCGTGGCAGTGGCGGGACTAGTTTCCTCTGACGTGGCACGAGGCTGCGGGAGGCAGGGGACCGATCCGAAGGAACTGTAACTGTTGCTGGCGTTATCCTGCGGCAGGCGAAGGGGGGTGACGGGGGAGCCGAGGAGGCCGCCACAGCCATCGTCGGGCTTGCCCTCCTCCGTCCCGTCGCAGAGAACAAGGCGGAGCCGAACCGGTAGGCAACCAGTTCGACCGTGCGGGGGCAGGGCATCGGGCTTGACCGATGAAGACCAGTGGGATGCTGTCACCCCCTCCACCCGCACCGCCACGAATATAACCCGACACCCAAACGACCCTGCTTCGTATCAGAGTGGCAGACGAAGTTACCAAACATACCCAAACTTTCCACACCCACTCTGTTTAATTCGTCTTATATAAATTTATAAATTATTAATTGAAGACATTGCACTCCATTCCTTCCTTTAATTAATTTCCTGAATAAAATGTTGGGAAAGTAATAATAATTTAAAGTGAGAATATCCGATTTGGCAAATCCTTTCCAGGCGCTTCGAGTACCCCCGTCGTCGAGGCAGGGGTGGAAAGGGCCAGCTCCCGCCTCCAGCGGGGCGGCGCCTTTTGTTTTTTGAATGCATACTTTTTATTACTATAAATATTTATATTGTTTTTTAAAAAATTTAAATTTATTACGCTCTCTGATATGGAAAAAAATGACAGTTACTTGATATCTTGAGTTTGCAAGAATTTTTTAATAACTCTGCAGGGGAATCATGTGGCTTTAGAAGGTACACTAAAAAATAATAATAATAATAATAAAATAAAATAAGGTATACTCCAAGCTTCAACTCTAATGTTTATATAACTTAGAAGAAATGCCTTACAAAACCTTTATGAACAGGGAAGGCCTTTGATGTGCATGCTAGTGAGGAGATAAGATAGATCGATTCCACATACAGTGGCCGTGATCAGTTTACTGAGAATTGGATGAAGACACACTCCACGTCCGCGTACCGTTCTCTATGCTTTGATGTTTCTCAAAAAAAACAATGACAAGGGTGAGTGAGTGAATGTCTGCAGCATAAATTTAGCATAAGGGAAGAGGCACTGCAAATGTGACAGGTGCCACCAAGTCTGTGAATCATTATAAAGCCGACCATTTATCAAAAGATATAGGTAGAGATTTAAATTTATCAAAAAGCATAGATAGAGATTTAAATTTATCAAAAGGTATATGTTATTTTAGTATTTATCAAAGAACGTATTTTTTTAAGTGCATTTCTTATTTTACCCTTCTGACAATTTGACTTTTTCTATCGTTTTTTTTCTTCACTATATTTCTCTCTCTTCTCTTTTTTTAATCAGCAGAACATATGGACAACATTAGTCAATTTTTTCTTAACATTTTAATACATTTGAAGAAGCAAAAATAAACAACGAATAGCATATTTGAACTTCTTACAATTTCAGAAATCCACTGGAACTAAAATTAGTACAATCAGAGTTTTCTAGGTCGATCAGTGGGTTTCAGTCAAAATCCACTGATGGACCTAGAGAGTTCCGATTGCACGCATTTCAATTTCTATGGATTTCTAAAATCACAAGGAGTTCAAATATGGTGTCCATTATTTATTTTGGCTTTTTATAAATGTTAATGTGCAAAATCAAAGAATCAGCAAAAAAACCCACGTTGGGCCTGATATAAGTCCATATCAGGCCCAACGTGGACTCATATCAGGCCCAACGTGAGTTTTTTTTATCGATTCTTTGATTTTATATATTAATATCTATTAAAATCCACTGATGGGCCTAGAGAGCTCCGATTGAACCCATTTCAGTTCCTATGGATTTTTGATGTTGCAAGGAGTTCAAATTTGGTGTCTCTTATTTATTTTGACTTTTCATAACTGTTAACATGCAAAATCAAGAATCAGCAAAAAACTACACATTGGGCCTGATATGAACTCATATCAGGCCCAACGTGGGCCTGATATGGAATCATATCAGGCCCAACATAGACCTGATATGATTCCATATCAGGCCCAACTTCCATGTTGCAAAAATTCAACAGCCTTTTCTGATAGTCGTGGTTTACATGTGACCCGGTAATACTCAATGTACCTTTTACGGATTGAGTTTAGAGATTATACATGCTTTGTGTATATGAAAAACAATAAAAAGATTGATTATGAGAAAAGACTGTCGTTGTGGTAATTTCTCTGATTGTGACAGCTGCAAAACAGATAACTAACTTTGGTTATGACTAGATGATTAATTGTTCAGGTGTAATTTAATCATTCGAGATTTTAACTGTGCTTAATCCAACAAAACAAGATGATAGTAAATTAGTTTAAACTTGCATGTTAGTCAGATCCTTACATCATTCAAGCAACCACCTTTCACAAATTTTCAAAGCTTTGTTTTATTTTCCCTTTCTTTTTTTGTTACCAAAATTGAAGGTATTTAGAATGGCCAACAAAGTGCATTTTTAAAGTTTAGGATGTAACCAATTTAGTTAATCTTTAACAAGAACTTACTAATTCATTCAGAATGAAACATATGAATCTTAGATACCAATATTTTCCTGTGCGGAAGGAACACATACTAGAAATTGAAATCTACAACAATAAAAAGATTAAATTTTTGCAACATGGAAGTTGAGTATGATATGGAATCATATCAGGTCCACGTTGGGCCTGATATGAGTCCATATCAGGCTCAACGTATAGTTTTTTGTCAATTCTTTGATTTTGCATGTTACAGTTATGAAAAGTCGAAATAAATAAGAGACACCAAATTTGAACTCCTTGCAACATCAGAAATCCATAGAAATTGAAATAGGTTCAATCGGAGCTCTCTAGGTCCATCAGTGGATTTTCACCAAAATCCACTGATGGACCTTGAGAGCTCCGATTGAACCCATTTCAGTTCTTATGGATTTCTGATGTTGCAAGGAGTTCAAATATGATGTCCATTATTTATTTCAGCTTTTAATATATATTAATATATAAAATCAAAGAATTGATAAAAAACTCACGTTGGGCCTGATATGATTCCATATCAGGCCCAACATGGGCTTCTTGGCTGATTCTTTGATTTTGCATGTTAACATATATGAAAAGCCAAAATAAATAATGGACACCATATTTGAACTCCTTGTAATTTTAGAAATCCATAGAAACTGAAATTGGTGCAATCGGAACTCTCTAGGTCCATCAATGGGTTTTGACCGAAACCCACTGATCGACCTAAAGAGCTCCAATTGCACTCATTTTAATTCCAGTGGATTTTTGAAATTTCAAGGAGTTCAAATATGTTATTCGTTGTTTATTTTTACTTCTTCAAATGTATTAAAATGTTATGAAAAAATTGACTAATGTTGTCCATATGTTCTGCTGATAAAAAAAGAGAAGAGAGAGAAATATAATGAAGAAAAGAAAACGGTAGAAAAAGTCAAATTGTCAGGATGATAAAATAGGAAATGTACTTAAAAAAGTGTGTTCTTTGATAAATACTAAAGTAGCATACGTCTTTTGATAAATTTAAATCTCTATTTACATCTTTTGATAAATTGCCGTGATAAATTGCCGGGTTGCGCTCTAAGCTGTCTTTTAAGATCCATGTTAAAAGAGCAGAAAAAGATGAAAGTGTTCCTCTCTCGTTGGATTAAATACACTCGTACAGTTATTTACTGAAAGCAAATTAGAGTGGATTGAGACGTACCTCACAATTCTGGCCCCATGGATGCACTGTACCAGTCTATGAGCACCGTTTGAAGATGTGACGGTTAGTAATTAGTGCTAAAAATTAATTATGAGATGATTAAATTTTTTGAGTTATTTATTGAGTTAGATTCGAATGAACTTATTCATTGGATTGAGTCAAATTCAAATTAGATTGGATTAATGAGTTAGACTCAATGAGTTAGATTTATTGGGTTGAATTATTGGATTAATGATTAATCTAATATAATAATACAACCTATTAAGAGGAATATAAAGAAACAAAAATCCTTGGTATTTGATGTAGCTATAAGGGAGAGCTCACCTGCCACGGGTCAGTTGACACGATGTCGGTCAAAGTCAAAGTGATTAATACTAGGACTTACGGAAAGAAATTCAGCCAAAGGTAGTTATTTGTTTATCCCGATCGGCAAAGGAGTAGGTCGAGAGGATCACTCGGCCGGTCAGACAAGCAGATCACTTGGTTGGTCAGACGAGCGGACATGATGGGTCAGTCGAACGAATGAACAAGCCCGTAGTCAGTTGTTCCGATCGACAGGAAAGGGGGCCGCTCGGACCGCTCGTCCGATGCAAGGAATGACACTACACAGGAGAGAGAACACTCCGCCTATCATTAATACACAGAAGTCAAGACAAAGAAGGACACTCTATCTATCATTAATGTACAGAAGTCAAGACAAAGAAGCATTTCTCCGACAATTAATATCATTAAATAAGGACAGACGAATGATCACAAAGAAAGATATAAAAGGGTATGCTAAGTACGAGGAAAGACAAGATCATCATTTTCTTGATTACTCCTTTCTTCCTTATTTTGACTTGAGCGTCGGAGGACCAACGCTAGGGACACATTCCCTGGTTTTGATTTTGTTTTGCAGGAGTGAAGTCTTCATCCCGTCAGCGGTCACCCCATCCCCGACTTTCCAGCTTTCTTTATTCGGACATGATCAATTTGGCGTTGTCTATGGGAACGCTGCCTATATCTGAATAAGAAGATGGAAGACGTTGGACAACTCATAACAGTGACACTGACGCAAGAGGAACTCGATGCACTAATACAAGCTCGAGTGATGAAAATATTAGAGCAACAACAACAGGTGTTGGCTGATCCGCCAATGCATGAACCTGCTGCCTCTGCAACAGGTCGACAGGCGGAAAGAGAAAGAGAAGATTGAGCAGATCAACTTTCCGCTCGAGAGCCAAATAGGAGACCGATTGACTCCTATGAGGGCGCTCGTAATGCGCTGGTCCCCCTTAACCGAGCGCTATCATGGGCTCCCCCGGAAGTAAGAGGCCGAGTGGATAGAGACCGGGGGTCTTCATTGGATGAGGCGCCCATACGAGACGCACGAAAGGGAAAAGCGCCGAGGAAAGACGACTCACCCGAGCGGGTCAATCAACAATTTTCTGATGGGATCTTAAATGACTCTCTGCCAAAGCATTACACCCTGCTGACGATTGGAGAGTATAATAGAACAACGGATCCCAACGATCATTTGGCCAAGTTTGACAACGCGGTCACCCTTCACCAGTACACGGACGGGGTGAAATGCCGAATATTCCTTACTACCCTGTCTAGATCAACGCAACGGTGGTTCAAACAGTTGTTGAACAGCTCGATCTACAACTTCAAGGACTTCCGAGCGGCATTCTTACACCACTTTGCTAGTAGTCGCCGCCACCAAAAGACTAGCGTGAATCTCTTCTCGCTGAAGTAAGGGCCTCGAGAGGTCTTGAGGGCATATATCCAGTGCTTCAATCAGGTGGCGATGGGTATTCCAGCAGTCTACTCAGATGTGTTGGTAAATGCCTTCACCCAAGGGCTCACCGAGGGAGAGTTCTTCCTATCGCTCATTCGGCAGACGCCGAAGGACTTTGGTCATTTCTAAAAGAAGGCCAATAAGTATATTAATGTGGAAGAAGCTCAGGTGGCAAGGAAGAAAGAGACGACCACTGAGCCCACAGTAGCATCCGAATGGCGTCAATCGAGCAGTCATCAACCGCTAAAGGGCCCAGGTCGGGAGCCCCTTCACACCAAGAGACTAAGCCACATGTCGTACAGCAGGTGGCAGCCTCTCGTCCAAGAGGCAAGAGGTGGGCACCAATGTTTTGCACTTTCACTAATCAACAACGTACAACACCAAGGACTGCTACGACCTGACAGCTAGTAGGTCGGTTCCGCACGGATACCACTGTCGTTCGTCACTTCCAAATCAGCGTCACAGAAGTCGATCTGTAGAATGAAGGAAGGAGGAGAGGACGATCGAGCCACGCCACCACCATAGGGACCGAATCCCTGCCTAAGCCTCTTTCGACGGACTAGACCGTCCGCAAGGGAAGAAGAGAACCGGAATAATACCACTCGAGGGGAAATAGAAATGATCGCTGGAGGGCCGACCGACAAAGATTCTAACCGAGTAAGGAAGTTGCATGCTCAGCGGCTGGAGATACATGTTGTTGACTGCAGCAAGGAAAAAGCTGAGGGGCCCGAGATTAGCTTCGGGCCTAAGGATTTAGAAGGAATGGAGGTCCCCCATGATGATGTCTTAATCATCCAAGCAGTAATTGCCAATTATACAGTCCATCGAATTTTTATTAATATAGGGAGCTCGGTAAATATCATGTACCGAAAGGCATTCAACCAATTACAAATTGACTGGAATGAACTGTCGCCAATGACGACTCCGCGCTCTATGGCTTCACGGGCGACGAAGTGTTGTCGATCGCCAGATCAAGTTGGTCATCTCACTCGGAGAAGAACCCCTAAAGCGGGCAAGGATCACAAATTTCATAGTGGTAGACGCGCCCTCAACCTACAACGTTATTTTGGGCCGACCGACACTCAATGAGTTATGAGCGGTGGTGTCCACCTACTGCCAGAAAATCAAGTTCCTGGTGAGAGACAAGGTGGGTGAGGTCAAAGGAGATCAGTTGGTCGCTTGGCGTCGTTACGTCGAGATGGTCAGAATGGAAGCACGAGCCACTCGAAAGACACCTCGCCTGGAGGTGAACCCCATCACTAACCCCCTCCTCGGCGGCGCACGCTGGTCTACGAAGAGAAAGAAGAAGTTCAGATCCACCCTAACCACCCAGAAACAATTACTTTCATCGCTGTCGATCTAGAGGGTGAGAAAAAGACGGAGTTGATAGCCTGCCTCAGATAGAATCACAACGTGTTCGCTTGGTCGACACATGAACTTTCTAGTATTTCGCCAAGTGTGGCTTAGCACGAATTACACGTCCAACCGGACGCTCGACCAATGAAACAAAAGAAAAGGGACTTCAGCACAAAATAGAACTTGATCATCCGAGCAGAGATAGAGAAATTACTGGAGGTCGGCGACATACAAGAGGTACAATTTCTGAGCTGGCTTGCTAACATCGTACTGGTCCTCAAACTGGGCGACAAATGGAGGGTCTGTATAGACTTCCACGACCTGAATAAGGCATGCCCGAAGGGTTTCTATCCGTTGCCCCAGATAGACCACATGGTGGATTCAACGGTAGGCTGCGAGCTGATCTGCATGCTCGATGTATATCAAGGTTATCACCAAGTGTCGCTCGCTTGAGAAGATCAAGAAAAGTCAGCTTTATCATAGTCGATGGGACATTGTGCTACAACGTCATGTCGTTCGGACTAAAGAATGTCGACGCCGCCTACCAAAGGCTTATTAACAAGGTGTTCCGACGGTAGCTCGGCCGAAACATAGAGGTATATGTCGACAATATATTAATAAAATCTCCAAGAGTTGCTGATCTCTGCACAGACATCAAGGAGACCTACCAAACTCTGAGGGCATATGGAATAAAGTTGAACCCGAACAAGTGTCTGCTCGGTGCCAAGAGCAGTCGATTCCTAGGATATATTGTCACCGAGCGAGGGATCGAGACGAATCCGAGCAAAGCCAAGGCTCTACAAGATATGTCACCGCCACACAACTTGAAGGAAGCCCAACGACTGACCGGGCGCATTACTGCTCTGTCTAGATTCATATCCAAATCATCTGACTGGAGCTTACCATTCTTCAAGGTGCTGCGTCGGGCAATAAAATTCCAATGGGATGCGGAGTGCGACCGGGCGTTCAAAGAGCTCAAAGATCATCTCAACTCCTTGCCTATATTAGCTAAGACGAGCGCAGGGGAGCCGCTCTGGATCTATCTGTTGTCCACCGAGAATGCGGTCGACTTGGCATTAGTTAAGAAAAATGGGCAAGAGCAATAGCCCGTGTATTTTTTTAAGTTATCTATTGAAAGACGCTGAATCCCGCTACACTGGTTTGGAAAAGTTAGCTTACGCTTTGGTACTAGCCGCTCGGAGACTCCGCCCGTACTTCCTCTCTCATCCAATCGTCATGATGACCAACAGTACCTTTGGCAGAGTCCTCCTCAACTCAGAAGCATCTGGTCGGCTAATCAAGTGGACAACTGAGCTAAGTGAGTTCAACATCCAATACCAGCCCCAAACGACGATAAAAGCTCAAGCCTTGGTTGATTTCGTCACAGAAATCCAAAGCGGCGAGTTAGAAGCCACTTGGAGAATATATGTGGATGGTTTTTCCACCCGACAAGACAACAGGATCGGCATCCTGCTTATTTTCCCAAGGGAAAATCGAATGCAGCTTTCTGTTTGGCTAGATTATCGCGCCACCAACAATGAGGCTGAGTATAAAGCCTTGATAGCCGACTTGCAAGCTGCGAGGCATGTCGGATCCAAAAAGATCCTCATTCATTCGGACTCCCAGTTGACCGCCCAACAGCTGGCGGGGTGTTCGAGATTAGTAACCCCCGACTCAAGTTATATGTAGAAGCCTTCGAGAAGTTAAAAATACATTTTCAAGAAGTCACGGTACAGAAGATTCCCCGATTGGACAATCAAGCAGCAGATGAACTAGCTAAGTTAAGCTAGTTCATTATCACCTGTTGTGATTAGTCAGCCGATCTAACAGGTTTTACTGGTGGCACACATCGATATGATGGAGGGAGTTGCCTTTCCACATGACTGGAGAATACCATTAATTGAATTTCTCCAATCGGGTGGTACGCCAACCGATCAGGGGGTAACACATTTATTAAAGAAGAGGGTTGGTCGGTTCACCTTGGTCGGAGATCAGCTGTACAAAAGTACCTTCTCTAGGCCTTGCTCAAGTGTGTTGGACCAGAGGACGCAAAATACATCTTGCAAGAAGTGCACCAAGGCTCCTGTGGAAGCCATCCAGGCGACCGTTTGCTAATTAGAAAGATTCTCCTGACCGGATACTTTTGGCCAACTCTCCAAGAGGATGTCACTTGGATGACAGCCACATGCATGTCATGCCAAAAGTATCATAATATTTCGCATCGACCGAACGAAGAGATGAAGTCATCCATGATATCTTGCTCATTCGACCAATGGGGTATGAACATCGTGGGGTCACTCCCTATGGCAATCGGTCAGCGAAAGTTCCTACTCGTTGTTGTAGATTACTTTTCAAAATGGGTGGAGGATGAGCCCCTGGCAAAGATAAGTGAGCAGATGGTCATCAAGTTCATTGGCAGAACATCCTCTATCGGTTCGGCATCGCTCGCCGGCTCATCTCGGATAACGGGAGGCAGTTCGCAGGTCAGAAGCTCTGAGAGTGGTGCGAAGGCTATGACATCTAGCAGGCCTTCACCTCAGTCGCCTACCCTAGAGCAACGGCCATGCAGAGGTTACAAACCGAGAGATCCTCAGAGGCTTACGAACTTGGCTCGACCACGTAGGAGGTAGCTGGGTCGACGAGCTCTCAAGTGTCTTGTGGGCACTTCACACGACTCCAAAGGAGGCGACCGGTGTAACACAATTCTAGCTGGTATACAGGGGAGAAGCGGTGGTCCCTGTGGAGGTTGGAGTAGAATCCGACCGGGTGTGATTCTATGACTAGGGAAATGGCGAGCGAAGGTTAATGGAGCTTGACTTGGTGGATGAAGCGAGTGATAAGGCGGTTGTTCAGCTACTGGCTTACTAATAGCGGATGAGGCAGAACTACAACAAGAGGGTGATCTCGAGGTCCTTCCAGGTCGGTGATCTGGTGTGGAAGAAAATCAAGCCGGCCGGCGACGTCACCAAACTCAAGGCACCATGTGTGGGACCTTACAAGGTTATACAGAAACTCCGCTCGGGGGCCTATTACTTTGAAGATGAAAACGGGAGATGACTCGAGCAGCCGTGGAGTGTGAATCATCTTCAATCTTACAAGCTCGAGTGAGAGGTGCATGAGCAAATATAAATGTACTTATGTATATACCTTCTGAATGCAGGGCCAACATGAATAAAAAACCAAAGTTTTCCAGACTCCTGGTCCGATCAGGCCAAGTTAAAAGTCGAGTGGCGACTAAAAACATCTATCGTCATCAACGGTCGAGCGGCGACCTTAAACGCCTATCGACATCAATGGTCGAGCGGCGACCTTAAATCCCTGTCTTCGTCAGCGGTCGAGCGGCAACCTTAAATCTTTGTCATCATCAAAGGTCGGGTGGCGACCTTAAATCCCTGTCTTCATCAGTGATCGAGCAGCGACCTTAAATCTCTGTCTTCATTAGCGGTCGAGCAATGATCTTAAACCCCTGTCGTCATCAATGGTCGAGTGGCGACCTTAAACCCCTGTCTACGTCAGCGGTCGAGCGGCGACCTTAAGCCCCTGTCGTCATCAACGGTCGAGCGAAGACCTTAAACCCCTATCTACATCAGCAGTCGAGCGACGACCTTAAACCCTATCTACGTCAGCGGTCGAGCGACGATCTTAAACCCCTGTCATCATCAACAGTCGAGCGGCGACCTTAAACCCCTGTCTAGGTCAGCGGTCAAGCGGTGACCTTAAACCCCTATCTACGTCAGCGGTAGAGCGGCAACCTTAAACCCCTATCTCCGTCAACGGTCGAGCAACGACCTTAAACCCCTGTCGTCATCAACGGTTGAGCGACGACCTTAAGCCCCTGTTTTCGTCAACGGTCGAGCGGTGACCTTAAACCCCTGTCTACGTCAACGGTCTAGTGACGACCTTAAACCTTCGTTTCCATCAACGGTCAAGTGGCGTCCTTAAACCCCAGTTGTCATCAACGGTCGAGCGGCGACCTTAAACCCCTGTCGTCATCAACGGTCGAGTAGCGACCTTAAACCCCTATCTTCGTCAGCGATCGAGCGGCGACCTTAAATCCTTGTCTTCGTCAGTGATCAAGTGACGACCTTAAACCCATGTTTACACTAAAACGGTCAAGCGACAACTTTAAAAACAAAACGGACCAACCGGCTAAGTAGATAAGCCGTTGCCGATCAGAAGAAACATGAGGTCGCATGAGTTTACGTGACGCTTGAAAATCAAGTTGAAAACTAAAATACTAGAAGAAAATAAAGGTTAGCCGGATGAACAAGCATTCATTGAAATTTCAAAATTTTTACAGAGGCAAAAACGCTCAAACTGGCTCACTCTAGATAATCTAAGACATTATTGGGTAGCGACTCAGTCAGTTTGTCTCAACTGATGACCTTACTTGATAGAGTGGCAGGGAGGTAGCCTCCTTCCCTGAGTTGGCCGAACACCCCTTTAATCGCCAGGTTGAACAGACGAAGAGCCGGATCGGCGACTTTGTCATTAAAAGCATCTGAGCAAATGTAGGCTTGCTTCATGAGATCAAACATATTCGACTCAGCTCCTTGATAAGTCTCCAAGGCCACTCGGGAGGCCTCTAGCTCTTCCTTCAACTTTCTTAGTTCTTTATCCTTGGCGTCGAGCTAGGCCTTCATTGCAGTCTGCTTGGCCGACCGTCTGTCCCGCTCTGCCTTCAAGGAAGCCTCAGCATCCTTTAAGTTTTGGGCCAACACCCGAAACTCTTTATTTTTGATCTCCAGATCTTCAATGGCCCGGAGTTTCCTAGTGTTGGCCGAATGAATTTTAGATTCAAAAGTGCTAGCCTGTTTATTGAGCCGAGATAATTGGGTGGCTTGCTCAGCATTTTTTCCTTTCTCCGCCTCTAGCTGCTCGTCGCTCTTTGCCAGATCGGCTCTTAGTTGAGCCATCTCAGCATTCATCTGCTCCAGATGTGTATGAGAAGCAGATGATTGGCCGCTCAGCGCCTTCGGCTGCTTGACTTCCTGCTCCAAAAATGCAAGCCTCTGACACATGGTCAGACTCTTCACCCAATACTGCGAAGAACCACAAAAATATAAGAGGCGATCGGAGATAAATTAAAGAACATACAAAAAACATACCCCAGTGGATATCTAGGTATGGCTTTCCCCGAGCGTCTTCGGAGACATGACCGCTGTGCAGGCTCTGGCATCCGCCCATATCTATGCGAGCGAAGCTTGAATGATTATTTGGTGCTCGGGGGCTCGAGATTCAGCGTCGTCCGACTCACACCATTCCTTAGCCGGAAGATGGATAACCATTGTTATGTTTTGTCGGTCGCTCGGGGCTGATTGGGTAGAGGTGGCTCTGCCGAACGGTCGAGACGTTGACGCCGGTTGGATTCTGGACTTTTGAATCTTCGGTGGTGGCATGAAGGCAACTGGCGGCGTGCAAATGGTTCCCTGGGGCAGACCGGAAAGGGATGGTGTAAGATCAGATGATGTAAGGGGAATGGTCGCCATGACGAGAGCTAGCGTCGAAGTTTCAACCTGTTCAGCGGAGGGAAGGCGCGGGCTAGTTCTGGTGGGGGTCTACACAATGGAGGAAGCGGAGCAAGATGTAGCCTCCGCCTTGTTAGAGTGTATACTAAAAGTCTAACTTTTGTAAACATTTATTTGTTGAAATAAAAGAATCACATTGGTCAATATCTGCATTTATTTGTTAAATGTAATTGTTCAATTAATTTATTTAGTAGATAACATGGAGTGTGTTGTCACACTCAGAAGATCATGTTGTCGGTTCTCTATAAATTATAAACAGTTGCTCGCGACTAAGATGGAAAGGAACAAACCATCAGAATAGTCGTAGTGTAATTAAGTATTAGTTTATCTTGACTAATAAATTGCACTGATACACTTTAAGTATATTGAGTAGGATCATTTAGGTAAGTTCTTTTTGTACTGACTTAGTAAAAGAACTAAACCTTAGTTATTATGAAAGTGTGTGCTCTAAATCCTAATATAATAACAAGCACATATATTTAATATTTATTTCTTTGACTTATCAAAGGGTGAGGTTTAGCTCGATAAATCAATATGCCCGATAAGTTGGGAAATGATATTACTTATAGTGTGTGTTGTTGATTATAAAAGGAATCTGTGTCCTAATAATTTAGGTTGAGAATGTCCCCAAGAGAAGCTCATAAGGATTGTCATGTTAAACTCTGCAGGTGGACCTAGTCCGACATGACAATAAAGTTGAGTGGTACTACTCTTGAAGCTAGATATTAATTAAGTGAGTTGTCAGTAATTTACTTAATTAGTGGACATTCGTAATCTTAAACACAGGGAGACTAACACACTCATGATAAGAAGGAGCCCATAATGTAATTTGAGATTGGTGCGTTAGTGCGGTAATAACTCTCTAGTGGAATGAGTTATTATCGATGAATTTAAGTTGTGTGTTCGGGGCGAGCACGGGATACTCAAGTTCATCGGAAGGCCAAAATTAATTTCTCCTCTAGGTCCCTGTCGTAGCCTCATTATAGCCTCAAGTCCATCCAAATGTAAGGCTCTTCTTGGTGTCCAAGAAGTGGGTCGGTTCAATGCTTGGTGACCAAGCAAGGGCCGGCCATATCCTCTCCTATAGGGGTCGGCCCTTTGCTTGGTGACCAAGCATGAAGGGGTCGGCCACAATATTCAAACAAGGAGGGTTGTTTTTAAATTTTTAAAATCTTCTCTTTGTAGAAAACTATAAATTTTAAAAGAGAGATTTTAATTTTTTAAAAAGTTTCCTTGTTTGAATTTGGCCACATGTTTTAATAGAGAGTTTTAAAAGTTTTAAAACTTTTCTTTTTTAACCATCTTCATGGTTTAAGAAAAAAAGAGAGATAAGTTTTAAAATTAAAATTTTCTATCATCATGTTAAAAAAGGAAATTTTATAAGAGAGTTTTTAAATTTAAAACATGGTTTTAATTTTTAGAAACTTTCCTTTTTTAACTCATACTTTAGGAAAGAGAGCTTGTAAAATTTTATAAGAGTTTTTTCTCTTGTAAAATTTTATAAAAAAAATTATTATTCCTTTCCAAAATATGGTGGTCGGCCACCTTGCTTGGTACCCAAGCAAGGGGCTGGCCAAACTTAATCCTAAACCATATAGGATTGATCACAATCATTGATTGGTGATTGATTCAATCAAGAGGAAAGAAAAGGAAAAATAAAAAGGAAAAAGGAAAAACTCTTGGATGATTTTATTTTTTGTAAAAGGTTTTTCCTTATTTGTCTTGGGCAAGTAATATAAAAGAAGAGGTGAGGAGGCTTCATGAGACAACTCTTATTCTCTTGCTTAGAGAACTCTTGGTGGTCGACCCTCTCTCTTCTCCCTTTCCCTTTGCTCTCTTCTCCTTGGTGGTGATGGTGGCCGAATTCTAGAGGACGAGGAAGAACTCTTTTGGGTGGTGTTCATTTTGGAGGATCGTCGCCCACACGACGTCCAAGGCAAGGCGAGGAATACGGCAGAAGATCTCGAGGTCATTAGCTTACAAAGAGAAGGTATAACTAGTAGTTTTCTTCCGCATCATACTAGTTATTTTCTTTGTAAGAATTCTAAATACAAGAGGCAATGAGATCTAGTTTTTCGAAATAGTTTTTCGAGTTTGTGTTTTCTTCTTTTTCGAATTTGTGTTTCAATTGTTCTTTTTGGTTAACCTAGAGTTATTTAAGGAAATAAATATTAGCTTTCCTTAAAAGGCTTTGCCTAGTCGGTGGTGGTTGCTCCCATATCCAAGAAGGCCATGTGCCTCGCCATGTAGTCCTGGAAGCTAATTTTGGAAATTAATATTTATGGAATTAATAACTTAGGTAGATTTGAATCAATAGTGTTAAGTTCCGCTTGCGATTCAAATCTAAATCATTAAGAACAGATAAGTTAAATTTGGAATCAATGATGTTAAGTTCCGTCTACGATTCCTAATTTAATTTCTAAAGAACACAATAGGTTATTTAAGGAAAGGTTCGACACTTGTACAAAAATTTTTGTACATTGGAACCGGTACGTTTTCCTATGACTAACCAACAATTGGTATCAGAGCTAGGGTTTGCCTCTGTGTATTTTTAGAATTCAAATAGGTTATGTACATGTCATATATAATTTAGGCAGGAAAATAGTAGGATGTGCTAACTCTTTGGTTGCAGGCTCCAACTATTATGACTTATTGATATTGTGTGATTGGACCCTTGGACATGTCAAGGGCATTATTTGTGTGCATGATTGTATGTATAAAATACAGCAGGAGCTGTATTATTTTTAGAATTTTATTTTTGTTCGATCTAGAATACATGTAGATTCCCTCGTGGAATATAGAATCGATATATGTAAAATTATATTTTTGTTACGGATCGGATTCTTGCGAGGCGTGGTATTTTTGGAGCACCAGAGGCGCAGCGGAATAAGAAGCAAGATGGATGCGACAACTCGACCAGATGGCGGTGGCTAAAGATGTCAGCAGCTAGGGTTGGAGCATACTGAAGACAGTGATGGAAAATGCCATAATAGTTGGAAAATTAATTTCCAAATTTATTACTTTTATTTACTGTGATGTTTATATGCATGTGATGTATGCTAGGATAGTTTAAAATTCCTCATTTTAAATAACTAAGTGGGAGAGAGATTTATTTTAATAAATTCCACAGTCTCCATTACTGGTTTGTAAGTGATGCAAGTAAACTTGCGCGTTGACTCTGAGTGTCTTCCTCCATATCGGATGAGTTTGTTTGCGGATCACTAGATCAAACTTCCATTTAGGATGACTATAGAAAATTAATTAAGAGCGTGTGATCTTCCCCATCAGAAGGGCACAATCTTATTAATGGACTTAGTGTCAAGTAATGGTATACACTTAGGCACGTCTAATAGTATCCTCCCCATCCAAGTCACTGCTATTATTTGTGTGACCGAAGGAAACCAACTATTAATTTTATTTGTCAAAAAGTTAGGTTGACAAGATAATAAAATTAATGGGTTACACCCTCCTTTTACAAATGATGAATTTGTATACGTCCACACTATCATGGCATACATAATTCACGGTGTTTTGAGATGTTGGTTAATTTAAAATAGTATTGTTTGAGGAATCAATATTATTCTAAATTTAGAGTTCTGACCAAAGTTATTTTTGTGATTCTTAGGATGACTTTCGACCTACTAGCCATGATACTGAAAGAAAACAAACTTACTGGACCCAACTACATAGATTGGAAAAGAAACCTGGACATTGTCCTTACTGCTGAAAGCTATAAGTTTGTACTGACTGAGGCTTGCCGTGATACACCTGACGATGACTCTACCCCAGAGGAGATTGAGTATCATAAGAAATGGGTAAAAGCTAATGAGATGGCGCGGTGTTACATTTTAGCATATATGTCAAATGTATTGCAACATCAGCATCAAGATTTACCAACAGCTTATGATATAATGAATAATCTCAAAGAACTCTTTGGGCACCAGAGTCGGACCGCCAGACAAGAGGTAATGAGAAAGCTAATGACAGCCACCATGTCTGAGGGGGCACCCATAAGGGATCATATCCTCAAAATGATGGCTTATCTGAATGAAATACAAGTCCTTGGAGGAGAAATAGATGGGGAAACCCAGGTCGATATAATTCTCCAAACGCTACCCAGAAGTTTGGAGCAATTCCGCCTGAACTATAACATGAACAAAAGAGAGTATACGTTGGCAGAACTTCTGACAGAACTACAGGCAACAGAAGGTATATTTCGTCAAAGTTCTCAGATTCACTATGCTGAAAATGGTTCTACTTCTAAGTCGAAAGGGAAGAAGAAGAAAAAACAGGTCTTTTCAGCGAAGAGAGTGAATAAACCTCAGGGACAAAAAGCTGGAATGAAGAAGTCGAAGGGCAAGTGCTTCATCTGCAAGCAGTCTGAACATTGGAAGGCGGACTGTCCTCGTAGGAATCAGAACAATAAAGGTATATCTCATACTCTAGTTGTTGAAACATGTTTAGCGGTGTTATCTACCAACACCTGGTGTGTAGATATGGGAGCCACTGATCATGTCTGCAATTCCTTGCAGGGGTTCCAGGAAAATCGACGACAAATTGAAGGAGAGATTACCGTCTACATGGGCAATGCTACTAAGGTGGCGGCTGTTGCAGTGGGAGACGTCTATGTTGGTGCGGGAAGCATCCGACGATCGAACCTAAGTTTTGATAATGGCAAAAGATTCAAAGTTAAGGTGCTTTGTTTTCTGACAGCTTTTGCTGAGTGTTTCAGGAAAGTCCTAACTGCGGTTAGGCAAGGTAAAACCCTAGGGGGTGGTAACCCTAGGTCATAGGGGGTGGTAACCCTATGCGAAAAGCCTTGGCAGGTCGATGGCTTCAGGCAAAAGTCCTAGGGGGTGGTAACCCTAGGTGGAAAGTCCTGGTGTCGCGAACCAGGTGAAAGTCTGAACTGGCCGGTGAAGCGAATGTTCAGCAGAAAGTCCGGAAGCATCGAGCCGAGAAAAAGTCCAGTCGATCCGGAGGGCACTGGCAACAGGTAAATCTCCTGAGTGGAGTAGGTGAGGACGCGTTCCCGTAGAGGGAACAGTAGGCGTCGGGTCGACCTAGGGTTTCCACCGGTAAATCGTCAAATCTGACGACCTGAGACCGCATAATTTCATATTCATACTATTATTTTGTGTTAACTTTGTGTTGCGGTATTTTGGATTAACATACTTGCAGGTACCAAAACACAAAGAAGAACTCGATGAATATATCCGAGGCGCCCATGGAGCTTGAGGCGCCTAGTGTGAAGCCAGAAAGGCCCAGAAGATCGAGGCGCTGAATGGAGTTCAAGGCGCTGACCGAGGTCAAGGCGCCTGATAGGTCAAGGCGCCTTGAACCGGATAGAGTTCGACCAGTGGCTGATCCACGCGGTGATTTCGGCTGTTCAAGGCGCCTTAATGAACAGTATAAGGCGCCTTGAACCCCTTTATAGGTCTCGACCAGCAGCTTCAAAGATCTTCTTCCAAGTGATTCAAGTGCTACGTGCTGCTCCAAACGACGTTCCGAAGTGCTGCTACTTGTGCCCGACGACCAGGAGCTCCGAATCTTCATTTCTTTGTCGTTGGTATAATTATTTACTGTCGTTTATTGTACTTCAACTTGTAATCGTTTATCGAGCTTATAGTTGTTGCCCACCGGAAGCGATCAAGGATCGCGGGCCTTCGAGTAGGAGTCGCCTTAGGCTCCGAACGAAGTAAACGACCGTGTCTCTGTGTTTGTGTTTATTTACATTTTCCGCTGCTTTAATTACTCTACGAACGTTTTACGATTCCGATAATCGAACGAAATAGCTGCGAGCGCTATTCACCCCCCCCTCTAGCGTGGTTTCGATCCAACAATTGGTATCAAATGAGAATGTTGAAGTTAACCCAAGAAATATAGAAGATGATGAAATTCAACCAAATCTTAATATACCAGAGGAACCAGCCCCTGACCCACTTATCAGACCAACAAGGGTCAGTACCTCTCACCCATCTGATCAAATTTTGGGTGATCCAAATCTAGGGGTAAGAACTAGATCCTCCTATAGAATTCACAGTCAGATTGCCCTAATTTCTAAAATCGAACCAAAAACAATAGAAGAAGCACTACCTGACCCGGACTGGATCATAGCTATGCAGGAAGAGTTAGCCCAATTTGAGAGAAATCAAGTCTGGGAACTTGTATCTAAACCCTCAAATAAATCAATAATCGATACAAAATGGGTATTTAGAAACAAGCTAGATGATCAAGGCGAAATAATTAGAAATAAGGCTAGGCTTGTAGCTAAAGGATTCAGCCAAGTTGAAGGTTTGGACTATGATGAAACCTATGCCCCAGTAGCTAGACTCGAATCCATTAGAATGCTGTTAGCCTATACAGCAAACAAAGGATTTAAACTATACCAAATGGATGTCAAGTCAGCATTCTTAAATGGATTTATTAAGGAGGAAGTATATGTAAGCCAACCCCCAGGATTTGAGGACTTAGGATATCCTAATCATGTATTTAAGTTAAAAAAGGCCTTGTACGGACTTCAACAAGCCCCTAGGGCATGGTATGAACGATTGTCAAATCACTTAATATCCAAAGGTTTCAACCAATGTCAAATAGATCCAACTCTATTTGTAAAAACTGTAGACAAAGACATCTTCATAGCTCAAATCTATGTTGATGATATAATTTTTGGATCAAATAACTCTAAATTTTTAAAAGAATTCACTAAATTAATGGAAAATGAATTCGAAATGAGTATGATTGAACTTAATTTTTAAGCTTACAAATAAAACAAACTAAAGATGGAATATATATTTATCAAACTAAATATGAAGGAATTAATTAAAAATTCTGCATGAAAAATTCAAAATAATAAATACACCAATGGCAACCAACATTAACATAGACTCGACCCAAGGAAAACCAGAGATCCAAAGTACTATAGGAGTGCCATAGGAAGCCTGCTTTACCTAACTGCAAGCCGACCCGACATATTATTTGCAGTTGGTATGTGCGCAAGATACCAATCCTGTGCAAAAGAGTCACATTTAACCTATGTTAAAAGAATACTTAGGTACATTACAGGAACTCTAAATATAGGACTCTGGTACCCTAGAACTTGCACCTTTGACCTTCTTGGCTATTCTGACTCGGATTACGCCGGATGCAAGTTAGATAGAAAAAGCACAAGTGGTAGTTGTCAATTTCTAGGACAATGCCTAGTAAGTTGGTCAAGTAGAAAGCAACATTGTGTTGCTCTATCTACCACTGAAGCTGAATATATAGCCTTAGGTGAATGCACATCTCAATTGCTTTGGATGATGCACACTCTTAAAGACTATCAACTGAACTATCATAACACAAAAATCTCAATTGATAATATAAGTTCCATAAATTTAACAAAAAACCCAATTCATCACTCAAGGACTAAACATATAGAAGTGAAGCACCATTTTGTAAGGGATCATGTAGCTAAGGGTGATATTATACTCAACTATGTTGAGTCAAAATCAAATCTAGCTGACATCTTCACAAAACCCTTACCTGAACTTGAGTTCAGCTCACTTAGAAGACAAATAGGAATGTGTTGGGTAGAATAGACAATGTTTTTTTTAAAAAAAAAAAAAAATTTGGTTATGATTTGCTTTTAAAAATTTCTAGGAAAATACTTATTTCAAAATTCCAATTTCTTAGAATTTTCAAAAATTCTGGATTTAGCTTAGGCTTTCCCCTAGATATCATGTACCCTTAGATTAAAACCAGAGCATCTCACAATCACCTAGGTATACCTTGCTTGTGTTTGACAAACTTAGAATGGCGTGAGGTGCATAGGGTACAGCCTGGACTCAGGAATGCTTATATTTGTGCATCAATATGAGTCTGGGCGTTAAACACATCATAAATATTAATCAAGTCATGTCTTCCAGCTCTAGCCAACTCTATCTGGACCAAATGGACTTAACTTGACTAACCATGTGAAAGCTACTGCCCTCTAGGCAATCAGCAAGTAGCTAAAGGTTAGACAATTGGGAAAAGTGTGTTTCAATGTTTTTAAGCATGATTGTACTTTAAGGTTCTAATCAAATTACTTTACCTGATTATTTCAAGGCTCTGATACTTAATCAAATTAAACTCAGTAATTTAATTTGACTCATGCTTGGACTAGAAAACAAACTACTACTACTCCCTGTGAACCAAAACTATATATTTTTTTTAATATCAAAGTTTCTTCAAAATGCATATCCAAAACTTAATTACAGTTTTTTTAAAACTTGCCCATGTAATTAAGTATTCAAATATTTTCAAAACTAGTCAACTTTTCATAACGTTTTAAAGTTTTCAAGTGACCTCATATCTTACAACTTCTAAGCAAATTCCTTTATTGAAAATTCAAATACTCATATTTTCAAACTCAGTTAATTTTAAAGACTATTTTAACTAGACTTAGTTAGATTGTACTCTAAACTTAGCTATTTGGCAAAATATTTTCTCAATACAAATCATTTCGAAGCTAAATATATAGCTAAGTATTTTCAAAATTTGGCAATCGAAGAAGAAAATTTATTGTTATCCCTCTTTGAAAATTTTCCTTCAGAAAAATACAAATCTACTTTCAAACTGGTTTATTTTTGATATATGGCAAAGGGGGAGAGTAGGTAAATTAAAGTTAAAAGAAAACTCAAAGTAATTAATAAAAGGAGGACTTTTATTAAGGGGGAGTCTAATATTACCAAGTTAAAAGTTTCCAGCTTAACTGTTATTGCATTTGAAGTTTATTTACTTAAGCTTGGTTTACTTTATGCATATGTTGTTTTTTTTCTTAACTTACGATTGACATAATCAAAAGGGGAGATTGTTAAAGGAAGCATCCGACGATCGAACCTAAGTTTTGATAATGGCAAAGGATTCAAAGTTAAGGTGCTTTGTTTTCTGACTGAGTGTTTCAGAAAGTCCTAATTGCGGTTAAGGCAAGGTAAAACCCTAGGGGTGGTAACCCTAGGTCATAGGGGTGGTAACCCTAGGAAGAGGCAGGTCGATGGCTTCAGCAAAAGTCCTAGGGGTGGTAACCCTAGGTGGAAAGTCCCGGTGTCGCGAACCAGGTGAAAGTCTAGGAAGCGGATGTTCAGCAGAAGTCCGGAGCATCGAGTCGAGCAAAGTCCAATGATCCGGAGGATCGATCGGCAATGTAAAATCCCAAGTGGAGTAGGTGAGGACGCCCCGTAGAGGAATAAGAGGCGCTGTCGACCTAGGGTTTCCTACCGGAACCGTCAGATCTGACATCCGAGACCGCCATAATTTCATATTCATACTATTATTTTGTGTTAACTTTATGTTGCAGTATTTTTGGATTAACATACTTGCAGGTACCAAAACACAAAGAAGAACTCGATGATGGTCCGAGGCGCCCACGGAGCTTGAGGCGCCTGGTAGCCAGAAAAGGCCAAGCAGATCGAGGCGCTGAATGGAGTTCAAGGCGCTGACCGAGGTCAAGGCGCTGATAGGTCAAGGCGCCAACCGATAGAGTTCGACCAGTGTCGCTGGATCCACGGGTGATTTGGCTGCTCAAGGCGCCTTAATGAACAGTCTTGAACCCCCTTTATAAGGGGTCTCGACCAGCAGCTTCAAAGATCTTCTTCCAAGTGATTCAAGTGCTACGTGCTGCTCCAAACGACGTTCCGAAGTGCTGCTACTTGTGCCCGACGACCAGGAGCTCCGAATCTTCATTTCTTTGTCGTTGGTATAATTATTTACTGTCGTTTATTGTACTTCAACTTGTAATCGTTTATCGAGCTTATAGTTGTTGCCCACCGGAAGCGATCAAGGATCGCGGGCCTTCGAGTAGGAGTCGCCTTAGGCTCCGAACGAAGTAAACGACCGTGTCTCTGTGTTTGTGTTTATTTACATTTTCCGCTGCTTTAATTACTCTACAAACGTTTTACGATTCCGATAATCGAACGAAATAGCCGCGAGCGCTATTCACCCCCCCTCTAGCGTGGTTTCGATCCAACAGTCTACTTATCTTTTAATAGGAATAGAAATTTGGTTTTAAGAAATTGTCTTTATGTACCCAGTTTTAGAAAGAATTTAATTTCAGTTTCTAAACTGTATTTGGATGGATATTCAGTTTCTTTTAGTAACGATGTGGTTATTAAGAGAAATAAAGTGTTTATCTGTTCTGGTGCATTGGTTGACAATTTATATACTTTAAATCCAATTTCTCTCACAAAGCAAAATATGAAAATTAATAACACATTTTCTGTTGGTTGCTACTCGGAAAACCTAGAGGTTCCACTGTACAAAAATTTTGTACAAAGGTCTGAACCTTTTCCTAGCTACCATGTGTTCTTTTAAATTAAATTTTGGATCGCCTGTGGAACTTAACACGTTTGATCCAAAACTTAATCTATTTGTTCTTTTAGGTTTTGACTTGGATCTCCTGCGGAACTTAACACGTTCGACCCAAGTCACCTTAAGTTATTAATTCCATTAAATATTAATTTCCATAATTGGTTCCCAGTACTGACGTGGCGAGGCACATGGCCTTCTTGGATATGGGAGCAACCACCACCGACTAGACAAAACCTTTTATGGAAAGCTAATATTTAATTTCCTAAAATAACTTTAGGTTAACCGAAAAGAACAATCAAATCACAAGGAAAAGAAAAATAAAAGAACACAACTTCGAAAAACATATTCGAAATACTAGAATCGTAAGCCTCTTGTATTTGGTATTTCCATAAATAACTAGCATGATGCGGAAAGGGAAAAATTACTAGTTATACCTTCTAAAAAGACCTCTTGATCTTCTACCGTATTCCTCTTCTAACCTCGGACGTTGTGTGGGCAACGATCTTCCGAGATGAGAACCACCAAGCACCTTCTTCTTCCTTGCAAGTTTCGGCCACCACAATTCTCCAAGAGAAGTAGAGGTCCGGCCACCACCACCAAGCTCCAAGGGATGCAAGAAACAAAACCACCTTTCTCTCCTTCTTCTCCTAGCTAGAACCGGCCACCATCAAGAGCTCCAAGAGAGGTTGCCGCCGGCCATAAGAAGAAGAGAAGAGGAAGAAGCTAGGGCCGGCCACCAAGGAGGAAAAGAGAGGAAGAATAGAATAGAGTTGATCACCCGTGAAGGCACCTCTCCCCCTCTTTTATAATCCTTGGTTCTTGACAAATAAGGAAATTTTAATAAAAAATTCCTTAATTCTTTTGTCATAAAAAAGAAAATTATTTTAATTAAAAAACAATTTTCTTCTTTTAATAATAATGGCCGGCCACTTCTAATTCCCCAAAACAAGGAAAATTTAATTCACACAAGAATTAAAACTTCCTAATTTGTTTCTAGAAATTTATAAAAATTTCTCCAATAATTTTTATCCCTTCATGATTGGTTAATAAAAAGGAAATTTTATAAATTAAAATTCTTCTTTTAAACATGTGGATAATTTCCAAAAGGAAAGTTATCTTTAAAAATTAAAATCTCTTTTCAATCTACAAATAAGGAAAGATATCAAATCTTTTCTTAATCTTTTGTAGAAACTAATAAAAGAGAATATTTAATTTTTAAACTTCTCTTTTAAATTATAATCATGGTTAAAAAGGAAAGTTTTTCTTAAAAATAAAATCTCCTTTCAATTTACAAATAAGGAAAGATTTCAAATCTTTTCTTAATCTTTTGTAGAAAGCTTTAAAAGGAAAGATTTAATTTTTAAACTCTCTTTTAAAACTATGATATCCACATAAGAAATAATTTTAAAAATCCTTTATTATGATGTGGCACCACCCAAGCTTGGGCTCAAGCTTGCCGGCCAACCTGCCAACCTTAGCTTGGCCGGCCCTAAGCTCGAGCTTCAAGCTTAGCTTGGCCCTATTGGTTGGGTAAGAAGGTGGGTATGGTGGGTATAAACTTATATACAAGAGGCTACGATAGGGACCGAGAGGAGGAATTGGTTTTGGTCTCCGATGAAATAAAGCTTCCCGTGTTCGCCCTAACACACAACTTAATTCCATCAATAATAATTCATTCCACTAAAGAACTATTATTGAACTACCGCACCAATCCCAAATTATATTTTGGCTTCTTATTACGAGTGTGTTAGTCTCCCGTGTTTAAGATGTCAAATGTCCATTAATTAAGAATTATCGACAACTCATTTAATTAATATCTTAGTCCAAGAGTAGTACCACTCAACCTTATTATCATGTCGACTAAGTCCACCTGCAGGGTTTAACATGACAACCTTATGAGCTCCTCTTGAGGACATTCTCAACCTAGATCACTAGGACACGCTTCCTTCTATAATCAACAATACACACTATAAGTGATATCATTTCCAACTTATCGGGCTTATTGATTCATCGAACTAAATCTCACCCATTGATAAATTAAAGAAATAAATATCAAATATATGTGCTTGTTATTATATTAGGATTAAGAGCACACTTCCATAATAACCGAGGTCTTTGTTTCTTTATAAAGTCAGTATAAAAGAAACGACCTCTAATGGTCCTACTCAATACACTCTAAGTGTACTAGTGTAATTATATAGTTAAGATAAACTAATACCTAATTACACTACGACCTTCCAATGGTTTGTTCATTTCCATTATGGTCGTGAGTTACTGTTTATAATTTATAAGGTACTGATAACATGATCCTCTGTGTGTGACACCACACACCATGTTATCTACAATATAAATTAATTGAACAACTACATTTATCATAAATGTAGACATTTGACCAATGTGATTCTTATTTCTAGATAAATGTTTATACCAAAAGCTAGGCTTTTAGTATACACTCTAACATTTTCTAACTCAAATAAGAGAAAAGAACCTTCGGAAATGAACCAAACGCATCTTTGGCATCTAAGGCTTGGTCATATTAACTTAAGTAGGATTCAAAGGCTTATAGTCGATGGACTATTGGGTCCAATAGAGTTGGAAAACTTTCCAACATGTGAATCTTGCTTGGAAGGTAAAATGACCAAGAGACCTTTTAAGGCCAAGGGGTATAGAGCCAAAGAAGTGTTAGAATTAGTTCATTCTGATTTGTGTGGTCCTATGTCTATCTAGGCTACAGGTGGTTTTGAATATTTTGTCTCTTTTATAGACAATTATTCAAGATATGGATACATTTACCTGATGCACCGCAAGTCTGAGTGCTTTGATAAGTTCAAAGAGTACAAGGCTGATGTGGAGAAACGTCTAGGTAAAAGTATCAAGACACTACGGTCTGATCGTGGTGGCGAATACCTCTTAGGAGAGTTTAGGAATTATTTATTAGAGGCCGGGATTCAATCCCAATTATCCGCACCTGGTACACCCCAACAGAATGGTGTGACAGAACGAAGGAATAGGACTCTTATGGAAATGGTTAGATCGATGATGAGTTATTCAAAATTACCAAATTCATTTTGGGGATACGCTCTGGAAACGGCAGCACACATTTGAACTTAGTACATTCTAAATCAGTATCTTCTACTCCCACAGAATTGTGGAATGGGCGAAAGCCTAGTCTAAGACATATTCGGATTTGGGGTAGTCCAGCACATATGCTGAAACCAGATGCTGATAAGTTAGAATCTCGTACAGAAATTCATGTGTTTGTAGGTTATCCCAAAGGAACGAAGGGTGATTTATTTTATAGTCCTAAAGACCAGAAGGTCATTGTTAGCACCAATGCCCAGTTTTTAGAAGAAGACTATATAATGGACCAAAAGCCCAGTAGCAAAATTGTTCTAGAAGAACTTAGAGAGGACACATCTACTTCAGTACCAACAGTACAAGATGAAGTACCACAAAAGACTGCAACACGTGACAACACATGATACACAACCACAGATGATGCCTCGTCGTAGTGGGAGGGTTGTAAGGCAACATGAGAGATTCATGTTTTTGGGAGAGTTGACTTGATCCCTGCAAACATGAACCCGATCCCTGACATACGACGAAGCACCCAAGATATATGTAGTATCTTGGCAAAAGAAATAAATTCAAATAGAATCTATGTATTCTAATAAGGTTTGGGAGCTTGTAGAACCACCTGGTGTAAAAGCCATTGGATGCAAGTGGATCTACAAAAGGAAAAGAGGGATAGGGAAGGTAGAGACCTTCAAAGCAAGGCTTGTGCGAAAGGGTATACTCAAAAGAGGGAATCGATTATGAGGAGACTTTTTCACCGAGTAGCTATGCTCAAGTCTATCCGATACTCTTATCCATCATTACCATATGGATTATGAGATTTGCAAATGGATATCAAGATGTTTTCCTTAACTAAGTCTTGAAGAAAACATCCATATGAAGCAACCAGAATGGTTCATTGAAAAGGGCAAAGAACATCTAGTGTAAGCTCAATCGTCCATTTATGGATCAAGCAAGCTTCAAGATCTTGGAATATCCGGTTAATGAAGTAATCCACCATATGGATTTATTCAAGGTCCGGATGAGTCTTGTGTATACAAGAAGTGTAACGAAATGGTGGTATTTCTTGTACTATACGTGGATGATATTTTGTTAATTGGCAACAATGTCAAGGTATTATCGGACGTAAGGGTATGATTGTCTAAACAATTTGATATGAAGGACTTAGGAGAATGTGCACACATTCTTGGGATCAAAGTCATAAGGGATCGCAAGAAAAGAATGTTGTGCCTATCCCAAGCTTTATATATAGATACAATCCTTGCTCGTTTTAATATGCAAAACTCTAAGAAATGTTTTTTACCTTTTAGGCATGGAGTATCCTTATCTAAAAAGATGTCCCCAAAGACATCAAAGGAGATTGAGGGCATGAAAGTAATTTCTTATGCTTCGGCTGTAGGAAGCCTTATGTATGCAATGCTGTGTACGAGACCTGATATCTGTTTTGTCGTGGGCATGGTTAGCAGATATTAGAGTAACCCTGGACAAGGGCATTAGACTGCGGTAAAGCATATATTAAAGTACCTGAGAAGGACTAGAGATTATATGATAGTTTACCAGGGCGATTTGCTCCCTGTATGTTACATTCGGACTTCCAATCAGATAGGGACAATAGTAAGTCAACATCAGGCTATGTGTTTACTCTAGGAGGTGGAGCCATTGCATAGAGGAGTGTTAAGCAGAAATGCGTCTCGGACTCAACCATGGAAGCTGAGTATGTGGCAGCCTCTGAGGCAGCCAAAGAAGTTGTATGGCTCAGGAACTTTCTAATGGACTTAGATGTGATTCCTGGTTTGCCCAAGATCATCACAATTTATTGTGATAATAGCGGTGCAGTTAACTACTCGAATGAACCACGAGCTCATAAGGCAAGTAAACATATAGAGCGCAAGTACCACCCGATACGAGACATCATTAAGCAAGGAGAAGTTGTCGTCGCTAAGATTGCATCAGAAGATAACCTAGCATATCCTTTTACAAAGGCCCTTCCGGCGAAAGCTTTTGATCGGCATGTGGAGGGGATGAGAATCAGATGTAAGGCAACAAATATGACAACTTAGTCTTTTAGTATAAGTGGGAGATTGTTAGAGTTATACTAAAAACCTAGCTTTTGTAAACATTTATTTGTTGAAATAAAAGAATCACATTGGTCAATATCTGCATTTATTTGTTAAATGTAATTGTTCAATTAATTTATATAGTAGATAACATGGAGTGTGTTGTCACACTCAGAAGATCATGTTGTCGGTTCTCTATAAATTATAAACAGTTGCTCGCGACTAAAATGGAAAGGAACAAATCATCAGAATAGTCGTAGTGTAATTAAGTATTAGTTTATCTTGACTAATAAATTGCACTGATACACTTTAAGTGTATTGAGTAGGATCATTTAGGTAAATTCTTTTTGTACTGACTTAGTAAAAGAACTAAATCTTAGTTATTATGGAAGTGTGTGCTCTAAATCCTAATATAATAACAAGCACATATATTTAATATTTATTTCTTTGACTTATCAAAGGGTGAGGTTTAGCTCGATAAATCAATATGTCCGATAAGTTGGGAAATGATATTACTTATAGTGTGTGTTGTTGATTATAGAAGGAATTTGTGTCCTAGTTATCTAGGTTGAGAATGTCCCTAAGAAGAGCTCATAAGGATTGTCATGTTAAACCCTGCAGGTGGACCTAGTCCGACATGACAATAAAGTTGAGTGGTACTACTGTTGGAGCTAGATATTAATTAAGTGAGTTGTCAGTAATTTACTTAATTAGTGGACATTCGTAATCTTAAACACAGGGAGACTAACACACTCATGATAAGAAGGAGCCCATAATGTAATTTGGGATTGGTGCGTTAGTGCGGTAATAACTCTCTAGTGGAATGAGTTATTATCGATGAATTTAAGTTGTGTGTTCGGGGCGAGCACGGGATACTCAAGTTCATCGGAAGGCCAAAATTAATTTCTCCTCTAGGTCCCTGTCGTAGCCTCATTATAGCCTCAAGTCCATCCAAATGTAAGGCTCTTCTTGGTGTCCAAGAAGTGGGTCGGTCCAATGCTTGGTGACCAAGCAAGGGTCGGCCATATCCTCTCCTATAGGGGTCGACCCTTTGCTTGGTGACCAAGCATGAAGGGGTCGGCCACAATATTCAAACAAGGAGGGTTGTTTTTGAATTTTTAAAATCTTCTCTTTGTAGAAAACTATAAGTTTTAAAAGAGAGATTTTAATCTTTTAAAAACTTTCCTTATTTGAATTTGGCTACATGTTTTAATAGAGAGTTTTAAAAATTTTAAAACTTTCCTTTTTTAACCATCCTCATGGTTTAAGAAAAAAAAGGAGATAAGTTTTAAAATTAAAATTTTCTATCATCATGTTAAAAAAGGAAATTTTATAAGAGAGTTTTTAAATTTAAAACATGGTTTTAATTTTTAGAAACTTTCCTTTTTTAACTCATACTTTAGGAAAGAGAGCTTGTAAAATTTTATAAGAGTTTTTTCTCTTGTAAAATTTTATAAAAAAAATTTATTATTCCTTTCCTAAATATGGTGGCCGGCCACCTTGCTTGGTGCCCAAGCAAGGGGCCTGCCAAACTTAATCCTAAACCATATAGGATTGATCACAACCATTGATTGGTGATTGATTCAATAAAGAGGAAAGAAAAGGAAAAATAAAAAGGAAAAAGGAAAAACTCTTGGATGATTTTATTTTTTGTAAAAGGTTTTTCCTTATTTGTCTTGGGCAAGTAATATAAAAGAAGAGGTGAGGGGGCTTCATGAGACACAACTCTTATTCTCTTGCTTGGAGATCTCTTGGTGGCTGACCTCCTTCTCCCTTTCCTTTTGCTCTCTTCTCCTTGGTGGTGGTGGTGGCCGAATTCTAGAGGAAGAGGAAGGACTCTTTTGGGTGGTGTTCATCTTGGAGGATCGTCACCCACACGTCGTCCAAAGCGAGGCGAGGAATACGGCAGAAGATCTCGAGGTCATTAGCTTACAAAGAGAAGGTATAACTAATAGTTTTCTTCCGCATCATACTAGTTATTTTCTTTGTAAGAATTCTAAATACAAGAGACAATTAGATCTAGTTTTTCGAGTTTGTGTTTTCTTCTTTTTCAAATTTGTGATTCGATTGTTCTTTTTGGTTAACCTAGAGTTATTTAAGGAAATAAATATTAACTTTCCTTAAAAGACTTTGCCTAGGCGGTGGTGGTTGCTCCCGTATCCAAGAAGGTCATGTGTCTCGTCATGCAGTCCTGGAAGCTAATTTTGAAAATTAATATTTATGTAATTAATAACTTAGGTAGATTTGAATCAATAGTGTTAAGTTCCGCTTGCGATTCAAATCTAAACCATTAAGAACAGATAAGTTAAATTTGGAATCAATGATGTTAAGTTCCGTCTGCGATTCCTAATTTAATTTCTAAAGAACACATTAGGTTATTTAAGGAAAGGTTCGACACTTGTACAAAAATTTTTGTACAGTGAAACCGGTACGTTTTCCTAGGACTAACCAACACGCTTGGCGCCTCTTGAGGCTTATTAGTGACTCCCCAGAAGAGGCCGAGTCTGATGCCCCCTCAACCGGAATCACCGGCAGCCGTGCAGGGGAGGATTCGATGCATCAATTGCTCCATCGCTAGGCGTTCGGCTGGCTATCCCCTCGTTCGCTAGTGCTAGCACTCCCTCTCTCTCTCTCCGAGCGGTCTTCTTGCGAGCTGATCGACCGCAAACCGCGTCTCTCCAATTCAACCACGGCCACCGCATTGATCTCAGCATCCGCAAGCTTGGCTTTGCCGGTCAGACGCGCACGCAACATGACTTGAGTTGCAAAAGAGAAGGAAAAATCAGTTAAGTTAGATTCAAAAGTTAAGCCAAGAAGGAGCATACCTAGGCTGGATGGAAGCTTCGTGCAGATCGGGCTCAAGCCGAACACGTAGAGGACTCCCTCATGCAGTAATTTGTGAATATGATATTTTTGCCCGGCCAATTGTGAAGCTGCGTGAAGGTAGTTTGGTCGACTCTTGTATTTCTTGAGCTTTGGAGGATTTGACGCTTCTAATTGCCATCTGGTCGGAAAGTCCGGCTGCTCGGGAAAGCGAACAAAAAAATAGTAGTCCTTCCAATGTTTATTGGAGGATGACATCTTATCAAAGAAAACAAGGCCCACTTGGGCTTGGAAAAGAAAAGTCTTCGGCTCAGACAACTAGGGATAGTAGAAATAATAGAAGAGCCGAGAAGTAAGGGGAATGTCGTGCAGGCAGAATAGAACGACGACCCCGCACAGCAACCGAAAGGAGTTCAGCACTAGTTGATGTAAGGAGATACGAAAATATTTGCAAACGGTTGATAAGAAAGGGTGGATCAGAAACCGCAGACCGGAGGTAAATTGGTCCCTGAAAAATGTTACGAAATCGGGAGACGGTTTGTCCGGACGATCAAAGGCAGAAGGAAGATCAATTTTGATAGTTAGGTGGAATTTCATATGCAGCCCTCAAACTCTCAACATCACCTGCGTTGAACCTAGACTCAAGGGTGGTGTACTAGAGTCCAAGGACGACGACGAGAGGTTGAGATGAACTTGCCATCGAGAGAATGAAAGAACAAGATCGAAGGTGGCTGATAAAAGAACACTAGACTGAATCAATCGAAAAACTTACAAGGAATATTACAACAAAATCGATCACAGAAGCGGGAGATTACCGAAGTACAAGGGGATCACCAGCAAAGAAGCGAAATGCCACAGCGACGAAGCTCGAAGACGAAGACACAAAGTGGAGAAGACGACGACACACGCGAGGTTTATAAACCGCATGGTCGGTCGCTCTCAGCCGTTCGATCCCAGGTTTCGAAAACCTAGAAGAAGATCTGACCATGGAATTCAAAAAGGTGCTAGTCACATCAGCAAAGGATATCCGCCTATCTTGTCAGGCATGCGGCGACAGAGAGAGGGGCACATGGCATGCAGTTATCGGACAGCATTTAATGAGCTTAATTAAAAGGGATGGCCGCATGCTCGGACATAATTGTCAAGGATTTGCATGGACTTTGAGAAATATGGATGATGTCGGCGATGACTGCGCTCTCTCGAAGAAGCACATTTGGAAAATTTTCAAAGTATGGCCGCTCTTCGCTCCGCTCTGCATATGGTTACTGGACCGATCGTCCAGTTGCCATGGTTATACAACGATCGAGCGGCATTGGTTGATGCGCCGATCAGATACTAGGGATCAAACACTCCGATCGAACAAAGAAATCACCAAGGAAACTAGTTGTCCAACCAATCAGACATGTAGCCTCCTTCGACTAGACTTGAGAGGGAGGCTTGTGTGATGCGGCAATAAGGGAAAGCCCACCTGTCACGGGTCAGTTGATACGGTGTCGGTTAAAGTCAAAGTAGTCAACGTCAAGACTTACGGAAAGAAACTCATCCTAAGGTGGATATCTGTTTATCCCAATTGGCAAAGGAATAAGTCGAGAGGATCACTCGGTCGGTCAGACGAGCAAATCACCTGGCCAATCAGACGAGTAGATTACCCGACTGGTTAGACGAGCGGACATGATGGGTCAGTCAAACGAATGAACAAGCCCGTAGTCAATTGTTCCGGTCGACAGGAAAGTGGACCGCTTGGACCACCTGTCCGGCGCAAGGAATGACACTATACAGGAGGAGAGAAAACAAAAGAGAACACTCCGTCTATCATTAATACACGGAAGTCAAGACAAAGAAGGGCACTCCATCTATCATTAATGCACGGAAGTTAAGACAAAGAAGCTTTCCTCCGACAATTAATATCATTAAATAAGGGTAGACGAACGATCACAAAAAAAGATATAAAAGAGTATGCTAAGTATGAGGAAAGGCAAGATCAACATTTTCTTGATTACTCATTCTCTCTTCCTGATTTTGACTTGAGCGTCGGAGGGTCAACGCCAGAGACCCCTTCCCTAGTTTCAGTTTTGTTTTGCAAGAGTGAAGTCTTCATCCCGTTAGCGGTCACCCCATCCCCGACTTTCCAGCTTCCTTCATTCGGACAGGATCAGTATTCATTGGATGAATATAAATAAGTTTTTAGATTGATTTTTTCATAAGATGAAAAAGAGAGACTCTTGATCTTCCCTTCTTCTCCTTGGTTGAATCTTGATGTTTGATAGAACCTTCCAAGTGGCTAGCATAACAAAGTTGTTTCTTCTCCAAATTGAGAGTTCATGTGACGAACGAAGGATATGTTCGTGTGGATACCGTAGAGGTGTGGATACTTGAACGCGTTGAGATCTGCATCTAAAGAAAGGTTGCTGTTGGGATTGCGAAGGACATCCATCAAAGGTATAATCCTCTCATGTAAGACTTAGTATATGGTTTGTATTTCCCTTCGCATGGATCTTCTGGAAAGAAACTAGAAGTTTTCCGTTGCACTTTCGCGTATTTAGCACCCTAGTTTCTTATAGTGGTATTAGACCTACTTGCGAAGACGTATGCTAAGTAGTAGTTATAATTTTTATATGTGATATAGAAATTGGATGATAGGTTTACTATGATTTGTAAAATCATGAGTCTCAGTCAAAATCATGAATCTCGGCCAGATTGTGAGTCTCGACCAGATTATGAGTCTAGGCTAAAATTATTTTGTTGGGAACGAAACATAGTTGGTGTTGTGATCAGAAAGATCTAGGTCAATGGTGTTTTGTTGGGAACAAAACAAAGTCGGTTTTAGGGCTTAGGGTCTCGGGTATGATAGCAATTCATACAATAAGTGTGCGAAATAATTTTTCGTCGGGATTGTGAAGGGCACGCATCAAAGGTATAATCCTTTCATGTAAGACTTAGTATATGGTTTGTATTTCCCTTCGCATGGATCTTTTGGAAAGGAACTAGAAGTTTTTGTTGGTTGCTACTCGGAAAACCTAGAGGTTCCACTGTACAAAAATTTTGTACAAAGGTCTGAACCTTTTCCTAGCTACCACGTGTTCTTTTAAATTAAATTTTGGATCGCCTGCGGAACTTAACACGTTTGATCCAAAACTTAATCTATTTGTTCTTTTAGGTTTTGACTTGGATCTCCTGCGGAACTTAACACGTTCGACCCAAATCACCTTAAGTTATTAATTCCATTAAATATTAATTTCCATAATTGGTTCCCAGTACTGACGTGGCGAGACACACGACCTTCTTGGATATGGGAGCAACCACCACCGACTAGACAAAACCTTTTATAGAAAGCTAATATTTAATTTCCTAAAATAACTTTAGGTTAACCGAAAAGAACAATCAAATCACAAGGAAAAGAAAAAACAAAAGAACACAACATCGAAAAACATATTCGAAATTCTAGAATCGTAAGCCTCTTGTATTTGGTATTATTTCCATAAATAACTAGTATGATGCGGAAAGAAAAATTACTAGTTATACCTTGTAGAAAAACCTCTTGATCTTCTACCGTATTCCTCTTCTAACCTCGGACGTTGTGTGGGCAACGATCTTCCGAGATGAGAAACCATCAAGCACCTTCTTCTTCTCCTAGCTAGGTTCGGCCAATCACAAAGAAGCTTCACCAAGGACGAAGAACAAAACACCAACCAAGCTCCAAGGGATACAAGCTTTCTCTCCTTCTTCTTCTTCTTCTCCAAGTAGTATCCGGCCACCACAAGAACTCCAAGCAAGAGATAAGTTTCGGCCACCACAAAAGAGGAAGAAAGGAAGAGGATGGCCAGCCACAATAATTTTCTTCAAGGATGAATAATTTCGGCCACCACCAATGCTCCAAGGGATGCTAGAGATGAGACTTGCTTTCTCTCCTTCTTCTCCTTCCTTGATCCGGCCACAAACAAAAGCTCCACCAAGAAGATAGGTTTCGGCTAACAAGAGGAGAAGAGAGAAAGGGAAGGGCCGGCCACCACACCAAGGAAAATAGGGAGAAAAATAATAGAGGTTGTTCACCATGAAGGCACCCCTACCCCTTCTTTTATATTCCTTGGCTTTGGTAAATAAGGAAATTTATTTATAATAAAATTTCCTTAACTTTCCTTGACAACAATTAATTAAGAAAAAATTAAATAAATTTTCCTAATTAATTGTATGTGGCCGACCACCTCATGTAGAGCAAATAGGATAATTTTAATCAACAATTAAAACTTCCTTTTTTGTCTTTGGAAATTTTTAAAAAATAAAATTTCCTTTTAAAATCCCTTCATGGTTGATAAAAAGAAATTTCTATAATTTTAATTTTCAACATGTGAATAATTTTTCAGAGAGAAAAAAAATATCTTTCCAATCTACAAATAAGGAAAGAGATCTAATCTCTTTCTTTTAATCTTTTTGTAGATCTTTTAAAGAGAGATATTTTAATTTTAATTTTCTGTAATAAATTATATCTTCCACATAATAAAAATAAAATTAAAATTTTTTTTAATTTAATGGGGGCCACCAAGCTTGGGTTCAAGCTAGGGCCCGCCACCCATGAACCAAGGCTTGGCCCATTACTTGAACCACAAGCTAGCTTGACCGCCCCTTTCTCATAGGTATGAAGGTGGGTATAGGTGGGTATAAGACTTATAAATAAGAGGCTACGATAGGACCGAGAGGAGGAATTGGTTTGGTCTCCGATAAAATATCCCGTGTTCGCCCAACACACAACTTAATTTTATCAATAATAATTCATTCCACTAGAGAACTATTATTGAACTACCGCACCAATCCCAAATTACATTTTGGGCTCCTTCTTATTATGAGTATGTTAGTCTCCCTGTGTTTAAGATATCGAATGTCCACTAATTAAGTGAGTTACTGACAACTCATTTAATTAATATCTTAGTCCAAGAGTAGTACCACTCAACCTTATTATCATGTCGGACTAAGTCCACCTGCAGGGTTTAACATGACAATCCTATGAGCTCCTCTCGAGGACATTCTCAACCTAGTATCTCTAGGACACGGTTCTTTATAATCAACAACACACACTATAAGTGATACCATTTCCCAACTTATCGGGCTTATTGATTTATCGAACTAAATCTCACTCATTGATAAATTAAAGAAATAAATATCAAATATATGTGCTTGTTATTATATTAGGATTAAGAGCACACACTTCCATAATAACCGAGGTTTTTGTTTCTTTATAAAGTCAGTATAAAAGAAACGACCTCAAATGGTCCTACTCAATACACTCTGAGTGTACTAGTGTAATTATACAGTTAAGATAAATTGATACCTAATTACACTACGACCTTCCAATGGTTTGTTCCTTTCCATTATGGTCGTGAGCTACTGTTTATAATTTATAAGATACTGATAACATGATCCTCTGTGTGTGACACCACACACCATGTTATCTACAATATAAATTAATTGAACAACTACATTTATCATAAATGTAGACATTTGACCAATGTGATTCTTATTTCTAGATAAATGTTTATACCAAAAGCTAGGCTTTTAGTATACACTCTAACAGTTTTCCGCTACGCTTTCACGTGTTTAGCATCCTAGTTCCTTACAGTGGTATTAGAACCACTTGCAAAGGCGTTTGCTAAGTAGTAGTTAGAATTTTTATATGTGATATAGAAATTGGATGATAGGTTTACTATGATTTGCAAAATCATGAGTCTCGACCAAAATCATGAATCTTGGACAGATTGTGAGTCTCGACCAGATTATGAGTCTAGGCCAAAATTGTTTTGTTGGGAATGAAACATAGTAGGTGTTATGACCAGCAAGGTCTCGACCAATGGTATCTTGTTGGGAACAAAATAAAGTTAGTTTTAGGGCTTAGGGTATCGGGTATGACAGCAACTCATACAATAAGTGTGCGAAATAATTTTTCACCCGGGGTGCTGCCCCCTCAACCCCGCAAGGGGCACTGCCCCCTTGAACCCCGCCGCTAACCGACTAGTGGGGGCCACCGTGGCGTTGCGACTCATAATTAGTTGTTGAAATCATAGTAGATTTATATCATAAACTATTGTGAATGTTATATGACATGGTACATGGTTATGACCTTTACCCCCAATGTAATTGGATGTGTGTGTATGTTGTAATTTATAATACAACATGCGTGTCGTGCCTTCATTTTTTATCACTATTGTTGTAAATTTAGACTACCCTCGAATGTAACTCGAGGTTTATTTAGATTTTGTAATGTACAAATTAGAGAATAATTAGTCTACTAGACGACGGTGAAAAAGGAAGAAGGACAATAACACACAACGACCAAGGAAGCATTTGGAGAATATGCTTAGATCTAGGTTGACTTTTCGATCTTCTCATTGGCTTGAGAGGATCGTAGATTATGGGGCCATAACCATGTCACGTTTAATTTAGCATATATGTTGATGTATGCCATGATATGTCATAAATGTACGTGATGCATGTGTAGCTCTCATAATTAGGTCATTTTCATATGCCTACCAAAGTTTGGTACTCGCTACTACTTCGGTCGTTTGTAGTCAGATTTTGTCAAAGCAAAGTGACTCATTTTATCTTGATAGAGTGCGACAAGATAATTGTGATGTCCGACTATTAAACTTTGGATGCGACTTAACTAAGTTATATCAATTAGACCTAGAAAGCTCGGAATCACATGAAACAAGTTTCTATTGGTTCGTATCGATCTCCTGATCACAATGATAGCCTCAAACATTTTTTTCGCACAATATATTTAGGTGTGTGATTTTTGAATATTAAACTCACCTAATTATTTTCAAACTCTAACTCTTTTCACAAAGTCTTAAGGTTTATAGACTCCATCTAATTATTATTACGATTAAAAAATTTTATTAGTTATTTGACACCATCATTGTAATCAGTAGATCGATACAAACCCATAGGAACTTGTTTCATGTGATTCTGAGCTCTCTAGGTCCATCTTCCGTATTTTATACGCATTTGTTTTTATTTTTGAAAAAATTAATTTTTGTGACGAACTGGAAAATTCATCCCAAATCAAGGACGAACTCAGAAGCTCGCCCCTAATTTGGGACGAATTTACAAGTTCATCCCCAATTTTTTTTTTTTATGTTATACTTTTAAAAATTGAAAGATGGCCCTAGAGAGCTCGGAATGACACGAAATAAGTTCCTATGAGTTCGTATCGTTCTCCTGATCTTATTAATGGGGTCAAAGCTAATTTTTAACAAATATACCGACGATTATAAATTTTTTACCCTAAACGACAGATAAATATTTGATTCTTGTTCCAAAAATTTATAAACGTCAGTGTATTGATTATAAATTATGTTTGAGCCCATTAGTAAAATTAGGAAATCGATACGAATCCATAGAAAGTTATTTTGTATCATTCCGAGCTCTCTAGGACCATCTTCCAATTTTTAAAAGTATAACTAAAAAAAATTTGGGACGAATTTTCAAGTTTGTCGCAAAATTTAATTTTTTTCAAAAGTAAAAAAAATGCGTATAAAATGCTGAAGATGGACCTAGAAAGCTCGGAATCACATAAAACAAGTTTCTATAGGTTCGTATCAATCTCCTGATCACAATGATGACATCAAATAACTAATAAAATTTTTTAATTGTAATAATAATTAGATGGAGTCTATAAACCTTAAGGCTTGGTGAAAATAGTTAGAGTTTGAAAATGATTAGGTGAGTTATGGGGTCTTCACCTCAAGTTTCTGAGGTGGAGGCGCCCCCGAAGAGACGCAAGAGGCGTCGACTCGTCCTTCCCTCCCAGGTTTTGGGGGGATGAGTGTCCCCTCTTCTCGTGTCCCCGCCCCGCCTTACGCCTATTCGGGAAAAGACCCCGGCACAGTCCTTCGAGCGGACTTTGTCTGCTCGCCCAATTGTCTCTAGTCTCCCCCTTGATAGTTCACTCTAGGAGGTCACTTCCCAACCGACTGACTCTCTGATTGGTGCCTGTCTTCCTCCCACTATTCTTACCATCACCCCTCTGGCGGGCGCTCCTCCTGCTTCGACTTCTAATGTAGAGCCCAAAAGACTACAAATTCTCTGTTATCTGCGATCTACCATCTGCCCCTACTTTAACTTCCCATCATCGACTCCCTTGGTTAACGATCATATATTATTTATGGGTCAATTGATGGAAGCTTGGGAAGTCGTTATGAATAGACTGGAGGGCCTTATGCCGCCCGGGATGATGGATGAATACTCATTTGACTTGACCACAGAAAGCTCTTACCTCCTCAACTATCTTTCATTTTGCACAATTTTTGATGATATTCATTTTACAGCAACGGGCGTTTGGGATGGCCATGTTGCAGAAATTTGCAACTCTGACCCAGGAAAATGAGGACTTGAAGAAACGCTTGTCCGAGGAGAGCTCACTCGAGACTCCTGCCCACTCGCCCCGAGAAGGCCAGGCTCTACTCGACCAGTTGAGCCACTTAGCAAGGGAACTTCAAGAGGTTCAGGCGACGAGCCAAATTGACTCAGAGCGATCACAAAAATCCGAGGTCGCCCTGAAAATTGCATAAGATAGGCTCCACTTAGAGACCGTTTACCGAGTGAATATAGTGACCGAGCTGGACAGAAAAATCATAGAAGTTCAACGCCTCTCCGCCCAACCAGAAGAATCAAAAGCTAGATATATTGTGGAGCTGACGACCTAGATTCAAGTAGTGGTTGATCGACAGCAAAAGTTATATCCGTGTGAAGATATAATCTTCTAACTTTCTAACAAACTCACGTATTGCATTAATAGTGAGATGAACTCATGGGTCGGAAGACCTATTGGGCTGCTAATTAGAAGATGGGCCAGGCAAAGGCAGCCTAGTTTCCCATGGAGAGTGAATGGGCTATGATAATATCCTAAGGGGGAGTTGGTTTGATCGACTTTAACCAATCGAGAGATAGTGGGGAACAAAACCTTGTAAGTGTCTAGCAAAGCCAAAGAGTTGAGCCCTTGAGAGCATATCCGCTCAGCTTTAGCCGATCGAGAGATGGTGAAAAGCAGAGCTCCGTAAGTGTCCAATAAAAAGCCGAGGAGTTGACCCTGAAAGCTTGTCCGCTCGACTTTATCCGATCAAGAGATATTGGAGAGCAGAATCCCATAAGTGTCTGGCAGATTTGGGGAGTTAGGCCCTTGAGAACCTGTCCATTCAGCCTTAGCCGATCGAGAGATGGTGAAGAGTAGAGCTTACGACGTTCAATGGAGTCGGAGAGTTGGGCCTTTAAGGTCCCGCCAAGCCAACTACTCGGCCTTTGATCTACCTTAGATTTTGACTGTCACTTATACCAATTCGTTGGCCCATGGATCCCACTTGGAGCCGTTCACTATTTACCGTATCAATAACCTATAAAAACGTTAGAATTTCAATGCAAGAAACAACGTGGAGTTGGTTGTCAATATAAATGCACAAATATTTAAACACCTCGTGGAACGAAGGCTCTTACTTGTTATTTTGTAAAGCTGTTTTCAGGACAAGCAGTTGATCGCGCGTTTGTTGAATCGCCATTACTGCGAGCTGTAGAACAGGTGCGCATGCACTTCCAGTTGAGTAGCTCGACTTACCCCGTGGCCATGGACGCTTCACTTTGCCTGCCCATTAAGAAGGAAATGCGTCACACATTTATCGTACAAGCAACCATTTTTATGAGCAGATCAAAAGCTTGACCTCCAAGAATGCCGCATTAAACTCGTTCTTTCCCTGGTTTAGTTTAGACAAAACAGCAAACACCTAGGGTGCGAGTCATCCTGGGCCAGTGAAGTGATCATTATTGTTTCATTCTGATCCATGGTTAGAAAATTTGCTTCTGACTCACGATCCTCAAACGTGCAAGCATCTACCAAGACACGATCGAGATCGTGCTCTGTCCCAGCTAGTTATATAATGGGGGTTCTGTTGGTTGTGGCAAAACAACAAACGGCTGTTGGGATGCGGAATTGATTGGTCATGTCGAGTGAGCTGGGGGGCATCGCGAGGAGGTGGAGGCGACTCCAAGGCGAGGACGGGTGGAAGGGGCTGCTGGAGCCGTTGGACGCCGACCTCCGGCGGAGCCTGGTGCTGTACGGTGAGCTCGATCAAGCGCTGTACGACGGGTTCATCCACGAGCGAAAGTCGCGGTTCGCCGGCGCGCCGCGGTACGCGCGGCGGGGCTTGCTGGAGAAGTCCGCGCTGACGCAGGGGCAGGCGGGGACGTACCGCGTGACGCGGTACTTGTACGCGATGTCGGGGCTGAGGCTTCCGGAGTCGCTGATCGTGACGTCGCTGGTGCCGGACGCGTGGACCAAGGCGTCGAACTTCATGGGGTACGTGGCGGTGGCGACCGACGAGGGGGCGGCGGCGCTGGGGCGGAGGGACGTGGTGGTGACCTGGCGAGGGACGCAGCTGCCGCTCGAGTGGGTCAACAACTTGGACTTCACGTTGGTGCCGGCGCCGGAGGTTCTGGGCACGAGTGAGCCGCGGGTACATCGCGGCTGGCTCTCCCTTTACACTTCCGCCGATCCGACGTCGCCGTACAACAAGACGAGCGCACGACAGCAGGTAAACAATAATAACAGTAGAAATCTTTACTTTAATTTTTTTAATCGGTTAATACGGGAGGCGATGCTTTGGAAGTTTTTCATTGGCCGCAAAATAATCGATTAGTAGAGGCAACGGTTTTTTGGATTATCGTTTCCTGAGAAAATAAAATCTCTATAATACATCTCAATTGAGATTTTTAGAGGGCTGAAGTGTGAACTTATATTCTCTAGTCCCTAATCCTAGTCTCTTCTATAATTTACACAAACTATTAACGATTAGAATCCTGTTAAAATTAACTATGATCTCTGCTATATTCATCTTCTCATATAAGTTATAATTTTGAATTTAGCCAAACTGTTGGAGTCCTCTGATGGTGGGTGGGTCACCCTCGGATTGTACCATACAGTAGGTATGATCGCGGATCGGGTTGATTCGATTATTGAGATAAAAAATTATCTGACCCTATTAGATCAGATAATGTAATATCAGGACCTTATATCCGACGATTCTTATGTATCAGATATCCAGTGGATTATCAGTTATTTGGATATCCAATGATCCGGCAGTAAGAATGGGGGACCCACTTCCTGAAAGGTCTCAGCTTGAGAACCGATGAAGGGCTGACTAAGCGGTTAATGGCCGAGCCGATCAGCCGGGTAGGTCCGAGCGGAGTTAGAGATAACCCATCCATGGGTTTGGGTTTCCGACGCCAAGGCAGGAGGATCGAAGGGCCGACCGGGAAAGAGCCGAGCGGGCAACCCGCCCGGACAAAATAAGGGCGAGGGGACAAAAAGGTGGCCGAGCGGCCTATGCACTCGGCTCGGGATATGGGATATCGGCAGAAGCATATCTGATGATTAGGCCGTACATAAGATCGCACGATGGAGGATCTTGCCGTCACATCATGGAAAGGTTGATACAGTAGCAGTATGGCCTCATGGACGCCTTTTCTGACGGATCCATATCTGGGCATGGCCCTTCTGACAGACCCATGCCTGGGCAGGGTCAAATGCAGGTGGTTGCTTTGATTGACGCGCCCAGGCTTCTTCGAGGGGTCTATATAAGGCCTCCATTTCTTCACCGGAGGTATGCACGTCTTCATCTTGAGGCCACCTTTTTGTCATTCCTCGCCTGACTTTGTTGGAGGATCGCCGGAGGACCACCTCTCCCGGCGTCTACGCGGAGCCAGCAGAGAGTGCCACGTCCCCAGCTTTCATCGACTCTTGATTCGGACAGGATCAAATTGGCGCCGTCTGTGGGAACGCACCTGCATCCGAACGGGAACAATGGACGAGGCTGGACGACAACACACGAGAACGCTCTCTATGAAGAAGCCCGACGCTCTAATCAAGGCAAGAGCAGCTAAGCTCGTGAAGCAACAGAAAGAGAATGCGCCAGCCGAGCGGCTGAGCAGCAAGCGGCATCAGCCTCCAAGGGCTGAGCGGAAGCATCGATTGCCACAGCCATTTCCCTCAAAAGCAGATACTTCGTCTCCCGAATTCAACTTATAGCAAACTCCTCTTCTGGAACCTCAAGAGCGGGAGTTTGATGTCAAGCGATGAATTGACCACATAGGAGGAAGATGGGTAGACGGGCCGTCAAGCGGATGAAGATGGACTGGGACTTGGATCAACTATGAAGCGCGCATTATCTCCCGCCTTTCCAGGGCAGTGTGAAAGGTGCGCCAACATAATGTATGCTGCATATTTTCTGTTTGGCTGTATATTCGAAATGTAGGAAGCAAAATGTTAAAAAACGCAATTGGCATTATCGGCCGAGCGGCCTATCTTCATGGCGTATAAGAGCCGAGCCACCGACTCAATAGCGAAGGCCCCGCGCCGTTCGGCCGGAGGTAAATTGGTCGAGCCAAGCGCTCGAGGAACGAAGGCCCCGCGCCGTTCGGCCGGAGGTAAATGGGTCGAGCCAAGCGCTCGAGGATCCTGAGCCGTTCGGCCAGGAGGGCATTATCCAAGCTGGGTGAAAGGCAAAGAGCTACGCCGAACGGAAGCGTCAAAATTAGCCTTAACGGCCGTCTAGCCCAGACGTTAAACCGTAGAGCCGCGCCGACCGGCTATAAATATCCGCGCCGACGAGCACCGTCGTTAAAGATCGAGAGACGAGCCGGCGTCTATAAACCCTCCGAGCGGGAGACCGACGAGCTCCGTCGTTAAAAATCGAGAGCCGCGCCGATCGGCTATAAATATCCGCGCCGACGAGCTCCGTCGTTAAAGATTTAGAGACGAGCCGGCGTCTATAAACCCTCCGAGCGGGAGACCGACGAGCTCCGTCGTTAAAAATCGAGAGTCGCGCCGATCGGCTATAAATATCCGCGCCGACGAGCTCCGTCGTTAAAAATCGAGAGCCGCGCCGACCGGCTATAAATATCCGCGCCGACGAGCTCCGTCGTTAAAAATCGAGAGCCGCGCCGACCGGCTATAAATATCCGCGCCGACGAGCTCCGACGTTAGAGATCGGCACCGATCGGCTATAAATATCCGCTACCGACGAGCTCCTTCGTTAAAAATCGAGAGCCGCGACCGATCGGCTATAAATATCCGCCGACGAGCTCGTCGTTAAAGATCAAGAGACGAGCCGCCGTCTATACCCTCCGAGAGGAAGACCGACGAGCTCCGTCGATCGCCGACCGGCTATAAATATCCGCGCCGACGAGCTCCGTCGTTAAAAATCTAGAGCCGCGCCGATCGGCTATAAATATCCGCGCCGACGAGCTCCGTCGTTAAAGATCGAGAGCCGCGCCGACCGGCTATAAATATCCGCGCCGACGAGCTCCGTCGTTAAAGATCGAGAGCCGCGCCGACCGGCTATAAATATCCGCGCCGACGAGCTCCGTCGTTAAAGATCAAGAGACGAGCCGGCGTCTATAAACCCTCCGAGCGGAAGACCGACGAGCACCGTCGTTAAAGATCGAGAGCCGCGCCGACCGGCTATAAATATCTGCGCCGACGAGCTCCGTCGTTAAAAATCGAGAGCAGCGCCGACGAGTGAATATCAGAGTAAGAAACCGCGGAAACTACAAATATTAAACCATTCAGGCCCGATCGGGGGTTGGTCCTCCGATACTCGATGTTTGTTGACTTCACGCAGACAGGATATATGTGCAGAGCGAGTAAGCCTCCTCGCTCGGACTTTATGCAAAGTGCTAAGCCGATCGGATGCGTGAAGGAGAACGCTTAAGAGCACGACTGACTCTAAGCATCCACGTTAAGCAAACAGAAGATATTTATGGACGATGAGTAGGAAGACAAGCAAAGGGGCATCGTTTCATTAAAAGAAAAATTATGCCGAACGGCACGTACAAAAATTTTACATCCGCCGAGCGGATGAAATGCAGAAAATACTTGAAATAACTCGCATCACTCCGGATCCTCAAAATTAAAAAAGGTGTCCGGGATGTCGTCAATCATGGCTGCCAGTTCGGGAGGGGGAATGCTCAGGTCAGCAGGAAGGTGCCCCCCCTTCTTGAAGTACGCCGTGGTGACCTTGACCGCCTCGAGGAAGGTTGAGGAGACTTGGCCACCAAACTTTTCGCCAAAGCGCTCCGAGCGGAGGTATTCCTGGCGCGCGGCTGCTAGGCGACTCGGCTCTCCCTCTTTATATTTTCTGAGTGCCGCTCGGGAAGCGGTTAAGGTATCTTGAACAGCCTTCAAGTCCACCTCGGCCTTTGTGCGCTCTGCCGAACGGATCTCCCGCTCGGCATTCAGCTCGGCCTCTAGCTTCTTAGACTGCTGATCTAGGGCCCGGACTTCGACTTTCATTTTATCCAGATCAGCAATCTCTCCCGCTCGGCCGACGGACCCCCCGACAATTGAAGTTTTTCCAGGAGACCCTCCAGCTCGGCTAGCCGACGGCTAGTGGCGATTTGCTCAGCCCAGCGCTGTAAAGGAAATAATGAAATCAGGAATCAAATAGTGGCATGGAACAGGAAGAAAAATGAATACCTGAGTGGCCTGCTGCATGTTGTTGTCGCCAAGCTGCTTGGGCGTCATGAGGGCCGCTTGAATCTGCGCGTCCTCAAAAAGCTTGGCAAGCGGGCCCGTCAAGGTTATTTCGTGAACGGGGCTTGAGGGCCGATCGACGGACAGTAAATATTCCTCCGATGGGAATCGGAGGGTGGTCCTGATGGTAGGGTGGCCGGCCGGCGCTTCTTCAGCTGCAGTCGCCTGGCCAGAGGACTCCCCTATGGTGGAAGTTTCACCCAACCGACGTAAACGGCGACGAGTCCGGGGAGGAGAGCCGGAAGGCTGTGCGGTAGGCGATGCCACGGGGGTCCCGATCGGTCATGTGGTTCCCCTCTTGGGGTGGCGGAGGATCGAGTCTCTTCGACGTTTTCGCCGAACTCCCAGAGGGGAAACAGGATCCGCCTCAACCTCCGTTGAAGCGGATGGGGCAGCTTCTGTTTCAGGGGCGGACTGCGTCCCCCCTTCTCCTGCGTCGGCCGGTCGGCTGGGGATGAGGCCCCGCTCGGCGAGCTCTTTTTTCGTAGCCGCTTCGATTTCCACGGCTTTCAACTTCAGGTGGGCGGTAGCCTTGGATCGCCACATGACTTCAGCTGCAATAAACGAAATTAAAATCAATTAGACAAAAAAGACTAAGAGAGTAAAGAATCCTTACTCATGCGGAAGGAGAGATTTGCCCGAACGGGAGACAATCCGAAAATATATAACACCCCCTTGAGCAGCAACTGGTCGATCTTGTATCGCTGACCAGACAACCAGTTCGCCGCATGAAGATAGGCTGGATTGCTTCTACTGGGTCGGCACAGCGGTCTGCCACCTAGTTCGGAATGCTGGCCGCTCGGGAAGTCGGATATAAAAGAAAAACTCCTTCCAGTGTTTGTTGGAGGTCGGCATGTTATCAAAAAATTTAAAGCCTATTCTACTTTGAAAAATAAAAGTGCCCGGCTCGGATTGTTTGGGATAGAAGAAGAAGTGGAATATTTTGGGGTCAAGAGGGATACTGTGCAGCTTGAAGAGGACGACCACCCCGCTCAGCAGCCTAAAGGAATTCGGCACAAGTTGGCCGAGCGGGATGCGAAAATAGTTACAAACCTCTACAATAAAGGGATGGGTAGGAAATCTAAGGCCACCCTGGAATTGGTCTAAAAAGAAACAGATTGTGCCGATCGGCGGGTCATGTGGTCGGTCAGTCGGGTCGGCTACAACTATTTCATAGTTATCGGGAATCCCGTACGTCCGAACAAGACGCCGAGCACCCTCCTCATCAAACCGACTCTCCATGGTCAGGTACCAAGGGCCGTGAACACCAACAGCGGGTTCAGAGGAGCTTGCCATCTCGGAGGGGCAAGAGGATAGCAAGAAATCGAAAGAAGGGGAGCGAAAGAGGTGAAATGGGCAGGGAAAACCTAGTAAGTGAAGGAAGAAGACTCACTGAGAAGGAAACGGGCGGAAAAGATCACCGGGGAAAAGGTAGCAGCCGGAAACTGGGACTGGATCGTCGAAGGCTACAGCGGCAGAGGAGGCAGACGGAGGAAGCACGAGCGAGCATGCGGCGAAGGGAGAAGACGGAGGCTTTATACTGCCGAGGTTGGTCGGCCTCCGCCGTCGGATGCAGGTCACGAAAGACGAGGCCATCATCCGACCGTCTATTTCAAAGCAATCGCGTCCCATCGTACTAAGCATCGCCGCCACGCGAGAAGAGCCACGTGGCGCCTTGCCACTAGGCGCAATTAATGCGCGTCATACCGCACATGCTGCGACTTAATGGGAAGGATTTGCGCGATTTTCAAGAAGATTTAGGCAAGCAAACGTCCACGTTGAACAACAAGGCATCCGAAACGAAGAGCCGAGCGGTTGAAAGGAAGATTATGAAAGCGGCGACCGCCCGCTCTGACACATATAGTCCAGTCAGTCGGACTCACTGCCTCCTTCGACTAGACTTGAAGGGAAGGCAAGTGATCCGGCAGTAAGAATGGGGGACCCACTTCCTGAAGGGTCTCAGCTTGAGAACCGATGAAGGGCTGACTAAGCGGTTAATGGCCGAGCCGATCAGCCGGGTAGGTCCGAGCGGAGTTAGAGATAACCCATCCATGGGTTTGGGTTTCCGACGCCAAGGTAGGAGGATCGAAGGGCCGACCGGGAGCCCGAACGGCAGGGGCCAAAGAGCCGAATAAGGGCGAGGGGACAAAAAGGTGGCCGAGCGGCCTATGCGCTCGGCTCGGGATATGGGATATCGGCATAAGCATATCTGATTATTAGGCCGTACATAAGATCGCACGATGGAGGATCTTGCCGTCACATCATGGAAAGGTTGATACAGTAGCAGTATGGCCTCATGGACGCCTTTTTTGACGGATCCATATCTGGGCATGGCCCTTCTGACAGACCCATGCCTGGGCAGGGTCAAATGCAGGTGGTTGCTTTGATTGGCGCGCCCAGGCTTCTTCGAGGGGTCTATATAAGGCCTCCATTTCTTCACCGGAGGTATGCACGTCTTCATCTTGAGGCCACCTTTTTGTCATTCCTCGCCTGACTTGAGCATCGGAGGACCGTCGCCGGGACACCCCTCCCGGCTCGGTTTTGTTGCAGGTTCGCCGGAGCACTCGAGGATCCAGCAGAGACCGCCACGTGCCCAGCGTCCGCTGACTCTTGATTCGGACAGGATCATCCAACCTTATACTCAATGAGATATAAAATATAAATATAAATACAACAACAAAATAATAAAATATTTTAAAATGATAATAGACATTACTTATTATATGTTGTAGTAGCTAATCGACAGTAGTTGTTATAACGTATAGCAGCTTATCGACAGTAACTGTTATAAGTAGGAGTGATCGTGAATCAGGTTGGTTCAGTTATTAGGATAAAAAAACTATTCAGAATCAACCCTACTAGATCAGATAATACAATATCATGACCCTACATCCGACCCTATATCTAGCAGAGTTTTTTTCCGATTCAGTTTGGGTCGGTATGAGTGGGTTGGTCGGTTTGATGAGTTGACTGCTCACCCCTACCATACAATCCACCTCACCGACAGCGACGTCCGACCGCCTTGCTCAATCCAAAACTGTAACCTAAGTGGGAAAGTAAATACATGAGAGATTACAGTTAATTTTGACTTGATTCTAATTGTGATTCAACGTGTAAATTACAGAAAAGATCTGAAAGGATCAGGGATATGGACCAGAGGATCTGGACTCGTCTAACTAGCGCCGCACTATTTAAACCATGATATTTTACTTAACATAGAAAATTTTTATTAAAATTAAACTCAAATCATTAATATTCTACTTAAATTATCAAGAAATTTACAATTAATATATTTTAAAATCAAGTTACTCTTTAAAATAAGACTTATTACAAATCAAAATCAATGATTTTAAAGTCACGTAAAAGAAAATAACAAAGTGAAGTCACGAGATGAATTGTTAATCTAATTGCACATTCAAAAGCAATCTTTTAAAACCCCTTAAATTATCATTTTGTATTAATCTTTAAAGTGCAAATTAAGCTTGAATTTTAGAAAAAGTTTTTTTTATCATTAGATACTTCTAAAAGAGTTTATTCTAATAACAAAAGTATGAGTATGAAGATCAACTTAAGTTTTCAATTCTTTATTCATCTTCAAAGTAAACTGTAAGCTAATTTAAATATTAATTTGAGTTTTCAAAAATAAATTATTTCAATTATTATAATCCAAGTAGAAAATTAATATTTTTTTATGTTCGTAAAAACTTCTATTATGACTAAAATTCTAATCACAAGTAATTTTATTAAGGATAAATTCCTATAAAAGCGAGGCAATTCTTTCCAAAAGGTTGTTTATGATAAATTAAATATTAAATTTAGTTATAAATTTCATTAGTTTAGGTTATTTTACATTTATATACGAAAATGTCTTTATTTATTTGATAATTATTTAATTTTCTTCTCTTTCTTCTTCTTCTTTATTTTACATTTTTAATTATTTGTTTACACAAATAATATTTCAAAAATACTAAAAAAAAACATAAAAAGGTATTTTATCAATGTTTAAGAGCATCGTACCAATAATGCCTCAATTGAAATTGATTTCATTATTATTTTATGGAAATTATATATAAATATAAAAAATATTGATAGATAATTAAAATATCTCTAAAATATAGTTTATTTTATTAGATGCAAAAAAAAAAAAAATGTGTACCAAGATGGAATGAAAAGAATATCTTAAATAGAAAAATATAGACAATGTATTATTTTAATTTATTTTTATGAATATAATTATAGTTTCGGAGTGGCATTTTCGAAATTAAAGTATCTTCCTTGTCAGGTGCTGGAGGAAGTTCGAAGGTTGGTCGACGAATACAAAGACGAGCAGATGAGCATCACCGTCTCCGGCCACAGTCTCGGCGCCGCCATCGCCACCCTCAACTCCATCGACATCGTCAAAAACGGCATCAACCGCCCTTCCTCCTCCTCCTCCTCCTCCTCCTCCTCCTTTTCCTATCCTGTCTCTGCCTTCGTCTTCGCCAGCCCTCGCGCCGGCGACCTCCAGTTCAAACAGCTCTTCACTCAGCAGTCGGATCTCCACCTCCTGCGCGTCCACAACGTCCCTGACATCGTCCCTAAATACCCCATCTCCCCCTACGTCGACGTCGGCGTCGAGTTGCTCATCAACACCCTGTTTTCCACCTACCTCAAGCAGCCCGGCAACGTCGACGCCTGGCACGACCTCGAGTGCTACCTCCACGGAGTCGCCGGAGTTCAGAACGGGAGAAACCCAAGCTTCAAGCTCGCCATCGACCGCGACATCGCGCTGGTCAACAAGGGCACCAACGCGCTCAGGAACGACTTCCTCGTCCCCGGCTCGTGGTGGGTCCCTAAGAACAACAGCATGGTCAAGGACGCCGACGGCCACTGGAAGCTGGAAGACCACGAAGAAGACGACGACGCTTAAGAAAGAAGCAGATATTAAACTAATAGAAATATTACTACATTTTCAAGAATCAAGATCAGATTTCACTTTATTTTTGCAAATGCATTTGCCTCTGTTTCTTTAATAAATTTTAGGATCATCAATTTTTAATTCGATAAAGTTAGTACCGCTTGATTTTAAAATCACATATTCGAATCAAAATAGATCCATCCTCTGAATAATATTCAATATTCAGGAGCAAAAGCAATATAGATCCCAAGGAAAATCTGGTGCAAATGAAAATGAAGCATAATCTCATTCAAGAGATCGAGTAATGTAGATTCCAAGACAATTGTTGTACAATATGTATTACACTGGCCATGCTCTGAGTTGAGTTTAGAAAAAGACTAAAAAAGCCAATCCAAAAATGAATAAAGTATTACACCTTGTAAAATGAATTGTTGAATTTCCACATTGTATGATGCTGGTGATCCTCCCTGCTATCAGGTCTTTCGACTCGAATGATAAGAATTGATCAATGCGCGCGAGAATGCTATAAGAAATATGAGAAAATACAGAGGGAGAAAGAAACCCAGAGGCTTATTGCATTATACAATCTCTAACCGATGGGTGCGAAAAGTCTATGTATTGTTCCCACAAATGCTTATATTTGCTTATAGCTAGTTTGAGCCAGGGCTTCATGTTCCCGTTGAAGTGCACGACAGCAGCACTGTGAATCAACCGATCATCGATTTCCCAATCATATCCCAACCCGAGTACATGCCATCTGCGATCGAGGGGTTCGATCAACCCGTAAAATGCCAGAAGACCAGGAGCTAGAGTCCCCTTCTTCCAGAGCATATGATCTGCATTCTGCTCCTGCCAATAGTGATATTTTGCAGTAACATTGGCCTTCCTCCATGCTATGAGGTCAAATATATTCATGCCAAAAGCCCACCCACATGCTTGTGGATCGAATTTTGAGCTAATGATGGAATTGGAAAAATTAAGATACTTGTAGAACCGATGGTATGCTTCGAGACAAGTCTCCACTGCTCCGATAACATTCTCATGTAATTCTACTGAGAACAAAGGGGTTAGATCCTTTTGTACCACAACATCATCGTCGAGAAACACCACCTTCTCCAACTGAGGCAATATCTGTGGGATGTAGAATCGCAAGTGATTCAGCAAAGAAGAAGAATTAGGATCCTGCAATGTTGTTTCCCCATTCTGATATCCTGCACGGATTAGCTGTTCGATAAAAGGAGACAGAGAAGTATTCAACCAAACCAACTCTTTTGTGCTTCGAACTTCAACTGTACATCCTCTGAAATCATTCCTCAAAAACCAAGTAGTCATGGCCCTGTAATTGACTTCATCTGTGACTACATGAAATACAAACTGTTGGGGATGTTCAGCATTTGAAACTGTGGAATTCACGACAACAGAAGTAGCCAACACATTATCAGAGAATAGACAGAAATGGTAGAGATTGTTGTCAACATGTCGAGGCAGGTTCTTGCCATCTTCTGATGATTTTCTGATAGATGAATTTCTAAACCACTCTTCTGTGAGTTTTATGTTAAAACAATGTAAACTTTTGGGTATGGACTCTGCAGCTAATTGACCAAACTCTGCACTCTGCATGGTTGCCAAATGCGCACGTTCTTCAAGGGCATGTATATGGCTCTTTAATGTTGTTATTATAGTGCTGATGTCATAATGGTAATCTTGAGCATTGTATATAAGTTGTGCTAGCTGACTAATTATCGGATTAGCTTCTTCTAGGCTTATTGCTTTCCCTCTCTCAGCAGCTTGAGAGAGCAACCGCTGACCATTTCTTATCTGCAAGCTAAACTCCCAAGCAAGTTGAAGATTATTATGCTCCTTGGCAATGATTACATAGGCCTTGGCTAGTGTCATCTGATCGGCAAGTTGTCTGGCAAACGAAGTAACACTAAAGAGTTCTTGGGAGAGATTAAGAGTTTCATGATGGATCTCCTTATCTGCTACAAGCTTCTCCTGAGAAACAGAAAACAGATGAAAGGAACTCTGAGAAACCTAACAAAAAACTTCTATGGATATTGATAGGGATGAAGCAAACCATTTTTTAATACAATAGATAGCGACATATTCAAGAATATTTGTATCAAATTCTGAGTTGAACAAATTAATGGCCAGATGTTTAGGGGGACACCAGTTGGAATAGAGTTACTAAGAAAATTACACAACCGTTTTCTAGAATAAACAATTCTAGATGGAAAAAACAAAATAAACAAGTATAGCTCACAAAACTGTGCTAATCAAATTTGTACAAAACACATTAATGGAAGCGAGTTGGTAGTAAAAAAAGAAGCTTGGATAACTGAATTGCATAATTCAACTAGTTCAACATCTAATTTAATTATACATGTCAACAAAATAGCAAGTGTAAAGAGGCTAGTCATACAATTTGCTCAGATAATGACATTCTACAAGAGGTTCAGCTATTTTGAAGCTTCCATTGAGACTCGGAGATTGTTTGAAGATTAACGTTGGCATCCAATGAACTGAAAAGTCGAAAAATTTTACTACCTAAAATGCCAAAATCTTTCTTGTCCCTCTCTGACTTAATCTCACCCTTCAACTTTCTATTGTCAACCTCTTTCCTAATGAATTCATTTCGATTAAATATGTAAAACTTAAATCCCCAAAAAACCAACTATGCATATTTCCAAACTTAAATTTGCATGCATATTTGATTTCTTGCCATTCTATCCAAATAAAATTCTTCGCTTAATTGATTCCAAATGATTTTATTCATATATTTTCTCATTCTGTTTCAATCACCGGGTGTTAAAATTCTAACAAACTATAAGATATATAGAGTTTTGATATGTCGCTCACCTTATCGCCGCACACTCCGTGTGCACCTCATTTTTTTTTTATTTTGAAATTTTTTTTTTTTTTTGTACTTAATACTATAACTCAACCCCTAAACCCTAAGCAAAATCCTAAATGGCTTAATCACAAGCTAAAAAACATAAACAAAAAATAAAAAAAGCTGCACACCACACAGTCAAGCACAGTTGTGCACCGTGCGATGCGCAACGTAACTTCATTATATATATGTTGCAGACTAGGCTTCCGCCCTAATGCTGCGGACCTGAGTGAGTCAGGGCACCTAGAAGTCATCCAGGCACCCCGACCCCAAGTGAGTCGGAGTCGAGGTGCCCCGACTCTCAAGTCTGCAGTGCAGGTCCGCTATATATATATATATATATATATATATATATATATATATATATAAGTTGGTCCTCCAATGACCTAGCAGTTGGTTCATGGTTGTACTAAGAAATTCAAGTCATGCAATGTTTAAGGGCTAAAATTGGGGCCTAGGAAAAGAGATCTCATTTTTAGTACTAGAATAACTATGGATTTTTTTTAGCTTCTATATATCATATTCAAATCTATCCCAAAGAATGCTTAATCAACATTCTCATTATGACCATCTATTGAGATCTTTTTATTGTATTCACAACACCATCACTCTAGAATACTATGAACAATGACAGAGGGTGTGACATGTGAGAGATTGAAGGCATAACAAAATCATGACACCACCTGAAGACTCAAATGCAGGAAAAAAACTTAAACTGTGGAACTAGAACCCACATATAGAAAAAACAAAATTAGGAAAAAGATTTTTTGTATTGGAGCAGGAAAAACGAGAAAGATGTATAATGCAGTTTAGACTCAGCATTAAGATGATATGACAAATCACCTAAACTTTGTTGTTTAGTGTATATTACTATTGTGATTTGTCTAGAAATAAATAACCTCATTAACATGTGCAACATATCTGAAAAATCTGATACACACCTGATTTGCCATGGTAACTTTATTGTATTGGATAAGTATCCATAGAATAATGTTTTTGTTGTCCATAGCTGGATCCCTTAGTATATGTATGCTCTGAATCAACTCTAAAAAAGATTGACTGTTGTTTCAGTGGCTTAAATATCCAAAATGCACAATATAGGGATCTGTAGGTATCATCCATATTGACCTTTCAATAAAGGAGGAAGCTTATGTATCCTGATCCCTGAACAAAACTTTTAGCATGGACAATGACTAGATAGTTTATTAATTCACTACTGAACAATTAATAATTAATTATTTTGGTAAAAAAAATAGTCTATAAGAATCTTCTGATGCATTTGGAGGCATACTAACTATTTAGAATCCTCTACCATAAGGCTTATAGTAGGGGAAAGAGTTCTATAGTTTTTCTAAAACCACCAGATAATCTCACAACAGTTTAAGCCTTTAAGGGTGATCCAAGCATTAATCTTAAGGGGTCATCAATTTATATGAAATCTTGTCCCAAATGCCATTATATTCACAGTACCCGATCTTAAGTATTGATCATCCATTGAATTATTGATACATTAATGAAAAGTTGTGGGTCATTTAGCTTGAAATCTCAGGCACCCCGGTCCAATGTTCAGATTATTCCAGCTTGATCATAAGGAGGATGTCAAACAATCACTGGTCATTTCCTAAAAGTTAAGTTCTGAGTATAATTAACCAAATAATCAAGTAATTAAAAGCTAGGTTAAGGTATAGCTTTAAATATAGCCAATAAGTTAAGAAGAGGAATCTTGTCAGCCTCTCAAATCTCAAACTAGCAATCTTTCTGAATGAATCCTTCAACACGTATTAAACTTCATAGACATCTCACCTTCATCAGTTATTGCCATCGGCAGCATTCACAGATTCACTATCCCTCTCAGTGACATTTCAATTTCAGGTGCCTTATCTTGCTTCCTTAATGATGAAAAAGATAATTTGCTTTATAATTTCTACAGAGAAGCACAGTTCTTCCTTGATACTCAATCATGTAACCACGTCAGTTCTTTCAAATGTATGATATTGCTACATATGGGCTTCACGGAAGGGAAAGAAAATCATAACAAAGGGGCCATGATAATGGCTTCATTTCAGCCATCCTAGAAATTCGATTGGTTCATCCCCTAGGTTGAAGATGTAACGAACAAAAACAAACTAATTTCCTATGAATCACAACTAACAAAATCAGGTTGAGTGACACAAATCCAACTGACTTCTGAGCAAGAAAAGTGAATCGCGATAAAGGAGTACAAATAGAAATCAAAGAGAACAACATACCCTTACATGCGGTTCAAATCCATCCTCGTGATGATGTTGAAAGAAGAAGAGAACTAAACCTGCTGCGATAGATATTCCAAGGAACAAGCAGATCCAGTACGAGAGACGCCTCCTGGATGGGCGCCGATACTCGGGCGCCCTCCGCCGCATGTCCACGCGATTCAATCAATATAAGCAACAGTAGGAAAAATTTCGAAAACAAAACGTATAAAATTACTCCTTTCAGCAGATGCTGCAATCAGAGCAGCAGGAAGCGCCGGATCAAGTCTAATCGCCGCGGGATTAAGAACACAAACCGGAACCAGAAAATGAAGTCCCAAACGCGTTAAAAAACCGACCTTTGCCTCACTCCCTATCCTCTGAGCCGATCAAACACGACTGCTCCGGCCAGATCTCGAGGGGGCGATGATCAAAGGCCAGTCAGTAGGTAGGCAAGATCGACAGCGCCAACCTCGACCAAATACGAAGATGATCCGAGTGCCTCAAAAATCCGAACTCAGATCAAGATTATCAGGACCGATGGGATCGGAAGGGTTCGAAGATCGAGACCCCGAGCATGCGATGCAGAGCCGCATCGGGGAAATGATTCCAGCTGCCACAAAAAGGGGTTTTTAGCCGGGTCTCAATGATTGCTTTTGCCGCCGATCCGTTAGACGAATACCTAATGCGTTAGGGATTTGGGAGCTCTTAATGGCTTCCATTTGCAATAGAATAAATACAGGGGGATGTGGCGGCATACCATACTAACCTATAGCAAAGATACATCATGATGGCGATAGATGTCAGATATTTAAAAAAAAAAAATCAATCAAAATTTGTCCAAATTAACTTATTATTATTATTATTATTATGCTTTTTTCTTTAATAATAAACAATTAAAATGCAATTAAAGCATGTAATATTTTGGTACACGTCTCTCAGGGAGGTTGCTCGCTATTTGGAATTTGGAAGGTACTAAAGTCTAAAGACTTAAGTAGCAATTCAATGTCAAGAATTGGAAGGTATTGTTGTGGAAAAAACAAGGTTAGGGAAAATGTAACGATTATTAATGATTACTTCAACGATTACCTGTCCAAGAGCAACACGTAATCAGGGGTGCCGATCTTGTCCCCACAAGGCTCCTCTCATGTTTAAATTAGAGTCGGACCCGATGCCAATCTCACGAACGATGCTTCATGAATTTTTATTATTTTATTTAAAAATTAATTATAAATATGTTCACGAGTTAACGAGTCGAATATTGTGAAACTTAAATTTGATTTATTTATCTTAACGAACCTAATTAAACGAACTCAAACAAATTTTTATCGAATCAAGTTTCGAATAGCTCACGAACGACTTGATTCATTTACATCCCTACTAAAACAGAATGACATTTGGATCCAAAACTCCGGAGCATCCTGTGACTCCGCCTTTTATTCCCAAACACCGAGCATTATACAACTCCGATTCTCAAGCACAAATCCACTTCCCGAGCATTATAACTCCGAACCTTGATTCACTTGTCCTATTCCCAAGCTCATATATCGAGCCCATTTTTCTTTCTTTTATAGCCCAGCCCGAACGGCCCATCACCGATAATCTATGACTAAAATGGAATATCAACGTGGTAAAAAATAATTATGTTCCCAAAAGTTGGGGGTTTAATATCCACACAATTAAATAGACACGTGCCGAGTGTACCTTACATAATTGAAAACAACGTGTTATGAATTATGATCATCGAAGGTATATAAGGAACTAATTAATGCATTAAAAAAATGCAAGCATAACGAATATAAAACACTATAAATTTTTTATCAACGAAAAAAAACATTCATTTAGAAAAAAAACCGTACTTTTCCTCCTAAATAAGAAAGAGAAGTTATTAAAATAAAATGTCAACGGCAAAAACGAAAGCATGAATGAGCGAGTAAATAATGATCTAACTTTTATCGACATTAATTAATCAGATCATGTTTAGCAAAAACCGACCAAAATGGAGAGATATCTAACAAAGTTTTTTCAGCATTCAAGTTATACATCTCTGAATTATGTCAATATAGATGGAATTGTACAAGGTGCAAACACAATCTCAGAAAAGGATTAAAGAAAGAAACTGAAGATCATAGGCACAGGTCCCGATTGTTAATCTCTTTCACCAAGCTCAGTGTCCAAAAGCTTGGAAAATCGACGTGAGGGGAGAGCGAAAGACAGACGCTCTACATTCCAGGCGTTCATGAGTAAATTACAAGGGCATTATGGCAATACATAAGTAATTAACCGGCGTGGATGCATGACCTCTGTCTACTGTACATAGATATTATAATAATTATCGCACCAGGATTTTGCGTGAGCAGGTTTTGTGTTCTTTACAGGCGAAGCATCCACGGAGGTATAACAACGTTAACGCCGCTCGTCTGTGCTGGGAATTGCTGCTCCCCTTCTTCCACTACGACTGGCTCTGCAGCTTGGTATGTCCTGAAATTATAGAAATAACATAAGACATCACAGAAACTTTGCAGTGTGTGTATATATATCCAATTTTTAGTTGTCCCGTGAATGTCAGATATAATAAGAGCCTTATGGACGACTGCTTCTGCATTCCTACAACATCAGTATTAGACAGGCAGGGATTGGAGGTGTACTATGGAATGACAAAGGGCGCAATAGAATGCTTTATGGAGGCAACACTCTGGACGCGGAGCTACAGGGAGTCCACAAGGGATTTGAACGTCGAGGAACGCCGAGGAGTCAGTGTCCTTGACTTGATGAGCACTAAGGATGCCTATAAGATGGTAGCAGGGAAGGCTGAGTATCCAAGAGCATGCAGGAGGCAGGCAGGCAAGCGGAGGTGCAACACAGGTCAAGGAGAATCGATGAGGGCCGCGGACTGGCTCACCGAGGAAGCCAGAAGCACTCGATGCAGCCTGATTATTGATCACCAGCTAGCAGGGATAGGAGATAAGATTTGGTTCTGACGGATATGCAATCCCTTGATAAGGAATAAACTTGTTAAATATTAATTTTATAAAAAGGCCAAAAAAAAGATAAAATATTAAATAAAAATATTTAAACTGACTAGAGAAATTTTGAAGAGAAAAATTCGATTTTTCTCCTTTTCTTTCTCTCTCACCACTGAACCGTCACCTCCTCCTTTCCACGTGCTGAGCTCCCCTTTCCTTCTTCCTTTTCCCCCTCTCTAGTTGTTGTTCCCATCTCCGTCTCTTCCCCGCACTTCCAGTACCAAAAACTCCAGCTACAGCTAGCCCTCCTCTCCTTTCTTATACCTTATTCTTTCTTTGCTGCAGAAATTCAGCAGTAGCAAACCTTCTTCCTTTCTTGTTCTTCTACTCCCAACACCAGCAAATCAGCAAGAGCAAGAGCTCAGCCGTCAACAACAAGCCATCAACAGCAGCTCTTTCCTCCTCCTCCTTCCAGCATAAAAACTCTTATAATCTTGCTGTTTTTCCAACAAGAAGGCCAGCCACCAAGTTCCAAGCAGTCATCTTGCTGTTTTACCAGCAAGAAGCCCAGCTGAAGCAACAACAGCCCGCTCTCCTTCCTATTTCCAGCAAGGACAAGCAGTTTCCTTCCCTGTTCCTTTTTTCCAGCAAGCCACAGCAGCAAAGATCAGCCTCTTTTGTTCCCTGTACTTCGGCCAAGGTAAGCAACTCCTCCTCCTTCTTCACACCAACAGCAATGAATACTGTTGCTGCTGTTCATAACAGCAAGCGCTGCATGCTATTTTCCGCCACTCTCTGCCGGAGCCAAAGGCAAGAACCAACAACTCTCGTATTGCCCAAACCAAGGAGAATCATAGTTTTTCCTTGTTTTCGAATCTTCAGATATTTTATTTTCATATTCTATTAGTCCTAGAGGTAGGAAGTCTTTCCTCTGATTTACCTATAACATAAATCTGGAGCACAGTTTATACACATTCACATTCACATTCCAAGGGCGGCCTTCATAATATTCGTCCTTAATGTAATACGAACTTTACCACTGCACTACACTCGTAGGAGGTGAATCTTTTGGTATTCCATGTTCAAGGAGATTGTCGTATGCATACAATGACCAATTAAGGATAAGGATGGATAAATAATTATATATTAATATTGACATATAATTAGTTAAGTTGGACTAATTACAATTCTTTGTATAGGTTTGATTGGTGCGAGCGTTTATTATCAACAAAACACCTCAATTGTTATATTTTTCGAAGGAATATTATGAAGTTATATTTTATTATATTTCAGTTTAAGTTGGTTATCTAGTTTATTATTCAATAGTAATGGATGTCGTTTAGGAATTGAAAATATAATGTTCTTATACATAAATAAATAAATTGATAAAATAGATTATATATATATATATATATATATATATATATATTTTTTTTTTTTTTAAAAAAAAAAAAAATAATTAAGTTATTAGAGGGTAAATAATTATGTTACTTCATGTTTATGTGGATTTATAGGAGAATTAAATTGGGAAGTGTTGATTTAAAAATTAAAATTAATTATTCTAAATTATTTTTCCATTGATACTTTAGTTTTACTTGACCTTCTGTACGGTTGATACTTATTATTGTTGGTAATTTTTCTATTGTATAGCTTTTACCCGTACAACTTATAACGATACTTAAATGAATTAACGTGCTTCATATTAACAGTTGATTTGGGTGGTCTTTTAGACTAATTGATAAGATATGTATTTGATTTCGTCTAGAAGCGGTGAACAGTAGACTACCGATGAATTGATGAGGTTGATTGGAATAAAACTTTGACTAGGGAATGCAGTAAAAAGAAACGGAGGAAGAAGATCATCAGTAAGTGCGAGGGTCCTTGGCGTAACTATTCTGACGATTAAATTAGAATACTAAGAAAAAGAAGAATTGTGGAGTAAATCGAAAAAAGACAGTGGATTCGCATTTCTATGCCAGCAGAGAGGGATCCTTTTTATAATATCTTTTGTGATTTTTACCATTAATGAGGTATCACATTGTTGCTAGATAACTTGTCTAATTGTCATGTTTCTACCGTATCTTGTAGTCTAATCGTAGGTATGGGGGATATTGCGTATCTGTGCAAAGATATAATCATCTAATTCTCTAACAAATTCACGTGTTGTATTAATTGAGAAGCAAACTCATGGACCAGAAGGCCTATTAGGCTTCCAGTCAGAAGATGAGCCTGAGAATAGGGAATCTATTTCTCATGGGGAGTGACTGGGCCATGATAGCATCTCAATGGAAGCTGAAGCCCTGAGAGTATGTCTGATCAGTATTAGCCGATCAAGATGAAATGATGAGCAGAGTCCCGTGAGGGAGTTGGACCCCTGAGAGTGTCCGATCGACATTAGCTGATCGGGAAGAGCCTCCGACTGAGTGGGGAGCTGGATCCCTAAGAATACGTCTGATCAACATTAGTCGATCGAGATGAGATGGGGAACAATGCTCCGTAAGTATTTGACTGAGTGGGAAGCTGGACCCCTCGGGTGCCCGATCGGCCTTGGCCAATCGACGTGGGGAGATCTCATCGGGCAGGTTACTCGAGCTTTGACCTATCTTGGACTTATACTGCCACTTACTTCGGTCTGTTAACCTTCAGATCCCACTTGGGGGTTATTCTTGATTTATTGTATCACAAGTCACCCCTTCAAGGAGGTCTCAGACCGACTGACTAGACCCCTTCTGGCTTAGTTTTTTTATTAGTTCCCTTGTCTCGATAGACATCACTCTGCTATGCTTACCGTTGATGTTATCCATCTCGAAAAGGGGCATGTCAGATGTCATAACTGCACAGTAATGTGTGGCGATATGCGTGATGACATATCATGATAATGATTTACCAATCACATCCATGATAAATGTCCTTTTCTATAGTGTCGCAACGTGATCAACCTATGTCGGGTTTTTAATTTCCAAAGGGACGTATGACGATTAGGCTATTGGTGTTTTTCGACTCTTTGATCGGACAAATATGGTAATTAGCTTGCCTTTTGTCCTTGGGATCGAACGGCTTGTGCTTCGACCCTTAGGGTTTATAAGATCCACTGCCTTAGGGTTTTTGCGCACGCGTTCTTCTTCCTTTCCAGCGCTCGCCATTCATAGTTTCTGGCAATTCCCTCCTTGAGTTTTGACTCTCTCCCTCATCTGCAAGTTTCTCAACACTTCGTGGCTTTTTTCGAACCATTGCCTTTGACGCCCCCTTGGGTATTCCCACTCTGTGGTATATCTCCGCCTCTTTGATTTTAACGACGGAGAGGTGGACCAGATCTGGTTTACTTTTGAGATTCGCTAGGGTTTTCACATCATCATCCCAACACTATTGATCGTCACCATCTTCCTCTCCTTGGTTGTATCACATTTTTCAAGGATCAGTGCTTGGGAGGTCTTTGCCTCCCCATTCCCAATTTCTTTTCGGAAATATCTCAATATTTCTATACTCCCCTTCAACAGTTAGCCTGAAATTCAATTTGATTGTTGTACAGGGTTGTCATCCTTTTTCGATTATACCGCATCTTTTTGACTCCCCGTGTCTTTCATTATTTTTATTATCCAAAAAAATAGGAGGCGGGGATTTTCTTCTATAAGCTCGACTGAAGGCTATCATTTTCGACAAGATGCCTTCTTCTAGTGAGGAATGGAAGTCTCGTTATTTTTTCGTCCGACCGAACTTGCCTGTATCTTGGTCAATCGACTGGCAAATGGATCTGCCTCTGGAATTGGACGACTGCCGTTGGGAGCCTACTTTTGTCTTAGCGTCGGAAACACTGATCGGCCTGAAGTTCAACATCCACAAACTGCTCTAAGAGGGTATTCTTTATATTTTTGAGCTGAGTCCAATCAAGGTCGGATTGCCCTTCAGCTTTTGTAAGGAACTCAGTTTTACTCTTATATTATAGCTAACTGAGATCTTTTCTCCTTTTTACAACTAGGACCATATGGAAAGCCTCCATGGCTGAGATTTTAAAGCTCGATGAGGCCGAGTTGAGTTAGCGTGAGAAAGCCGAGATGGAAAAGCACGACCCTCAACCGCTCGCCTCTATCAATGAGGTTAATGTTAGTGAGGCGGCGACCAGCGGGACAAGGGGCAGTGATGCAGCGGCAAGCACAAGGGATCTGCCACCACCCAGGCCTTCAATAGTGTTTGTGTTGGTATCTTCGGAGTCTACTGAATCCGATGAGCCCCTCAGGATTCGACGCAATAGATGGCAATCGGTGACCCCCTCTACCCAGGCTCCCTCACATGTCCCCTCGACACGCCCACAATCCACTCAAAGAGAAACCTCAACACCCGCTCTAGCAGAGCAGTAGGCAAGCAACCTAGGCCTGCCCCCGATCGATCCCTTCGGCAGCTAGCTTCCGATTGAGCCACCCTTGCCCTCTCGGCCAACCGACCATATTACTGCCTAACCACACTCGGACCTTCCACCTCCGACCGGCCCGATTCCGGGGATTCCACCTCCAAGCAGAGTTTGTCCCGTGGGCCTATTTTTGCAAAAATAAGCGTGATATTTGGGGTACCTTCTCACAAGGGGTTAGTTGTGTACCCCTCAGATTCACCAGTACTCCAACATCTTATAATACTGAGTGGCAAATTTGTCGAGGTCTGGGAGGATGTTATGGGGTGACACAACAACTGGTCGCCGAGTGGATTGGCGAACGGATTCGCTCAAGATGTGACTTGGGTAAGTGTTTAATTTTAGTAGAACGCCCTTGCTTTTTTATGCTAACCTTAATTTTATATTTTTGCCAGTTTTGGTTGACGGGGATGACCCTCTATCACAAATTAGTGGATCTGGATTGGGCGAACCAGGTGCTGAAAAAACGAGTGGAGTTGGAGACCACTCGTCTACCCTTTGATCAGATCCTCTAGGAGCTAGTTAAGCTAAAGGAGGAGGTTGTGGCTCAGGCGGAGCTGCTGCTAAAATCTGAACATGTCCTCCTTGAGGAGGAGAGGGTTGTTAGTTGGCCACCATGAAAAGACTCTAAACCATCCTGCAGACCTACGAATCCCGACTCAAGGTAGAGAGCACCCCGAAGGCGCGTGCTTTATCAGACTCGGACAAGAAAATTATCGAGACCAAGACCTTCTCCCTTAAGCTAAAAGGGATCGATATTGCTCACACGATAGAGATGGCAAGGAAGGTGGTCAATCTGGTGGCTAAGTCCAGGTCCAGGAGCAGCAGAAAGCCTTGAAAGCTCAGGGAGCCAAGCTAGAGGCTTTGAAGGCAAAAATGACTAACTACATGACCGGAGAGGTTGAGCGCTTTATGGCAAAGAGAATAGACTATCTCCGCTCCACATAATTCAACGGGCTCCTAAGCAAGAGGACAGTAAAAATGTTCTCTTACGGTGCTGATAGAGCCATAAACAACTCCGTGAGGTCGGGTACTTGACGAAGGAGCTCCCTGCAAACTTCATAAGTCGTTCGAAGATCTTTGATAACATCACAGATGATACTTTTTCTGATATTGCTAAGCTTGCTTTCCATTGTAACCCTTGTAATTTTTGATAATTTTTGTACTTGGATTGCTTGCAATAGAAATCTTGAAGGACCTTGGTTCTTTACTTTTCCTTTGTTAGAATTTTTTTCACGATTGCCGAGCGAGTGACATTGTGAGTGCCAAGGGAGCGACGAATGTGCATGGGGACCACGCTTATAACTTGGTCAAGAGATGCGAGTGTCTAGAGATTTTTACCGATCGAAAAGTCGTTGGACGCTTGGGGATCATGCTTATAATTCGATCGAAAGACGCGAGAGTCTGGAAGTTTTTGCGCGACGCTTGGAGAGCATGCTTGCATTTTTACTAAGGGGTGAAAAAAGTACATGCTACATCACATTTTTCCTTAAGAATGCAGGAATTCCCTTACGTTTGGTAGAGCGACCGTAGTTAGCGCTCCATGATCGATCTTGCCTCTTGCCGCTGGAATCTTGAAGGTAGTAGGCCTTAGAGGTGAGCTTTTGAACAATTTTATAAGACCTGCTCTATTGGGGTTCCAGCTTACTACATCTTCGATCGGCTTAACTCTTTTCTACACTAAATCGTCTTCTTGAAAAAATCGAGGGATAATGCGCCGATCGTAGTTTTGCCTCGTCCTTTGTCAGTAGAAAGTTGCGGTTGTCTTTTCTCTGGTTTCGCTGATGGAGTCAAGTTTAAGGAGACACTGATTGGCATTACCTTGATCATACAACAATCTTCAAGTAGATTCTTCATCTACTTCGACAGGAACTACTGCTTCACCACCGTAGACTAAGTGAAAAGGTGTCATCCTAGTACTCTCCCGCGGGGTGGTTTGGTACGCCCACAAAATGCTTGATATCTCTTCTATTTAGTTGTCGCCTAGTTTTGAGTTCTCAAATAATTTCTCGATTTATAAGCCATTGTTTTGAGGGTGCGTAATAGAAGTGAAAGCTTGGAGAATATCAAAATCTTCACACCATTCTCGAATTTTGTGCCCTTGGAATTGCTGCCCATTATCCAAGATGAGCTTGTGAGGAATTCCAAACAGGCAGAGGATATTGATCCATAGGAACTTGATGATTGCATGCCCGATGATTCTTCCATCCATTTAAAAAAAGTCCACTACTACGAGTATAAACTTCTTCTGGGCAGGGGTGGTCGAGAAGGGGCTCACGATGTCCATCCTCTACTGATTAAAAGGGCAAGAGACCAAAGATATCTTCAGGGGCTTGGTCGGTTAGTGGGGATGTTTTGATATTTTGATAGGAAACGCAAGTGACTACCAGCAGAGCGACATCAACTTTCAAGGTGGGTCAAAAGTATCCTGTTAATAATATTTTTTCGAGTCAGTGTTCGGCCTCCTACATGGCTAATACAGCAGTCTTAAATCCTAAACTCTTAACCCTAAATACAGTCGACATTGTCTAGTTCAATACACTTGAGTAATGGATGAGAGAAAACTCGCTTGTATAGATGATCTCCTATTAGAGTGAAGTGGTTAGCTCTTCTCTTGATGTCCCGATCTTGCTCCGCACTGATCGATAAGATATCTGGCTGAAGATACGAAATTAGTGAAGCTCACCAATCAATTGGTTCTTCTATATTTGTTTGCAGATCGATTTGAGCTATCAACCCAGGTGGATAATGAGCTGGTCATTTTTGTTAGTTCATCTGCTTTTTGATTATCCATCCGGATTATTTTGTGCAGAGCGACTTCCAGGACATCAACCTTTAACTTTTCATATGCTTCTATGTATATCTTGAGCCGCTCACTGTTGATTTCAAATTTTTCTACTAGCTGATGGATCGTTAAATGAGAATCTGAGTAAGTGGTTACCCGTGTTGCCCCCACATGTTTGGTTGCTTGAAGCCCTGCTAGCAAGACTTCATCTTCAACCTCATTATTAGAAGCTCGAAAATTTAACTAAACAGACAATTATATTACATCTTCGTAGGGAGATATTAATAAAATTCTCATGCCACTGTTCTGTTTTATAGAGGATCTATCCACATATATTTTTCACATGCCCTCAGACTCTAGATTATGAACTTCAGTCAGAAAATCGATGAGGGTTTGTGCCTTGATAGTTGTTCGGGGTTGATATTGTACGTCATATTCACTCATTTTGTCGTCTATTTGATCAATCTCCCGAAAGTCTGGATTAATTAGCACTTTGCCCAAGACACTATTAGTGAGGACTATGATGGGATGAGTAAGAAACATAAGGTCGAGAGTAGTATATTGGTATTCAACACCCTTTAATAGATGAGTAAGAAAATACACTGGGTGTTGGACATTGTTTTCTTGCCTAACCTGAACAAATTGAACAGCATCCTCCGTAGTAGACACAGAAACTCATAGTTGCTCTCCGATTATATGCTTGGAAAGGGATGACATCATTCTAGGTATAACTTGAGCTTGGCAAGGGATTTATCACAATCTTCACTCCACTAAAATTTTGTTATCCGACAAAGTACTTTGAAGAAGAGGAAAGTCTGGTCGGTTGATCAGGAGATAAACCTGGAGAGTGTAGTGATCCGACCCACCAATTGTTTGGCCTCTTTGAGATTTTGCAGAGCATTCATGTTTATGAGTGCTTGAACTTTTTTTTGGTTGACCTCAATTTCTCACTCATTGACAATATACCCGAGGAACCATCCTCCTTTTGCTTCGAATAAACACTTGTTTGGATTTAACTTGAGCTCATATTTTCACAGAGTGCCACAAGTTTCTTCAATGTCTGGAATTAAGTCCGTCGCTCGGACGGATTTAATCATGTTATCATCCATGTATATTTCAATATTTCTTCTGATATGTTGTCAGAAAATTTTGTCCATAAGTCTTTGATAGGTTGCTCCTGCATTCTTAATCCAAACGGTATAACATTGCAGCAAAAGATACCGTTGGAGGTAATGAAGCTAACCTTCTTGGCCCTCTTGTACGAGAGGAATCTAATGATATTTTTGATAAGCATCCAACATGTAGATCAACTCACTCCCAAAGGTAGAATCGATCATCTAATCAATGCGGGAAGAGGATAACAGTCTTCGGGGTTTGCCTTGTTGAGATCTTAATAGTCAATGCAGACTTGCCATTTGTCGTCAAATTTGGTCACCAACACTACATTGGCGAGCCGAACTAGAAATTGAACTTCTTGGATATGCCCCGCTTCTGACTTCCGTTCGGATGATCTTGTTTTGATTCGCTCCAAAGTCCCTTTTCATCTGGTTAACTTTTTGGGCATATGAAGGGATGTAGAGTTTGTGCTCTATCACGAATGTACTGATACCGGTGATTTCTTGCAGCGACCAAGCAAAAACATCCTTGTTATCGGATAAGCATGCCACTAGGCTCTCTTTCATTTCTGGAAGAAGATTGGTTGCAATCCGAGTGACTCCTAGCCGATCGGGATGGATTTATACTCCTCTCAGTCTGCTGGGATATGAGCTCCTCTTGTATGACTTGCACTCTTGCTCCATCTGTTTGTTGAGCTTTATGTGCTTCCGTCTTAACCATATCCATGTAACATTTTCGCGCCACTAGTTAGTCTCCCTTCACATCGCCCACTTGACTTTTTATAGGAAGTTTTAACTTTTGGTAGAAGGTGAAGACCGCCACTCGAAATTCATATAGGAAGGGCCTTCAGAGGATAACATTATAAGTTTATGGGGCATCCACCACTATGAAAGTGCTACTTCAAGTCCTCATCATAGGCTCGACTCCCAAGGAGATGACCAATCAGACTTGGTCGAGCAGTTATACTTCATTTCCTGTAAATCTATATAAGACACTGGCCATAGGCTGGAGTTCACCTTGGTCGATTTACATCTTGTCAAAGACTGTCTTGAAAAGGACATTGACAGAACTTCCTGTGTCCATGAAAATTCTGGCTACTTCAGAGTTGATGATGACAACTTTGATGATTAAGACGTCGTTATGGGATATCTCTATTCCCTCAAGGTCTTGGGATCTAAAACTGATTTAGGGGTCTTCTGTCTACTCTCGGTTGGAACCGATTACATGGATCTCGAGTCAGTGACCATGAATTTTTCGTACTCGGTTGAAATCTCTATCGATAGGGTCTCCAGAAATCATACTGATCCTTCTTACAATAACATTGCCTTGATTTTTTTCTTGCCTGGTATGAGTGGGCTTTGCGCCCTCATTAGAGCAAGTTTGGTTGTCCTATGGTTGTCGTGCACTAGATGGTCAACCGACTACATTAGGGCGCAAAGTCGAAAGTCCAATCAACTTAGGAGCAATTTGGGGAGGTGACCGACCTTGCTCAACTGGTTGACAACTATCCTGGGCGTACTACTAGCAATCTTGGGTGTTGTGAGTTTTGGACAAGACTGTAAATGAGCCGAACCGAATTTTAGGATGTTCAAGTTTGTTTGATAAGATAACCGAGCCGAGTTTAAAATAAATCAAGCTTTTGAAATGATTGTTCAAGTTGGACTTGGTTTATTTTTTATGAGTTGGCTTGACATGGGTTCGAACTTGGTTCGTTTAGATGTTATCGAGCTCTTAATTCAAGCTTGACTTAACCTGGGTTCGAACTTGGTTCGTTTAGATGCTATCGAGCTCTCAATTCAAGCTTGTTTTATTTTTTAAAACTTTTAATTGTTTAAAACTTTTAATTGTTTTATTGATTATTGAGATTGATAATTCAAATTTATTTTATTTTATTTTATTTTAATTTATTATTTATTTAATATATTGATAAGAGTTTTCTTAATGAATATGATTCAAAAAATATTGTTTACGAACATTACGAGCTGAACACATATGTGTTTAAGCTTGTTTGTTTAATTTAACGAGTTATTCAAGTTTGTTTGTTTAATTGATTTTGTGTATATTGAATGAGCATAAACAAGCTCTTACCAAGCCGAACACTAAGCTTGTTCACGAACACTTGGTTCATTTACAATCCTATTCTGGTCCTGTGATAGGTACATAAAGTGGGTATCCAATGGCGAGGCTCGGCAAACGTGATCCGTGCCACTTTAGTATGTTGTACTACATTCCCTTCCTGAGCCAAGGGGAGAGGACTCTATCGGTGCTCCTTATCTCGCATGAGAGGTGGAGGGGCCTTCCGTTCGGCTTGGAAGGAGGGGATCAAAGAAGATACTTCTTGTTGGAGCAATCGGTGTATTTTTAGGCTTTGATGTTTGAGCAAAGAGTTTAAGTTAGGGTTTGCATCTGTATTTGATATGTGTTGTTAAGTGTGCAAGTGACGGGTGCAAAGGAAAGTCCAAGTGTGATCTTAGAAAAGGTGAAGTCTAAGCATGAGAGTCTTGCCGGTATAAGTTTGTAAGTCCAAGTGTGACTTAGCAAAGGAAGACTTGACAACCAGGACAAGGCCGAAGGAAGCTCTTGAAGGCAATGAGTGAAAAATGGAGAAGTATCTAAGGGATTCAAGGCTAATAGAGGAGGCTAGATGGCAAGGTCAAGGATGTACTGGCAAAAGAAGATCCGACAACAAGGACAAGGCCAAAAGAATCTCTTGAAGACAAGATGTGAATGATGGGGAAGCATCCGAGGGGCGTATGACTGATGGAGAAGACTAGAAAGCGAGGTTAAGGTTGTACGGGCAAGGATGTGCATGGGTGATTGTATTCGGGGTTGAAACTCTAAGTTATCTCAATCGACTGGTGGTTGAGAACCAGCAAACTCAGAATGGAATTCCAGGGTTTATGGTTCTAGGATTACCAGTCGACCAGTAAAGTTACCAATCAACTGGGCAATCTACTAGGAGTGAATAGAATACTTCTGTTCGCTAGCCTATGAAGATCAGTCGACTGATTCATGGTGAGCAGTCAACTGAAATCGAGCTGTTACGTTGTAACGATCAAATTCCACAGAGGTCAATCGACACGTAAGTATGACAATTGACTGGTGACGAAAACACAACTTAGATGTTTCCTCCCAAGCTTTATATAATGGAACTCGGATTGACTAGCTTGGTGACGAAATTAGAAATGGTTAATCCCTAATAGAGTCCAAAGCTTAGAGAAATCCAAGACTTTTTGATTGAGTTTGTGGTGAGGTTTCTCCATCAACAAAGAGGATTAAGCTAGTCGAAGTTCCGGAGACTAATCCACCAACGGATTGAAGGATCGTCCACCTTACGGACAGTCGTGAGGTAGAAGCTTCATTTTCAAATCACGTAAACAAACATGTTAGGCCGAGTTTGCGTTGGCGTAGGGAGCATCAGACGATCGAACCTGTGTTTTGATAATGACAAAGAGATTCAAAGTTAAGTTGTCTTGTGATATAATAAGTATGACTAAGTGTGCAAGAAAGTCCTAAGTGATCTTAGGCCAAGGAAAGTCCTAGTTGCGGTTAAGCAACGAAGTCTTGGTTTGGGGGATTGGGCGAAGCGTTGGCGGGTCAAGGACTTTAGGCGAAATCCTAGAGTCGAGGACTCTAAGTGAAAATTCTGGGGGTCGCGGAAACTGGACGGGCCATGGAGCGGGCGTCCAGCATGAAGTTTTGAAGTCTCGGACACCGAGTAAAAGTCTAGATGGTCTGGAGGATCGATCTAGCAAAAGGTAATTTCTCTTTAGAGAAGTAGGTGAGGATGCATTCCTCGAAAAGGGAACAGTAGGTATCAATCCGACCTAGAGTTTCAGCGAAATTCAAAGTTAGCACCGAACAGTTCAAAGTCTGTCAAAACTTGTCTTTCTTTAAATATTATTACCTGGACTGACCTTGTTTTGTAAAAAGTGGAAGATGGAAACATGGTGGTTCGGGCGCCTAGAGAGGGGGTCCAGGCGCTCGAAGCTGCTCAAGGTGTCTGGACAGCCAAATGACATCGACTTGCTGAGATGGGGCGCGACAACTGGTTGACCCACGTCAGTGGTCCAAGCGCCCGGAAGGGGTCCGGGCGCCCGAACGTGGATAAACTTCAGGGATGAAGTTTCGACACGTCAACATAGTCTAGGCGCCCAGGAGAGGTTCTAGGCGTCCGGAATAGGTTATAAAAAGAGACTTCGACTAGTAACTCAAAGACAACATTACAAACAACTTTCGCTTCTGTGTACTGCTCAGAAAATGCCTCCTTGACGCCCAAAAGATGCTCTAATGATGACCGCGTTAAAGATCTAATCCTCCAAGTCATCAATATTATTTTTATTCAAGTTACTTGTGTTCAAATTGTAATAATCTATTGTAATTTTCCGATTGATTAGTATTTGTCCAACGAAAGCACTCTCATGTGCGGGTCTTGGAGTAGGAGTCACCACAGACTCAGAACCAAGTAAATATTGGTCAAGTTAGCATTGTTCTTTTGTCTCTTTCTTTATTCCGCTGCCTTTAACTTTTCCGATTGCTTTAAAACGAGCGTGAAAGCCACTAGCGCTATTTACCCTCCTCTAACACGTCTCGATCTTACAGTTTGTTTTCTTTCTTCTAGAGTTAGTTCTCATATTGGGTTGTGTATATTTCTGTTGTGCTAACAGTATAGAAAAACAAACAAAGTGTGTGATTGCCTATTTAAATACCCCCCTCTCCTCTTTTAGCCGGTGATCAAGGCCTTAACAATTGGTATCAGAGCGAGGAGCGCTCTTGAAGGACTAGCCGCCAAAACGAGCATTACTAGAAGAAGAAGGTGATGATTTTTAGAAATCGTCTGATACCAACAATATCGTAATGGAATCGGAACAAACACTAGGATGGGACATCTGAATTCCATCTCTATACAAGCGTGAAGACTTTGAGTATTGGAGGAAGCGCTCAGAGATATAGTTCTAAATGGATTGGAACCATTGGAGGAACCTTTTGAAGCTCCGAAGGACAAGAAAGGAAAGCATCTCCAACCATGGTATTGGACCAAGGAGCAAAGGGAATAGTTAGAGGCAAACACATAGGTAATAAATTTTTTAATAAATTTATTGTCTCCTAATGTGTTATCTTGTGTAGGTGAGTACAAGTCCCCTCAGGGCGGTGCGGTGGTTAAGGCATGAGGTTGAAACTCGGCACATTCGAGCATGTCTTCCCTCATACCTTGGTCACTGCACTAATGGCTAGTAATCATTCATGATTTACTTCCTCCGTGTTGGCCTAGGGACAAGTTGACGAGGGCGCTGGGCCAAGTGAATCACCTTTTGCCCTATTGTGTAGGTGAGTACAAGTATGTTTATGAGATATGGAGCAAAATGATTGCTCTTCATGAAAATCCTACACTTAAGAAAAAAGGCTCATTGGTCCTGGAGGAGAAGGACCAATCGGATGTTGAAACATGCTCAACATTTGAAGAGGAGGAAGAAGTGGAGTCATCCACATTTTCAAGAAAAGAAGTGGAATCGTCCACATCTTCAAGGGAGAAAGGAAAGTCCAAGACAAGTGAAGAAGAAGTCTTGGAAGCTCAACCCTCAACCACCTCTGACGAGAAGAGTGGGAAGGCTATCAAATACTTTGAATGTCGAGAGATAAGACACTAAAGATAGATGCTCGTTGCTCAAAAAGATAAAGGAGGTAAATCCTAAACTCAATAAAGTTGATTTAGAAACTAATGTGAATTGTAGGAATGGAGCCAAGAAGAAGTGACACATTATAAGGTAGATCCGCTACTTTAGCGGCCCCCCTAGTGCCGACCCCACGGATATGGAGGGAGGTTCATGCAAGTACACAGGCCATAGGCGCATGGCGGGGTAAACCCCAGGTCGTCAGTTTCTGAGAATCGACCCCTGGCCATTACGCCAGAGATACCATGCGCCCATCGTCTGCGCTACGCCCTGGGGGCAGAAGTGACACATTATATACTTCACGTATGGTGAAAGGGGACATTGCCACACAAAATATCCAAGGAGGGGAGAGCTCATGAAGATGGAGAAATTGAAGCAATAGAGGAGAAACATGTGGATACTCGTGTCAAAGGGGAGCTTCAAAGGTAAAGGGGAAGGTAAATCTTAATTTGAAGTTTAATTCATATATTAGAAATCATGTTGTTTATTAGTCCATGCATAATTATGATTTTAGATATAACAATAGGAATAAGGTTAACATGGTTGTTAACCCTAGGAAATCAAATTCAAAGATTAAACCTAATAAAAAACAACCCACTTTACCTAAGGAGAGGAAGGTGGTGGAAAATCTAAGTACTAATCCCAAGAAAGGGAGACACATGCTTAAGAAGGGTAGGTCTAGAAATGTGTATGATGGGCAAGTTGATTCTAGGGTTGAAACATATAATTAGAGAATCAAGTCTTGAAGTCAAGGCTCGAGAACTTAGAAAAAATCCGGATCTAAAAGTTTGGGTTTAGTCTCTAATCTAGTTGGTTGATACAATTGGGATGAGATTCATGTATGAAAATTAGTTTTAGATGTATAGATGTCATATAAATTAATATTAGAGATACATTATGATTTAGTATGGACAGATACATGAAAAGCAAGCTAAAATTAGAACTTTAGATTAAGGTTCAATTTAATCATTTAGATAGTTTTAAATTAGATAGTTTTAAATTTTATCTATCTTAGGATTCATGATAAATTAATTTTTAATTCTATTTTTCCCAAGTAGATAATGGTAAACTTCTCTATAAAATTTAAAATTTTTGAAGGTTTAGAAAATTTCTATTTTTGAAATTGAGTTAAAAAATGGGTTTAGGTTAAAATATTGGTTGCTAGTTGACTGCTATTAGAAATCAGTCGACTGGTAATATTATTCATCGAACACAGAATAACTCTATGAGGTGGATTCGATAAGGACAGTCGACTGGGGACTATGGCAGCTGATTGAGACAGTCTGAAACTGTTTTCGGGAATAGGAAATAACCAAAGGATGATATACATGTATGTAATCATATGGGGGATTAATACATGATGATTATGATTATTAGAGATATAAGAGTCAAATAATTGAGATATTATTAGAGCTCTTTTAATGTATGGCAAAAGGGGCAAATTTTAAGTTTAAATGGGAAATATAAATACCTTTATAAGGAATCCTAACTCAAGGGAGAGCTTAAGTGAAGAGAGAGCCAAAGATTAGGTTTCATTGCATATACATGAGTAGATTACATATTTATTTATATATGTATTGTTGTTATATTATTTTCCTAACTTAAACGGTTGTCAAATATAAAAAAAGGGTAAATTGTTAAAGCAATCGGTGCACCCTTAGGTTTTAATATTTGGGCAAAGGATTTAAGTTAGGGTTTGCATTCGTATTTGATATGCGCTGTTAAGTGTGCAGGTGATAGGTGTAAAGGAAAATTCAAGTGTGATCTTGGCAAAGGTGAAGTCCAAGAATGAGAGTCTTGACGGTGTAAGTCCAAGCTTGAGGCTTAGCTGTGTAAATCCAAGTGTGACTTTGTTATGCGAATAAGGAGGAGTGCATGACTGATTATACTCTGGGATAAAATCCTAAGTTAGGGTTTACCAGTCGATTGTTATATGTCTTAGTCGACTGGTGGTTGAGAACCAATAAATTCAAAATAGAATTCCAAGGTTTGTGATTATAGGATTGTCAGTCAACTAGTTCAGTCGATTGGGTAATCGATTGAGAGCGAACATAATTACATTCTGTTCGCACAGGCCATGAAGACTAGTCAATTGATCCATGGTGAGTAGTCGACTGGTAAGTATGTCAGTTGATTAGTGGCGGAAATACAGTTTGGGTGTTTCCTCCCAAGCTTTATATAATAGAATTCGGATTGACTGAATTTGGTGACGAAATTAAAGGTGGTTAACCCCTAATAGAGTCTCTAAAGTTCAGAGTAATTCAAGAGTTCTTGATCGAGTTTGTAGTGAAGTTCCTCCATCGACAAAGAGTTTTGAGTTAATCGGAGTTTCGGGGACTAATCCACCGATGAATTGAGGGATTGTCCACCTTACGGATAACCATGGAGTAGGAGCATTATCTCTGAACCACGTAAACAAACGTGTTAGGGTTTGTTTTCTTTCTTCTTGTCTCTAGAGTTAGTTTTCATATTTAGTTATGTGTATTTCCGCTGCGCTAACATGTAGAGGAAAGTAAACGAAGTGAGTGACCTATTCACCTCCCCCCAGTCGGTGATCAAGGCCCCGACACTTCTTTCTTCCGAGTGGTGTAGGCTTCTTCAACGTTGATGCATTTGATCATTCATCCCAACAAATTATCAAAATCCTTGCTGGGCGTTCTCACCAAGGAACGAAAAAAAATCTCCATCAACGAGTCCTTGTAAAAAGACACTCATCAATATTTCAGAGGTAACGGAAGAAACATCCATAGCTACCTGATTGAACTGCTTTATATAAACCTTCAAAGATTCCTTTGCTCTCCCTTAGAGGGCGAAGAGACTCAAATTGGTCTTGTGGTACCTTGATTATTGGTGAAATTGTGCAGGAAAACCCTTTTCAAATCCTTGAAACATGTGATGCCACCAGTAGGGAATCGGTCGAACCATCTCTGTGCCGAGCTGAACAAGTTATTAAGAACGCTCGACACTTGATATCATCTGTGTACTGGCGCAGTAGAGCGGCGTTTTTGAATCATCGGAGATGCTCCTCAGGATTGATGGAGCATTCATATTCTCCGATCGATAAAGGTCGGAAATGCTTGGGCAACTTTTCTTCGAAAATATCTTTGGTGAAGGACACATTCGGCTGTCGGGTGAATCATCGGCAGCTGGGGCCTTCCCTCACTTATGATCGCAGGGAGACGAATCTCCCACAGAGGATGCTTGAGACTGCTGGACTTTAATTGAATCTTCCATAGCATTCGAAGCAAGGCCTTGGGAAACTCAGCTTGCTGCCTTAACTTGAACCTTCTATCAGTGGTATGCGATCCATCGGATAATGCCACAAGCTCTTTTAAGAGAGGCGGCTCGACTGCTTGTTGCTTTTGTGACCGTGCATGTGCTTTGGCCATTATCAGTAAATCTAAGTCTTCTTGTGACAAGGTTACGGTTGTAAACTTCCGATGTCGTCCATCTTCGCGTTCCAAATCAAGCGGAGAGGTTCTGACAATATCAAATTTGATTCTATTTGGAAACGGTGAATAGTGCACTATCAATGAACTAGCGAGGAGGTTGGCTGGAAGAAGACTTTGATTGGGGAATGACTAGGGAATGCTGGGAACGTCTGCAAGCACCAGTACAAAGAAAGGAGTAAGAAGATCGTCAGTAAGCAGGTATGGGGTCCTTGACGCAACTATTGCAACGATCAAGTCAGAATACTAGGAAGAAGAATAGTGAAGTAAATTGAAGAAAAGCAATGGACTCGTGTATTTGCGCAAGCGGAGAGGGATCCCTTTTATAATACCTCTTGTGATCTCTACATTTAATGGTGCTACTAGATAACCTGTCTAATCGTCATACTTTCATTGTATCTTGCAATCTCATCGTAGGTATAGGGGTATTGCGTAATCATGCAAAGATACAATCTTCTTGTTATCTGACAAATCCATGTGCTATATTAATGGTAAAACGGGTTCATGGATCGAAAGGTCTATTGAGCTACAGTCAGAAGATGGACCTAAGAACATGGAGCTTGTTTATCATGCGGAATGGTTGGGTCATGGTAACATCCCAATGGAGAATTGGACTTCGGAAAGTATGTCTGATCAGCATTAGCCGATCGGAATGATAGGTTGCTGAGTCTCGTGAGTCTCTGACTGAGTGGGGAGTTGAATACATAAGCATATGTCTAATCGGCATTAGCCGATCGGGATTTAGATAGGGAGCATAGCCCTATAAATATCTGGTTGGTTAAGTGGAGAGTTGTACCCCCTTGGGTGCCCCATCGTCCTTGGTCGATCGGTGTGGAGAGATCTCAGTGGACAGGTTACTCGGGCTTTGATCTATCGTGGATTGCTACTACCATCTACTCTCGTCTGTTGACTTTCAGACTCCACCTGGGGCCTCTCCTCATTCACTGAATCAGTATTTAAAATTGAACAATTGTAATAAAAAGAATTAAAGACAGGTTGTTGTGGTATCGTATTGAAGCATGCAGTTAGTATTTATTTGTTCTTGGATGCTATAATATTATTTTCTATTGGTGAGGGAGCTTTTAAGTCATAAGTGAAATGGCAATATTAGCTCCCATAATTCATTTATCATAGTTATATCATTGTTGATTGTGCTCATCTGAAATTAACGCTTCTTGATTGTGCTCATCTGAAATTAACGCTTCTCATAGTCCATCCATAGATTATGTGAGGGAGATAAATCGCGGAGTCAGCTTATAACTGATCGTCAAATGGTTACGAGATGAAAGGAGTTTTTCTATGACGGTATGCGTCCGTTGAACATTGATCCTTATCTATTGTAATAAATCTATCACTCTCTAATCAATTGGCACCTTGTTGGGACGATATTTATAGCATTTATGTTGTTTAGATATGTTGATTATATAATAATAATGGAAAGTGGTCTTGATTAATGATAAAAGACTATAATAATTTAGAAATGATAATGGCAGTTCTAAATATTGATAAACATTAAAAAAATGTGTAGATATTATAGATATACCCGATGCTTATGCTGGAGTTTCCTGATAGCGATAGTATGGCTAAGGGGCTTCTTTGTGCTTCAATGTGATGCTCAGTTTCATTATGTTGGGTGGGAGCCTCAGCATGATTCTTCTCATCGAGCTGTTCCAAGCATAACATTTTCATTCAACTTGAGGTCCAGAGAGAAGATTGCTCAGAATAAGATCTCTAAACAAGGACGCCAATTTTACAACTTACTTTTCTTTCCAAATCACTGTTTTGCGTTTGCAGTGTCTTCTTCTGCATGAAGACAAGAGGCTAATTAAAGTTATAATAAAAAGGAGGAGCTATGAATGTTTCAGAGGCAATATGGGTAAATAAATGTGTTGCTACTGAATGTTATTGGAAGACGTTGGGTTAGAAATCCTGCTTTCACCAAATTGGGGTTTTCCACTTTTCTCGGAAAACAGATATTGGCGATCTGATTTCCTTAAACTACTAATAGCATTCGACATAAGGCAACTATGTATTTGATTTTCCTGAATGTTCTCAATTTGTTCAAATATGCATGTTTAGGGAACCTACATGGACATCCTTCTAGGATTTAGGGAGTGGAGGGGAAACCTGACATAAATAGTGATAGGATTGTTTTATATATATATAATTCAGATGCTTAATCTTAAAGATAGATGGTTTTCCCTTTGATTTACATGCTTGATAATTTTTTAGCACTGATAGATTATGCACACTGAGTGGTAGAATTATTTTAAAGAATATAAGTCACGGCATAGCTTTTACTTCTGAGTGGAATGTCATGACTCAAACAAATTGAACCTGTTTTTCCAGTTAGTTTAATCCACTTAAATAAACTATTCAAGGGTATAATAACAACGTAATCTATGAACTAAGAATAGAATATCATTTATACATAACTTATAAAAAAATGTCAATCTAAGATAAACATATAATATTAACCTGAATTGCAAGTTAATAACATATGTTTGCAAAGTAAGTTTAGGCTCCACATTATTAAAAATCTCAAATTGAAATCAACTTTAGAAGTCTCTAAAACGTGAATCAGAGCTTTCGTTTACAAGTATTGCATGTGAACAAAAGAAGCTAGGACTTGCCTTTCTTTCTAGTTCGGCAATTGTCTCAAACAACGTATTGTTCTACAAAATCAAAAACAGAATGGTCAGCGAGACTTGTTTAAGCTGCATACTTCCATCCACTAAGGAAACAGAGCTGTCAGATTTTCTTTAGAAACAATAAGACGTCGAGAGACAATATACTACTGTAACATTATTAAGAATTTTGACGAATAATATTTAGCTGAAGGTTAACTACCTTTCTTGATCTTATCTTTTTTAAAGCTGTATCAAGTTGTTGCTCCAGTTGCTGGAGTTCTTTTAGTGTCAGTTTGTCAAGCTGTTCCCCAGTGAGATGCCTGATGTCGAAGGGGGTTATGCATGTAAATCTATATGCAAACTTTGACCAAAAATGCTTGCATCTTCCAATTATACAAGTAACATGTTTTGCAACAGAGAGGAAAAGTGGCTCATCATTTATAGCTTTGACATATCTATAGAAATGAACCATTGGACAAAATCACAACATATTACTAACAATCACAAATCACCTTTGACATTTTTGTAATGCCTCAATCTTTGCCTTCAGGTCCTGATATTCACCGTACCAGTTCTCCTATGAACGAGCTCAAACATGTTAAAGATGATGAGCAATATCAAAGGAATTGGCCAATTGTGGAATGATGTATGGTACCTGCGACTCACTGTCTGTTTCCATAATAGCTCTTTCAGCATAAGAGTAGCGTTGGTAGCGTTCAAGAATATTTTCCATACTGTATGAAAAATAAATTTTTTAAAAGAAATGTTCTGAAAAAGACTCATACGTAGTGTACGTGGCTTATGCGTGTGCATCTGAACGTGCGATTTTAATAAAATTCACTAAGTGTGCACATGCAAAACACAAACATATCTCTGCCACTTCTCGGTGGGCAACTCACTGCTCATGCAAAAAAGAAACGATTAACACAAGCCACGTTGTCAGATGAATATAGCTAGAGAATTACTTTATGCCCTGACACTGACAGCAAGTATAATGTCGTATGGAAGAACTTGTGGACAATGAGTCTTGTCCATATTTTAGTTGTCAAAGAGACATACTTTGATTATTTAGTGCACTCTAAATGCAATGCGATGCGTATTAAAAATTATCTATTCGATAACGTTATGTTTGTCTTGTTCTCAAGGTCAGAGCCATGCTAACGCCTACCCCTGTTATAACCGGGGTCGAACGGTATTTGAAAAAGAGACAAATTCAGATACATCATGAGAGAAAAAAAAATATGAGAAAAAGAGAAAGGCAGTTTGGAATGTCGGCTTTGGCGCTCATAACATACCGTTAGGATTGTAAATGAATCAAATGTTTGTGAATAAGTTTGATGTTTGATATGATAAAAATTTATTTATGTTCGTTCAATATACATAAGATTAATTAAACAAACAAGATTGAATAACTCGTTAAGTTAAACAAATAAACTTAAACACATATGTGTTTAGCTCATTAACGTTCATGAATAATGTTCGTAAACAACGTTTATGAACAATGTTCACGGACCATATTCATTAATAAAATTCTTTTCAATATGCTAAATAAATAATAAAATAAATAAATTTAAATTATCAAGTTCAATAACCAATTAAACAACTAAAGTTTTAAACAATCAAACAAACTTGAATTGAGATCTTGATAACATCTAAATGAACAAAGCTCAAGCCAAGTTTGAACCAAGCTCAAGCCAAGCTTGAATTGAAGAGCTTAATAACATCTAAATGAACCAAGCTTAAGCCAAGTTTGAACCAAGCTCAAGCCAATTTTGAATTGGGAGATTGATAACATCTAAATGAACCAAGTTCAAGTTAAACTTCAAACAAGCTCAAGCTCATAAAAAATAAATCAAGTCAAGCTTGAACACTTATTTCAAAAGCTTGGTTCATTTTAAGCTCGGTTCAACTTGGTTACCTTATCAAATAAACTTGAACACCCCAAAGTTCGGCTCGATTTGTTTATAGCCCTATCTACAATTCGGATAGATCTCCCGGGCTGACATTGCTTGCTCTAAAGTCGTGGCATTCAAAGCACACATATGTAGCCAAAGTAATTAGGGAAATCAATGAACACCAAAGGTTTACATGGAAAAGCTTCAATCAAATTGAAGCAAAATAGCTACGGGCAAACAAGAAGAATCTCACTAATATAACAAAGGATTACAATACTTTTTCTACCTCGAGGAGAAATGACAAGAGAAAAAATCCCACTGTATAACAAAGGATTACAATACTTTTTTCTACCTCGAGGAGAAATGACAAGAGAAAGACAAAGTAGTTAGGAAAAATCATGCCTTGCATTTGATTCTCTCTAATACTCTCCCTCTTCTCTTTGTTTCTACACTCAATATTGGATGACACAAGATTATATTCAATATATATTTAGTCTTGAAGTGATCATGATCAATGTAATCTTACTTTTCATGAAATCAAAACTGAATTGTACTTCTCAGCCATAAAGGAATTGTGTTTTCCAAAATGATTTTTCTACTTAGTAATTGACAGTTTGACACTGTCGAAATCTAGTCCATGCTAAGTCAGCAAGATGCACCTATGCGACCCCATCTCAAGCCAGCCAAGTCACCATGCTGAGTTACCTAAAACAGGCTTGGCCTAGCAGCCAATTGTTGGGCTTGAGCCCGAGTGGGTTGTGCTCCCTAGTATCAGAGTGCTCGAGCTTGAGTCTGAGTGGATTGTGATCGCCAAATGACTGTCCGAACTTGAGTATGTTGCGATCTCAAGTGCCCGAGTGGGTTGTGATCGCTGAATGAGTGTCTGAACTTGAGTAGGTTGTGCTCTCAAGTGTCTGAGCTCGAGTGGATTGAGATCGCCGAACGGTTGCTCAAGCTTGAGTGAGAGCGACTAAGTAGTTGCACACTTGAGTGCCCGAGCCCAAGTGGGTTGTGAGAGTTGATCTCTAGAGCACTCGAGCACCCTGAATCTCGACCGCCCGTGTCACTTGCTTAATGTTGATTGCTATGTACCAACCGTCGTGTGTCGACTAGCAAGTGTCGATAGCCGCCTGTCAATTGTCGATGCCAACTATTAAGTGTTGATGCTACTGAGTGTCGACTGTCATGTGCAGATCATCGAGTGTCGAGTCCCGTTGCACTCTCGAGCATCCAAGCATTGATCAGCTGAAAGACCGAGCAACTGAGCACCGAGTCTAAATGAGTTACGCTCTCTATATGACGACCAGCTTGACACAACAGTCATAATGGCACCAATTACAAAGGATGTACTTGAGTAGGTTGCGATCTCAAGTGCCCGAGTGGGTTGTGATCGCTGAATGAGTGTCTGAACTTGAGTAGGTTGTGCTCTCAAGTGTCTGAGCTCGAGTGGATTGAGATCGCCGAACGGTTGCTCAAGCTTGAGTGAGAGCGACTAAGTAGTTGCACACTTGAGTGCTCGAGCCCAAGTGGGTTGTGAGAGTTGATCTCTAGAGCACTCGAGCACCCTGAATCTCGACCGCCCGTGTCACTTGCTTAATGTTGATTGCTATGTACCAACCGTCGTGTGTCGACTAGCAAGTGTCGATAGCCGCCTGTCAATTGTCGATGCCAACTATTAAGTGTTGATGCTACTGAGTGTCGACTGTCATGTGCAGATCATCGAGTGTCGAGTCCCGTTGCACTCTCGAGCATCCAAGCATTGATCAGCTGAAAGACCGAGCAACTGAGCACCGAGTCTAAATGAGTTACGCTCTCTATATGACGACCAGCTTGACACAACAGTCATAATGGCACCAATTACAAAGGATGTACCCTCAAGTGACGGTGAAAAAGGACATCTTTGTTGAATACAAGTGAATGGAGAAAAGGTGGAGGAAAGAAGTTCCATTGTAAATGGAACTTTAGTCTTACATTGGGAGTTTCATGGCATGATGGTTGATTTATATTGATTCACATGCATTGAGGATGTGAACAAATGCTTGGGGAGAGACTCTCTCTCACGCGTGGGTGCGCAGGGGAGGTGCAAATCCAGGGCCCGGATTTCACTGAATCATGTTGACTCATGTGCGGGCACGTCCTGCGCGCGCCGAATGTCGTACCAAGGGGAACAACTAATATTTTGCCACGTAAATCTTTTTGCTGCTGTGTAACTGATGCATTAAAGTCGAGATTAATGCATAATCAAAACGGTCGAGCGATAATGAGTGAAACGGTAGATGTTTCGCTACTTGGCAAGTAATGGTCCTTAATCAGCTATTAATGTTGTCGTTGATCTGAGCTCCTATATAAGGAGGCTTCGATTACAAGCAGAAGAGACACAGCGACACAAGCTTCTCTCCACCTTCATTCTCTCATTCTCTGTCGTGCAACTCCTGCTCGGCAGAGTGCTCGTGATAGCATTCGGGTGGCTCTCAGTTTGCCGTGACCACTAGTGCTGGTTGGAATCACAGTCAATCGTTGTATCCTGGGAAACAGAAGACCCGAGTAAACCTCGAAGCACTGCCGAAGGTGGGACTAATCTGTTTCAAGGAAACTACATTAGTCGCAGGCCACGGTCAGTTTTCCCGGTTGGTCTCTTCATCCGCCCGGTCTGCCTGCTTATCCCGGTCGGCCTGTCTGCTCACCCGGTCGGCCAGTCTGTTCGCCCGACCTGTCTGCTCGCTCGGTCTGCCTCTCGCCAGACCTGTCTACTCGCCTGGTTTGCCTTTCGCTAGACCTGTCTGTTCGCCCAGTCTGCCTCTCGCTCGACCGGTCTGCTTCGCCCGACCTGCCTGTTTGTCCATCCGACACCAGATCGCCCGACCTGCCTCTCACCAGGCCTGTCTGCCCGCTAGGTTAGCCTTTCTGCTCGGTCGGCCTTTCTGATCTACTGCGCCCGCTCGTTCTGCTCGGTCGATCATCCCGTTCTGTGAATATTGTGCAGACTGCCTTCATCACCTGGCAGAAACCAGCCCCTGCTAGTAGCCTGAGATCATCTGCTCAGGTCATCTCTATTGCAACTTGAATTTAAATTTTATGTAATTTTAAATTCAGCTAAGTCCCAAAATCTCCTGCAACAGATTATTTTCTCCAACAATCTTTTGGGAAGAGGCAATATAATTTTTCACTACTCTTCTATATAGGTAGTGATGTCAACATCAAGAGGTACATTATTCTATGTTATTTCACCTAGATGCTACTCTATTTTTTATTTTTAAGGCTTAACTTGAGCGTCAGAGGGGTCTCAACAATGTCTGCCTCAACCCCCTTCTAACCTTCCTCTGATTAGCATAAAATATCAATAGTCCAGTGGTCATCCTAATCTCGATGCGGCATCCAACCTCTTCGTCATGGTTTTGTAAGTGTTGTTGATGTGTCCGAGATCTCTGTCTATTATCAACCCATCCCGATCACAGTCAAATCATTTTAGCATCGTTTGTGGAAAGTCCGAGCTGAGACGTTGAGATAAGAGACGCTCAAAGAAGTCATGGAGACAAAAGGCCACCAGCTGAAGGAAAGGTGATGTAGATGTAGCTAATGGCATAGGAGTAATTAGGAGAAGGCAGAGGGGCAGTTTTGTCTTTTAGCATGAGTAGGGTTTTGTGTTAAAAGAGGGGGAGCTGCCTCCGCCTAGTTCGCCGCCGACCTCGCTCATTGCTCCTCCTCGTCTCCGGTGCCGGCCACCCTTGGTCGACGAGATTGCCTCCTCTCCTCTCTCCCTCTCCTCTCGTTGGTGGCGCGTCACAGTCGCCTCTCGCCGCCTTCGTCAGGAGCCGGATGCTACTAGTGAGGGCTGCCTCCGCCACGCCCCCTTTGACCTTGACAATGACCGCGCAACCAAGAAGCTCCTCTAGCAACTAGAGGCCGAACCTCCAGCCGCCTCCGCTTCCTCTTCCGCCGAGGAGTCAGCCTCGGACGGCAGCCCCCTTGGCGAGGAATCCCGTGGACTCCGCCTCTTCGGCCTCCTTCTCCGCTGTGCTGAGACTGTCGCCGCTGACCAGCTCTCTAAGGGCCATGACCTCCTGCCCAAGATCTCCGAGCTCGCCTCCCCTTTCGGTTCCTCCCCCGAGCGGGTAGTTGCCTACTTCGCCTGACACCCTCTGTGCTCGTATTGTCAGTTCCGTCCTTAACGCTTACTCCTCGCTCACTGCCGCCCTCCGGTGCCACCTCTAGCGACAACCACAGACCGACCCACAACCTCCACGTATTCCGGCTCAGGAGCCGTCGTCATATTTCGGCCGACATGCCGCCTCTTGGATCCATGCTGCATAGGATTCCATGTCGTCACCCCCAGATCCGGCTCCTCAGTTGGCTCATACCCATCTACTCGTCCGGGCCGTGACGACTCGATCAACACCGTGATCAGCTCACAGACCCATCCGAGGGCGCCCCCCGGGGCCAGCGTATGTCATCGTACTCGTCGTACATTTATTTCATTGTTCTGTTGCTATTCGATTGCTTATATGTTCGTGGGACCCACCTCGATCATCGAGGTACTAGGGACCGGGGCAACCCGGACGCTAGCTGCAGGTAGCATCAACCGGAGGTCTTCCGATGACTTGGTCAACATAGAAGATAGCTCACCGTCCGGGTTATGGAGATGCGGTCAACATTTCAGACACGTCACAATGGCAGTTCCGTCTTCTTAGCTTCCCGACAGGAACAGGTGTAAAAGGGAGGCTTAGTGTAATGATAAAGTTGTTATCATATGACCTTGAGACGTGGAAAGTCTTCTTGCAAATGCAAGATAAGACTATATACAATAAACTCAATGCAGTCAACCCTTGAGATGGTGAGAATTGAGTGTGAGCATCCACCCTGAGTGAGAGTGTATATATTGTTGGTGAGGATGTATAGGTGCATAGATCCACCCGGATCAACTATCTAATCCACAACAAATGACTCATGGTAAAGACATTCTAACTCCGTTTATGGTTGAGACTTTGTCAAAAAGTCCATGAGGGTGAATAGATCTACCAGAATAATCTATCTAGCCTACAACAAACCGTTCGTGATAAAGGCATTGCAAATTAGTTGATAGTTGTCCACTTGCTAAAAGAGAGAAGGGGATGGTGATGGTGACTTATGTGCAAGTTGATGCTAAAAGTGAGGACCCACTTGGGTCATGGGTAGAGGAGATACAAGCTTATCACACATCATTCGGCCTAGCTTGGCTAGCACTGATGACCGGAGGAGCCGGATTTTTCGCAACATAGTGAAGATAGTTCTAGAGGATACTGGGCTTCTTTCAACATGGAGATGCCCACAGGAGATGATTGTTTAACATTGACGACAGAGCTCGGTCAGTGACTGATCCCCCACAATTATACCGATGATGAGTACTTGACCGTAAAGCATCTGATGGTGGAGGTTCAGAGCGAGTGTTGGTACACACAGAGAGTGCCGGTATACATGTGAGCACTTGTATGTTATATCTTAGATAGCTTCTCAGATCTGACACTTTGTCAGACATAACATGCGGAGAGATCATAGGTTTTGTATGTTGTGTTTTTTCTTTTGATGATATATATTTATCCTTTCATCAAAAAAAAAAAATATGGTCGACCCTTCCCCGAGACCTTGCATCGGTGAGAGCTTCATGTTTCGAGTTGTCTTTTTCTTTTTGCTATCATCGGTGATTTCCACTGGTTGTTCTCTAATTGTCTCTAAGTAGTCTTCTTTTGTTAAGATTTTCTTCATTTTCATTTTCCATAATGAGAAATTATTCTCATTGAACTTCTCTATTTCAAACTTTGCTGCTATTGTTGCCACTGTTAATGCTGCTTCTTCTCCATTAAGTTGATCAAATCGTTGCACTAAAAAATGGTACGAACTTGGCTCTATACCATTGTTATATAGTTGTGGTATGAAGCACACACTTTTAGTAGAAGTAGAAATGAGATCTAGGAAAAGCAACACCAAAGAATTACGTGGAAAAGCTTCAATCAAATTGAAACAAAAACCACGAGCAAAGAATCTCACAATATAAAAAAGGACTACAACACCTTTTCTTCCACAAGAGGGGAAATGGCAAAAGGAAAGACAATATTTAGGAGAAACCTTGCCTTACACTTGATTGTCTCTAATACTCTCCCTCTTTCTCTTTGTTTCGGCACTCAATATTGGATGATATAAAATTAGATTTCAAAACCTATTTATAGTCTTGAAGTGATCTTGTGTTCAATGTAATCTCTCCCTTTTCACGAAGTCAAAACTCAATTGTACTTCTCCGTGTAATTATAAAAGAATTGTGTTTTTCAAAATGACTTCTCTACATGGTATCTTTATCAATTTCCAAATCACCAAGTATTTAAAGTTACAAAAGTGACTTTTTATTATCAGATGTTTTGTATGCTATTAACATGAAGGAAAAAATTGTAGTTATAAATTCATTGATGTACCTTTATCATATAACCATCACAAAGATAGATTCACTAAAAACTGTAGTTATAAATTCATTGATGTACCTTTATCATATAACCATCACAAAGATAGATTCACTATCTTAACGGTCCCCTTAATATCGGTCCTATAGATATGGAGGAAGGTACATACAGATATATAGATCATAGACACAAAATGAAATAAATCCTAAATCGTCAGATCCTGAAAATCGATTTCTAACCATTATACCAAAAATACCATGATGATATAACCATCACAAACTTGTGCCACATGATGTTCTCAGGAAGCAAAGAAATTGCTTATCCTTTATCCTTCCTAAACCATAGAAAAATATTATATTTTAATGCATACCACAATTAAAACTCTCATATACTTATTCATCCAACCTGATTTATCGTGCCAATATATGACACTGAATTCTATATAAAAAATTATGATTGTGATATATTCATATAAAAGCTATCTTCCCATTTGATTTAAGGATATATTTCAAGACAAATATGAAAAAGAATAATTTAACTCAATCAGAGTTGTACCTGTATTCAACGGGGCTTGAAGCGCATACTAAAAAGTAATCATTTTACTACGATAACTAATGATAAAGTTCAATTTACAAATAATATATATACTAAATACATAAATAAATAAAAAATAATATATTATTTTAAACACTACTTGTCTAACTATTTTAGAGGTAAAAATATTTATAAAATCTGAATAATCTAATTGTCGGACTATTTCTTTCTCAATCTATAAAATTGATAGTTCATTTAGTGTATCATGTAATACTAAGATCAATGCGGTGGTTGCAGGCAGTAGCAAGGCGACAAGCAGTAACTACCATGCAATTAGGTTGTCGTTCACACAAGCGACCGAGTAGCATGCAACAACCACCGCGCCGTGCAATTAGGTCACACAAGCAAAGGTCAACCACCAACCCGTGTTGCGTGAGATAGCCACTGCGAGAATCGACGTGATTAGGTTGCACAAACGACCGTTGTTGCACGATTAAGATACAATTGGTGTCGCGTGTTGCAAGACGAAGAAGATGGTCAAAGAAGAAGATTAGAATTATCTCTTGTTCAGTGAATCCATGCATTGGTAGAAAAGAACGTTGGAGAAGAAATCATGTGCAAATAAGAACAATACCAGAGAAAAAATTATATTCAAAGAAGAGTTGTGCATTGGTGTGTGCCTCAAAGTTATGAGAATAGGTTTAACGACCATTTAGGGTCCATGCCTCTCACTTTACTTTAGGTATAATTAAAAAAAAAATGAATCATTCATTGGGCTGGGTCTTGAGACAATTGTCTTTCTATCTTCATGGAAGTTAAGGCTCTGAACTCAATGGCTCAAAATTCTTTGTACCAATATCTCTCGAGATTGAGAAAATGGATTAACATAGCAATAAAATATATTTTCATGTGCTACGTTTGATAACAAGCCTAGGTGATAAAAGTTCGGCTAGGCTAGGCTAGGCAAGGCAAGGCAAGACAAAATAATCTATTTTAAATAAAGACAACTTGTTTGAACACATATCTCCAATTCTTTTCAATAAAGACAATTGCAAAGTTTGCAATTGATTTGACATATTTTAAATACGATCATTAAAAAATATGTTTCAAAATAAATAAAATGCACCTAATGGATGTTTAGGCTAACTAGAATTGGTGTCGCCTCGTAAAGTTTTAATGTAAAGTAAGCAAGGCATCACGTGGGAACATCCAAAAACATATTTAAATTGACATGCTAGAATCTTACTTAAGGTATCCATAATATTCTAGCATAAAGATATAATCGTCAATTTAAATTGGATCAATCGAATTGATTCGTCTTGCTAAATAATTTAAATGAATTGGATTGAAATTATATCAATCCAAGTCCGTTACAGGTCAACATACCTAAGCTTGTGACCCGCGCGGGTCTACCTACAAATCTTACGTAAGGTATCCATGTTCTAGGATAAAGGTAGAATCGTCAATTTAAATTGGATCTATCGAATTGATCTGCCCCGCTAAATATTTTAAGTGAATTGGACTGAAATTGTATCAACTCAAACCCGTTGCAGGCTGACCCGCCTAGACCCGTGACCCACATGGGTCAGCCCGCAACGACCATGGGTTGACCCGTGGGTTAAAAAATACATGTCAGTCAAGTTTAATATCAATCCATTATCTTCCTTTGTTATAATTTTAAAATGGAAATAGTATTTTTTTATCAAACATGAGTACACGTTTGCATCCATTTATATTTAAAACATTTGTCTCATAATACACTTGATTAATGAAACATTTCTGAAGTAAAACGTCGAAGATATAAAATATTTTTATTTTTTTTTAAATTTTTGAAGGGTCGCCCACCTAACTTGCAACCCTCTAAGATGATGGGTTGGCTCGCCCCGCCAAATGGTTGGTCCGCCACTGGCCAACCCGTCCGACTTCGAGTTAGCCCGTTTAACAACTCTAGATAAAGGTAATTCAGTGTACGAAGAAACTCTTATTAATGTGGAATTCTAGAGAGTGATCATGAAACCTTATCCTACTTTGCAAGATGCTATTTTCGTAACTTGAACCCGTGACCTCTAGATCACATGATAATAAACTTACCGTTGCACCAAAGCTCCTCTCCATCTATGTTCTAGGATACTAACTGTTGAATAAATGAATGGAGAAGAAATGGAAGAGGGAAGAGGTTCCATTGTGAATGAGACTTTAGTCCCATATTAGAAGTTTCAAGGTATTTTTGTTGGTTTATATTGATTCACATACATTGAGGATATGAACAAATGCATGGGGAGAGACTCTCTCTCACGTGTGGGTGCGTAGGGGGGTGCAAATCCAGGGCCCGGATTGCACTGAACCAAGTTGACTCGAATACCGGACCGGTCGGGGCAAAATTTGCCCAAGTGGAACAACCAATATTTTGTCACGTAGATCTTTTGCTGCTGTGAAACAGATGCATAATAATGACCATTAAGATCATTAACTCTGGTCATTGATCCGAGCTCCTATATAAGGAGGCTCCGATCATAGGCAGAGAACACACGACAAGCAAAGCAAAGGCTCCCCATTTTTCTTCCTCCTCTGTCGTGCATCTCCTGCTCGGCGGAGTGCCCGTGATAGCATTTGAGTACCACTTAGCTCGCCGTGACTACCAGTGTTTGGTCGGATTCATAGTCGGTCGTTGTATTCTGGGAAACAAACGACCCTTGTAAGCCTCGAAGCACAGCCGGAGGTGGGCGAATTTGTTTCAAGGAAACTGCGACTCGCAGGCCTCGGTCAGCTCACCCGGTCGGTCTCTTTGTCATACCGACAGACTTCTCTGCCCGCTCGGGATCTTCACGCGATCGACCAGTCTCTTTGACAGCCCGACCTGTCTGCTTCTCTCGGCCTGTCTGCTCGACCCGGCCGACCTCTGGCAGGCCGACCTGTCTGCTTCGACCGGCATGTCTGCTTCGATCGGCCTGTCTGCTCGACCCGGCCGACCTCTCTGTCCGCCCGACCTGTCTGCTCGACCTGGCCATCCTCTCTGTCTACCCGGCATGTCTGCTCGACCCGACTGACCTCTCTGTCCGCCCGGTCTGTCCGCTCGACCCGATCGGCCTCTCTTGCTCGGCCTGTCTGCCTCGTCCGACCGACCTCTCCTGTTAGGCCTATCTGCCTCGTCCGACGGCCTCTTTACTCAGACGCTCTGCTCACTCAGTCACTCTGAGGTTGACGCTTGGATAAAACCCAGCCCCTGCTGGTAGCCTGAGATCATTTGCTCAGATCAGCTCAACTGTAAGTTGAATTTAAATTCTGTGTAATATTTTAAATTCAACTAAGTCCCCTAAAAATCTCCGGCAGCAGATTGTTTGTATTCCAACACTAACCATAAAGCCTCAAGGGCTATGGTGTAGCTGTAAGGGCGCTCAGTTATCTCATAGACACCCATGGTTCGACTCCTAGCTATGGCGTATTTGCAGACATTTTTTCTCCAAATGGGACTTGCAACTAAGGGATGTTGGGATTCTCCGCCCAAGTGCTTCCCGATTTACCTTGGTGGCAGGTGGAAAACTTTCGTGGAATCGGACTGGTCACCCCAGCGTCGATGTTACCTAGCCTGATTAATCATTTTCCATAGGCTCCCTCGAGGCGATATGGTGGTTGGGGATGAGGTGTTGCCACATTCGAGTCTGGGTTAAAACTCAGTGCGACCGAGCATGTCTTCCCCCATGTCTTGGCCACTGCACTAATGGCTAGTAGTCACCCGTGATTTACCTCTCCCGTGTTGACCTAGGAACGGATTAACGAGGGCGTTGGGGTGAGCGAATCATCTTTTTTCACATTAGGATACTAACCATAAATCCTTACACTACTAGCAAACGAATGCCTCGATGTTATCCAAGTGATTTGAGTGCAGAGCTAACATAAATGATGATCTCCCACAAACTTGTACATCTCGGCCAAATACTAGAGCTAACATAAATGATCATCTCCCACAAAATACATCTCGGCCAAATACTAGTTGTTGGTGTAATCAACCTCTAGTCAATATTGATCAGGTTGACCAAACTCAAATTGAGATTACGATGTTTGATCAATATGTTAAGTTGGTTGAGCGAATAGTCAAGTAAGTCAAGTTTGACTGATACTTGACAAAATACGAAAAGTCCAAGTGGATCATGAAGGATCGAACACTTGGTCATGACGAAAGTCCTAGCAGGTCAAGGTTGACCTGATGCTAGGCAACGAGAAGTCTCGACAGGTTAATGTTGACCAAATGTCGAGCAAAAGAAATCCTGGTATGTTAAAATTAACCGAATACCAAGTAATATGGTAATTCAACTTGGTAATGTTGAATCAAGAGTATTAGTTGATTGATAGGGCTCATCGATCGACCGATAACTCTAAATCTCGAAATTGATATTTTGAGGTATTTTTAGAGTCTAAGGTTCTGCTACAGTAGCTAAGGTTCGTTGCAAGCCTTAAACCCCGGAAAATATAATTGCTACAATAATTCCTGGAGTTGCTATAGTAACTTTAGGGGTTGGTACAATAACTTTAAGTTGTTGCAGTAATTTTAGGAGTTGTTGCAGTGACCTAGTCTAGGGAGTTTTGCTATTGTACCAATCGATTGTGCCAAAAGGTTGGTTCAATCTGTATCACTATAGCAATGAATAGGAACATTGCGGAATTGATTGACTAGATCGATCAGTATCAACCAATCGATTGGTAAGATAAAAATAGTTGTTTTACAGTTTAAATGATAAGATCTAATGTGGCAATTAATCGGTGAAGTCTACCAATCAATTAGTAGATGGAAATCAGCCCGACTGGAACCCTATAAAAGAGGGTTTCGTGAAGATTTGAAGGTGACGATCCTTGGAGATTCTAAGGCAAAGTGTTAGTATATTTCTGAATTAACAAGAGATATTTCCAAGCAACAAGAAAGCATCCAAAGCCAGTTTCTTATTGTAAAGTCATTTTCGATTTTATTTTGTCTTTGTATTCGTTTTGTTGTTGTGTTCATGTAAGAATATGTTGTAAGAGGCTTCTTCTCCTTCGGAAGGTATCCGAAAATGAAAAATTCATAGTGGAGGGAGATCACTAGGAGTAGGTATTGGATTAGCCACCTAAAAAATTGATACCAAGTAAATCCCGAAGTTGTACATGTGACATTTGTATTGATTTAAGTTTCCATTGTGCATTCAAACGACGAACACAAAATCAAGACGAGAAGTAATCGGAACTATTCACCCTCCCCTCTAACTTGCACATGTCCTAACACTAGCTATCTTGGATCAAGTCTTTTTTTCGAGCCCATCTTATATCACTATTACTTAATTGATCTAGATAAATTTACATAAAGTTAGCCTTAGTCAAAATATTAATCTTTTTTCCTTATTGCTAAATGTCATATTAGACTAGCTATCTAATATGTAATACCGTCAAATATTGTTCATGAGATGATTGATTCAATGTGTTACGTGCACGTGACTGTAAATAGAACAATTTGTAAAATTAAATAATGATTGGATATGATAATATTTGTATTTGCTGTTTGTTGTTGAATAGTTGATATGTTTGAATATGAATGTAAAATTAATATGTTTTATATCTTTGTGTGGGAGATTTTGAATCCTTAATACCGTTTTAAGATGGCATTAAGGATATTGGGATAGAAAAGCTACGTAATAGTCTCTACATTGGATTTGAGAGAGAATAATTAAGTAATTAACTACAAGGGCTTTGCAGTTTGAAACATTTTTTAAAAAAAAAGAAAAAAGAAAAAAGAAAAAGAAAGATGAATTAGGTAACACGGAAGATGGTCTAGTCCATATTTTCACCAGCCGTTAGCATAAATCAGGAAGCGTTAGCGGTGGACCGTCCGGAAGCTCAACATCCCCTGATTACGTGGTCATTTAGAGAAAAAAAATCCCTATAAATACATCGTAACTTATAACTAGGGATCAAACCATGAATAACTTGACATCTTTCTATTACACCGTAGCCCGGGGCAACATTTTGTCACAATGATTTGATTAATCATATGTGAGAAAATTTTTTCAATTGCATTTTCTATCACAATTTATGATAACTTTTGCCTAGTCACCGTGCACTAAAACTTTTTGTTTGGTCAAAAATTTATAGGTGACGAAATCTTCGTCAATAGTTGTATTGTCGTTGATGTTTGCGACGGATGAGATCAATTGCGATGATTTTCTGTTACTGGAGATTGATTTTTTGTTAATGAGATAAAAATATATGTTGAAATGCTTTTTGGCACTACTAAGAGGGTCTCCTTTCAAAAAAAGAAAAAAGGAAAAATTATCTCCAATACTAAATATATTAGAACACACAATATATTAGAAAATATAATCAAATTTAAAAAAAAAAAAAGACATGGCATTTAACTATTCCTTAGGTTTATTATTATGTTAGATTTAATCTATATATATATATATATATATTCATCCGTATTATGTTATTAATGATGGACTGATAGTAGAATGATATCCCTACTTTTAATTGATGAGGAGAATACGACTTTGTCATCCTAACCCTATGGAAGATCCGTCTATTGTTTATTCTTCTAGAATTATGGGATTTTGTGAATAACGATGACAATTTCACTATATTCAAATTTGTCATCTTAGTATTTATTTTCAATTATTGTTGTAAATTTCAATATTTTTAATATTACTAGATCATGTGCATAATTCTTGTTCGAGATCATATGATTTATTAGAGTTCGTATAGTTCGCTATAACTTGTTTTAGGTTCTTCGTATTCTTCCATTAGGCTGCTCAACTTGAAGTTTTATTATCCGGAGACTCTAATATCTCTTGGTATTGATTTCTCATTTTATAGTGATATAAGGAACATTTTAATATGTTTTTTACATGGTCACCAAAGAGTGAGAATTATCTATTTTTTCTCGCTATTTTTCCTCACCATGTCTAGATGACCGTACGGTACCAATCTGATCAAAATGAATTGTAGATGTAAGAACTTTATTGTGTGTGAGAGAGACTGTGTATTAACTTTATCGTAACTAGCCTTATAGGGAATACAGTCTAAAAGTTAGTGAACAGAAAGGAAGATGCTAAGTTCGAAATTAGACAGGGTTCAGGATAAATATCCGGACTGGATAGACCCTCCCGCATCAATGAAAAGAACGATTCGTACAGAGTACGATGGAGAAAATAAAAGTTAAGAGGATTAGAGTTCGAAGATTTAATGAGAAAGAAAAAAAAAAAAAAAAAAGAGGGAAAACGAATTAACCTCAAGAACAACGATTAGTCGTGCGTTAGCAAGCCATAGGGACGACCAATAAATTCGATCTCTATGCCCAAAAAAATGACGGCGAGAACAATATTGAACCAGAAAAATGTAAGAATACGTAGCAAAGAGATTCAAAATCGGTGAGCAGCTTGGTCACAAGAACTAAATCTTTCCAATTCTAGAATCACAACCACGCATCCAATTAATTAGGTAGAAATTTAAAGCAAGAGACGGACAGAGGAAGGGAGGTCGAGGACTACCTGGTGTCGGAGGAGTACTCGTAGAGCTTCCCCTTGGTGGAGAACACGATCAGGGCCACCTCGGCGTCGCATAGCACCGAGATCTCGTGCGCCTTCTTGAGCAACCCCGATCGGCGCTTGGAGAACGTCACCTGCCGATTGACCTTGTTCTCGATCCGCTTCAGCTGAACCCTCCCCCTCCCCATGTCTCCCCTCGTCGTCCTTCACCGAAACCCTATCTTTTTGGAATTTTCGCCTTATGTTTTCCCCTTCCTCTCGCTTTCATTCATCGCTTCTTTGCCATGGCGTTATTTATAGAAGGAGCGAACGGGGCGCAAGACCTTGATCGAGAACGTACAAGGTGGTTTGGCAAAACCGGCTGGTTTGGGTAATTTCGTTGTCAATTTTTGATTGGCTAGAGCCGGTGGAGCCCGGCGTTCGCTGCTCCCATTGGCCACCGGTCATGTGCTCTCGTGATCCGAGTGGGTCCCGCGCTTTATCAAGGAGTACGAGGAGGAAAGCCCATTGGCGTACATGTGTCACAGTGACCGAAGAATAGTTTCCAGAACTGTTGTCCGTACTGCCTCATGTGTTCGCTCTGAGGTGGCGGGGATTACCAAATTTGTTTATGCGGAGAACGTGTCGAGCGTAAATTCCACGCGTGCGAATTTACGGTGCGGGCAAATTTTTTCGGATATCGCCGTAATGGATTTACGCCGCATGCGGGTAAGGATACCGGATGCGGATCGGTTCAAGATGAGAGCGCTTCCTATGGAGACCCGTCAACCGACTAATATGTCAACTAAACTAAACAGAGGGCTTCTTCTAATACTTCTATCTAAAAATTATTTTATAGGCATCGTCCAAGCAATCTACCAACTAAATACATGTGAAAGTTTTTGTTAAACTATTGAACAAAATTACTTAATAGATATCGATTACGACATTTGATTCCTCTGCCCCTATGGTTATAGAACTACTAAACAATCTTCCATATTAAATTTTATCTTATATTCCTATATGAGATCGCGGTTCGATGAGTCAACAGGAGGTAATTGCTAAGGGGGCAATCTTAGATGCTTCAGTGATAAAGAAAATATCTGAGATATCTACGATACTCAACCAGATATTACGACGATCGTCGAGATGAGACTCGATGTCATGTGACCACTTTAGATAATTATGTGTGTGTACCTACTCCTGTCAGAGAGGACAACTTTATATATGGTTGTAGCTGTGTTCTTACGTTACCCACACGTTTGCCCATATCTTCTAGGAGAAATGACTATATTACCCACGTTTTCTGAAAAATGGTACAACAAGCCACGTAGAATGTAGGTCCCAGCCGAGGACGATTGAGCTGAAATAGCTTGGTGAACCGAGTCGAAGAGGTCTGTTGACCGAGTAGGAAAAGTCAGATGACCGAACTAAAAGAGTCTAGTGAACCGAGTCAAAGAGGCCCGAGTTGGAGAGGTTTAGAAAACTTATGTTGAGGGAGACTAACTGTGGTGAACTGAGAGAGTCATGTGTATCGAATTGAGAGAGTTAGATGTACCGAATTGAAGAAGTAAGGTATATTGAACTGAGGAAGTCGAGTGTATCAAACTAAGGAAGTTAGGTGTACCGGACTGAGGGAGTCGGGTGTCGGCTATAGGTTTCGAACCTCATCCAATCTGTGTCATTACTGATCTGATCTTTTCGACTTACACCTTGGCTTAACTTTTGATCTAGTGGCTCAACTCTTGACTTAACCTTGCCATATGTAAGCTCCTATATTCCCAGATCATTTTTGATACGGAAAAAATGGAGTCCCCCAAAGTCAGGGTCAAAGTCAAGAAAATTGACTAACGTGGCATTTAAAGTTAAAGAGGGATCAATACTCGGAGTTAGCATAGTTATATGTCTTGGCCGAGTGATCTAGCCAATCAGTCTGCTAGTCAGAACGGATCCCGAGTTCCTCAGGATCGAGAAAACCTCAAGTTATATTAGTGTCATTCAGAGCTGAGTCATGTGTCTCGACCGAGTGGTCTGGCCGATCGGACTGTTGGTTCAATCGAACGTGATAGGCATACGTCGCAATCGGATCGAATTCTTTGGCCGAGCGGAGAAGCCGAGCGAAAGCTAAGTCCTTGAGAGAGTCATCATTCTTTAGCCGACTCAACCCCATCCACAAGCGAAGTCCAATTGGACGAAAGAAGAGACTTGATCGGCCTACCAACAAAACATATTGAGGGTCCGTCAACCCAACGACCTAATATTCCTTTTTGATATTTTATGTAATAGTTATCAAAGAATCAGGAGAATATTTCTTGGGCAATTTAACGATGAAAGCTTCTACCCTATAAAGCATAGAATAGGCAAATCTATTTTTAGAAAGGTGTCAAAGTGTTAGAATGGTTGGGCCTTTTTTGGAAATACATCGATATTTATGTATAGAGGAAAATTGACACTATATAAAATGACTCCTCTTAAAGGCGTTGGTATGCAATATTACACACTCAGAGCTCATTGTTCCTTTCTACTATTCACTGTATTGTTTTTCCTTTCGGTCACCTGTTTGACTTGAGCATCAAAGTATCTGTGTCGAGATCCTTCTCTGGCTCGGTTGCTAACGTTTTCTTCTCTCTATTTCTCGTTTTTAACATGCAGAAACGCTCGATGCCTTATGCTTTCAGTTCAAAGTCTTCTCACAATTAACATCGAAACCACCTACTCAACTCATCATCTTCCCAATTTCAAAGAGGATCAATCTTCATTTAGGGAAGTATGTATTAACTCATTTTATAGGATTTATAACTTGTAGTCACTTATATGCCTATGCATGTCTCTCCAATATATTTTTGCATAACTTGATCATATTGAACAACTATAGCTTAAAAGACTCAAAGTAGGCCAATCTTGTGTATCCATGATCGTATTACAAACTAAGTGATATCAATAGTACGTAGCATGATTAGGCTCTAGAAAAATTGTACACAAGGTTAATATATATAATACCACAGTGATAGTAGTCATTGTGTACGAGTCAATATTTATTGAATGTGTGAATGAAAATAGATGGATAATATCTCTAAATCGAACATTTGGGAGTTTGCACGCCTCAAAGGAATCACTCCCACAGATAAGCTCGTACATAACTTTGCAATTGTAAAATATTTATCATTCCCATCTACTACAATGGCCATGCATCAATTTCAATAAATATGGGTGATCCTTGTACGTAGCAACTGTTATCGTCACTAGCAACGGACGGCTTGTCATATCCACTTCTTTCCGTGTGTGTTTCACTCACTGTCCATTGTTCTCAGGATGAATCCTGAATCCTGAATCCTGAATCCTGCTCTCTCTGCTTCAGCAACATATATAATTGGCTTGAGCCAAAGTGTTTCTTTCCGTGTTTTCTACAAGTCAGGTGTACTGTCCAATTAATTCTCAAGGCATTCGATTCGGTTCATAGGAATTTCTTCTCAGGAGTCCCCCACCATAATAAAATTTATTCTTATCTTTATTCTTTAAAAACTATTATATTATTAGTATATTAAACTAATAATAATATTAAAATCATTATCTTTGAATGTGATAGATATTTTAAATTATTATCTTTTAATACATAATAATTTTGTAACATTTAAAAATTGTTATATTTGAATACTTAATTTTGACAACAAGAAAATATCTTGATTAGAAAATATTTTGACAATAGTTAAAAACCATTATCTTCGATTTTTTTTTTCACAATAGTTTATAACAATTGTTTTTATTATTTTTTTCAATAGTTAAAAATTCAATTCTTTGTAAGACAAATTGTACACAACATCTATTTATAATATACAACATTTTTTACAAAATTAATTAGTAAACACATCAACATCTTTAACGGTTGTCTTTTATAGTATATGTACAACATGTATTTATAATATTGTTTTTAAATACACAACTATTTTTTACAATACATCTCTTTTACACAACATCATTTACAAAATTATATGTACACATAATATTTACACATCTTTTTACAGCTCATAAGCTACTAAAACTAGCTGCATCTTCAGATTTCTTGGACTCTCAAACCTACAAAACTAAGAACAAATAATGTTTACCATAAATGAATCAATGACAACTTAATATGTGGATTTAACACAAATTGACTTTCTTGCAATAGTAAGCATTATTGCATTGAATTAATATGGAAATTATAGTAGTAATAATAAAAAATATTTTAAACATTCTTATACAAAATTATAAAACTTAATTGGTAAACATATCGAATATGGTTATCCCAAGTTGAGTATAGACGGGAGAAAAAAAATCCATCCACAAAAATAGTAAAACGACCAAGTGATATAGAACATCATTGCAATAGGAAGTTGTAAGGATAACAATATGGACTATTGCTCTATCATGCTGTGAGTTATGCATACAGTAAAATATGCTGATGAAAAAAATAGTGGAAAATGACATAACCTAAGACCCAGACAACAAACTTTTCTCAATTTCTTGGTCTATGGGAGAAGCAGTAGCTCGTACAATTGACAGATTTTTGTTGTCTAACCTTACAGGACCTAAGTACCTGTTTTGAACAATTGCCAATTTGGAATGGAAGAAAGTAATGGCAGATGATAGAACATGAACTAGTACTTAATCATGAACTAGTATTATCAAAAGGTACTAACTAAACAAGCCAGTTCATCAACTATAAAAAAAATACAATAGTAGAAGCAACCATCAGCCATTAAATGAAGCAGTCATTAGTTTACAAGTAAGTTCACATAAGTAACAACAAAAAATGAAGCAACTAGTCATCAGTTACTAAATGAAGCAGCCATTAGTTTCCTAGATCTGTTTGAGGAAAGAGGCAAACTGGAAATAGATCAGAAATTGGAGGAATAGATATGATCACTAGAACACGATAGTACAAATAGCAAGATCAAAATCACTAATCTGGAATCACTTAGGGCTTGCAGTGGCTGGTAGCAACGACCCTGTTGGTAAGCAAACCCTACCAAATTAAATTGGGTAATGCAAACCATAACCACAAAGGATGGAATAGAAATAAAGGAAATTTTCATCAAATCTTATAAAAATAATCATATATGGTATACCTCAAAATGATCGACCATGGTCAAACATTGCATGTAAAATACCATAATAATAATAATAATAATAATAATAATAATAATAATAAAAAATAATAATAATAAGGTTTAATGGACGAATAACCTTATCGAAATTTTTAAAAATTTTTAGGAATTTTCTGGAAATTTATTAGAGCTCGTATGACGTATTTTGAAGGAATGAATTTATAGGCTTGGGAAAAAGTCTATTTGGAATACCCAAAGATGGGAGTTGATTGAGGAATGAACTTAGGTTTTGATTTGCTTAAACCTAAGTTCATATTATATAAAATAAAAACCTAATCCCTCCCCCCCGCCCGATTTCCTTCCTCTCCCTCTCCCTAGCTCACACGGCGTGGAGCGCCAACCCTTGCTTCATCTTTCCCAACCCGACGACACCGCCTCCTCCATCTCTTCCTTCACTGATCTAGCACCACTCTCCCTTCTTCCCCTCATTGTCCGATTTCCTTCTCTCCTAATTTCCCTTCTCCTTTCTTCCTCCCTGCTCCTCATTGTTGGACCGTGAAGAATCGATAGAGGGGGGGATGAATATCGATAACAAAAAAAAAACGTCGAATAGAGTTAAGCGCAACGAAAAATATAAACAAAAAGAGACAAGGCTAACACAGATTCGTTTTTACTTGGTTCGGAGCCTGTGTCGACTCCTACTCCAAGGTCCGTACTCGTTGAGTACTTTCGTTGGCCAATCCACTAGCAATTTGAATATAGGTTACAAATTCAGTACAAGATTGCTAATAAAGAAAATTACCGACAATAAAAAGAATTAGAGCAGAAAAGGAAAGCTTGTCGGAGATCACAACGTCGCAGGAGCACAAGGAAGCAGATTGTCAATTCTGAGTTATTCTTGAAGCTCCACCCCTGAACCTTCTTTTATATGATGCTCGGGGCGCCTCGACCATGACGTAGCAAGCCCAACCAGCGAGCTCCACGTGTCGACGTCGCATTAGGGGATAAAACTTGCCTCCGGGCGTTCGGATCCCCTACAGACGCCCGGACCACCTTTCTCTAGAGACTCCTTCTCCTGCAAGACAAGGTTAGTCCGAGGCAATGTATATCCTGCAAAACAAAGTATTGGCACAGTTTATAATTTTAACACAAAGAGTATGACTTAGATTCCGTCTTTCTGAGACCGAAATCTAGTCACGATCTCAACTTAGATTTCCGAAATGGATCTAAATTGGATCGACGCCTAAGTTCCCTTCCCGGGAACGCGTCCTCACAGTCACTTCCCACCAGTGACTTACCTTTACTTACCTGCCAGACGTCCGGTCAGCCCTTCGACCCGTCTGGACTTCGTGCCAGCTATCCGGTCAGCCCGTCGACCTAGCTGGACTTCTTTCCAAATGTCCGGTCAGCCCTTCGACCCATTTGGACTTCGTGCTAGCTATCCGGTCGGCCCGTTGACCTAGCTGGGCTTCGTGCCAGACATCTGGTCAACCCGTCGACCTGTCTGGACTTCGCATGCACACTCAATCAGAGTGTTAGACAATGACAAACCTAACTTAACCTAATTTGTCATTCATCAAAACCTGAGTTAGACTGTTAGTGCTAACCGCACCAACAATCTTCCCCTTTTTGATGGAATGACAACCTGGTTAAGTTAGTGAAAAAATATTGAAGTAAAAACAAGCATTTATAGGGTTTTTTAAGTTAGATTTTAAATTTGATATTTTTGTTGCACTAACTTAGCCACCTATCCCTCCCCCTTTGGCATTCATCAAACATGAACATAGAAAGAAATGCAAATAAAAGAATACAACCAATGTAAACATTGCACAAAATAAGGTCAAGTTGACTTGGGGGAGTTTAAGTTTTAAAGCATAGTCAATTTAACTTTTATTTCTTAACTTTTGTAAAATGACTAAGATTTGAAAGATAGCTAATTTAGCAACATAACTTAGTATTGATTAATTTTCAAAAGATAATTTTTGCAATATAAAAGCTAATTTTTCAAGTATAAGTTTAAAGTTAACCAAGTTTCAAAATTTCAAACTTTCAAAACATAAATGTATAAGTTCCAAATTTCAAGATAAAGTTTTAAATTTTCAAAATAGGTTTCAACTTTGAAATACTTTTCAAACATAAGTTTGCAAAACCAAGATTTCAAAACTAAGTTTGAAAATTATACTTTTCAAAACTAATTTAAAATTTATTTTTCAAATTTAAGTTTGCAAAGGATTCTATTTTCAAAACTTTAGTTTATAAAATCCAATTTAAAAGCTTAGTTTTTTAAAAAAATAGATTTTATCAAATTAAATTTCCAAAGATCAGATTTTACGAAAATTTTTAAGAAAAGACATTACTTTTAAAGCTGAGAAAATAGTTTTGGTACTAAGTATGAAAATAAGTTGATTTAATCCTCCCCCTAAACCTGACATTTAAAACAACTGTCTAACCAATTAGGCACTTACTAACTATCAGAAGATAGCAGCTTTCACTTGGTTAGCCAAGTTAAGTGCATTGTAATCAGTTAGTGTTTGACTAAACTGAATAACTTAACTTGATCAATGTCTGTTTTGTATTTAACGTCCGGACTTATGTCGATGCACTGAAATAAGCATCTTAAGTCCAGACAATCTGTCTATGCATCTCACCCTTTCTATGTTTGGCAATCACAAACAAGGGAATCCTAGGGTGTTGGTGAGATGCTCAAATACTAGTCTTAGGGGAACATGATTTCTAAGGAATTATTCTAATCTAAGGCTAAAACCTTTTTGAAATTTTAAAAATAGGAAGTTTTGAAAATAAAATTTGACCTAAAATTTAAAACAATCATTTTTAAAAATAATTTTAAAATTTGAAAATCCTAGGCTATTAAACACATCCCTAATTTTCTACGTAGATTGCTAAATTCACTTTCAGGGAGTGGTTTTGTGAATATGTCAGCTAAATTTGACTTGGACTCAATGTATTTAAGTTCAATGTCACCTTTAGTAACATGATCCCTGATAAATTGATGCCTAATTTCAATGTGTTTAGTTCTGGAGTGATGCACTGGATTTTTTGTTAGGTTAATTGAACTAATATTATCAATTAAGACTTTTACATTTGTAAGGTTAAGTTAAAATCTTTTAGGGTGTGCATCATCCATAATAGTTGTGCAACGCACTCTCCTATAGCTATATATTCTGACTCAGTTGTGGATAGAGCAACACAGTGTTGCTTTCTACTAAACCAGCTGACAAGCGATGGACCCAGTAGTTGACATCCACCACTTGTGCTTTTGCGGTCTAATTTGCATCCGACATAATCTGAGTCAGAACACCATATGAGTTCAAAATTATTGGTTATGGGATACCAAATTCCTACATTTGTTGTTCTTTTAAGGTATCTAAAGATTCTTTTGACTTGAGTCAAATGAGATTCTTTAGCACAAGTTTGGTATCTAGCACACATACTAACTGCAAATAAAATATCTGGTCGACTTGCAGTTAAGTATAGTAGGCTACCTATGACACTCCTATAGTATTTTAAATCAACTGATTTTCCATTAGGGTCATCATCTAAAATTGTGTTCACTGCCATGGGTGTTTTTATCTTTTTAGTACTTTCCATCCAAATCTCTTGAGTAACTCCTTAGTATATTTTTGTTGATAAATGTAATTCCCTTCATTCGTTTGTTTGATTTGAAATCCTAAAAAATAGGTTAATTTACCTACTAGACTCATTTCAAACTCGTGTTCCATTAGGCTTGTAAATTCATCTAAAAATTCTGAATTTGTTGACCCAAAACTTATATCATCTACGTAGATTTAGGCTATGAAAATGTCTTTTTGTATTGACTTAACAAATAAGGTTGGGTCAATTTGACCTTGGTTAAACCCATTAGAAATTAGGTACGAAGTAAGTCTTTCATACCATGCCCTAGGTGCTTGCTTAAGTCCATATAAATCTTTTTTTAATTTATAGACATGGTCAGGGTGTTCTAGATTTTCAAACCCAGGTGATTGTCCTACGTAGACTTCTTCTTTTATTAGTCCATTTAGGAACGCAGATTTAACGTCCATCTAATATAATCTGAACCCTTTGTGGGTTGCATAACTAAGTAATATTCTAATGGACTCTAATCTGGCTACCGGGGCATAAGTCTCATCATAGTCAAATCCTTCTACTTGACTAAACCCTTTAGCAACTAGCCTGACTTTATTTCTAGTTATTTCCCCAGTTTCACTTAATTTGTTTCTAAATACCCATTTTGTTTCTATTACCTTTTTATTTTTGGGTGGTGGTACTAAGTCCCAAACTTTATTACGCTCAAATTGAGCTAGTTCTTCTTGCATAGCTATGACCCAGTATGGGTCAAGTAGGGATTCAGCTATGGTTTTGGGTTCAAATTTTGAGATTAAAGATATTTGACTTATATTTCTAAAAGATGACCTAGTTTGAACCCTTAGGTCTGGGTTACCAATTATTTGATCAGCTGGATGATTAGGGTTGACTCTTATAGTTCTAGGAGGTTGACTCTCTTGAGGTTCTTCTTCTTCTTCATGACTTAGGGGTTGGTTGGTTCCTTCAGAATTATTGTTTTCTTGAACAAATTCAATTGGTTGTAGTTGAGTTTGTTCTAGGTTTTGTTTGGATTCTTCAAATTTCACATTGGTAGTCTCTTCAATTCTTAATGTAACTTTATTATAGACTCTGTAACCTCTATTGTTTAAGGAGTAGCCTACAAAAATTCTATTTTCTACTTTAGAGGTGAATTTTCTTAAGTGTTCTCTTGTGTTTAAGATGAAGGCTGAACATCTAAATACTTTAAAATATTTTATATTGGGTTGTTTATTATAGTAAATTTCAAAAAGGATTTTATTGTGTGTTTTATTTAGTGTTATTCTATTTTGTACGTAGCAGGTTGTACTAACAGCTTCTGCCCAAAAATATTTAGGTAGGTTGTATTCATTTAGCATTATCCTAGATGCTTCAAGTAGAGTTCTATTTTTTCTTTCTACAATTTCATTTTGTTGGGGAGTTTTAGGACATGAAAATTCGTAATGATAGCCATTTTCAAGGCAAAATTTATTAAAGTTATGATTTTTTAATTTTCCCCCGTTGTCACTTCTAATTCTTTTAATATTAATGTCTTTTTCATTTTCAACTTGTTTACAAAAGTTTGTAAATATTTCAAAAGTTTCATCTTTATTTTTTAAGAATTTGACCCAAGTGAACCTAGAGTAGTCATCTATTATGACTAGACAATATAGACTTCCATTTATTGATTTGACTCCATGGGAGTCAAATAGGTCTAGGTGTAGAAGTTCTAATGTTGAGTTGGTTGTGATTGATTAGTTGATTTGTGAGTAGATTTTGTCTGTTTACCTTGTTGACAAGCATTACATATGGTTGAATCTAAGTTAGGTAATTTTGGTAAGCCTCTAACTAATCCATTAATTTGTTTATGTTTATGAAATTTGTGTGTGACATTCTTCTATGTCGTAACCAAATTTCTTCTTTTTGTGTTAAATAACACTTAACTAAAGAAGTGGTTAAGTTGATTGCATAGATGTTATCTTTTTTAAATCCTTTTAGACTGATGGTAGGATTATCTAAATGTTTGATTAAGCATTCTGTGGATAAGTATCTAACCTTAAACCTAGTAGTGTCACACAATTGACTTATACTTAGAAGATTATATTTAAAATTTTCAACAAGTAAAACATTTGTAATAATGAAATCTATTTTTAATTCAATGTTACGTATATCGATTACCTTGAGTTTGCCATTGTTTCCAAAGGCAACTGTTCCTAGACTCTTGTAGGTAAGTTGGGTGAACTTGGTGTAATCTTCAGTCATATGCTTGGAGTAACCACTGTCCAAAATCCACCTGGTTTCCTACAATAGGTAAGAGTTAAAGTTAGTCTAATTTTATTTTTTTAAAATCATTTTTAAAGTTGGTCATTTTATGTGAGAGTGTGAGTTAATTTTCAAGTATACAGAATTTAAGATAAAATTTTAAGTTAAAAGAGATTAATTTTTAAAGTAAATTCAAAAAATTTAAGTTAAAAAGAATTTAAGTTAATTTAAAAAATTTAAGTTTAATTTTTAACATAAATTTTTAAGTGTAATTTTTAAAATAAATTTAAGTTGAAAATTTTAAATTTAATTTTAAAATAAATTTTTGTTTAATTTTTAAAACAAATCTTTAAGTTAAAAAAAAAATTAAGTTTAAAATGAATTTTCAAGTGTAATTTTTAAACTAAATTTAAGTTGAAAATTTTAAGTTTAATTTTTAAAGTAAATTTTTGAGTTAAAAAATTTAACTTTAATTTTTAAAGTAAAATTTTAAGTTAAAAAAATTTAAGTTTAATTTTTGAAATAAATTTTTAAGTTAAAAAATTTAAGTTAAAAAAAAATAATTTTAATTTTTAAAGTAAATTTTTAGGTTAAATAAATTTTTAAGTTAAAAAAATTAAGTTTAATTTTTAAAATAAATATTTAAGTTAAAAAAATTTAATTTTAATTTTTAAAATAAATTTTTAAGTTTAATTTTTAAAATAAATTTTTAAGTTTAATTTTTTAAAATAAATTTTTAAGTTAAAAAAATTAAGTTAATTTTTAAAATAAAGTTTTAAGAAAAAATTTAAGTTAATTTTTTAAAATAAAATTTTTAAAAAAAATAAGTTAATTTTTAAAATAATTTTTTTTTAAAAAAATTAAGTTAATTTTTAAAATAAAATTTTTAAGTTAAAAAGAATAAGTTAATTTTTAAAATAAATTTTTAAGTTTAATTTTTAAAATAAAATTTTAAGTTTAATTTTTAAAAATAAATTTTAGTTAAAAAAATTAAATTAAATGAAATAAGGTTAATTTTGATTTAATTTTAATTTAATTTTTAATTTTTAATTTAATTTTTATTTTTAATTTTTAATTTAATTTTAATTGAGTCCTTAGTCATCTCGCCCGATTTATGTTTTCAATAAGGGAATCCTATTATTTTGTGAGATGAGTTAGGTTCAATTTTAAGATTTGGTTTTAACTTGTGTTAGATTCAGGTTTAGCTTTGGGTTCAACAAATAGACATTCTCTGGATAAACTTCTGGGCTATGGTGAGTCACTTGGACATCATTAGAGTAACCATGCCTTCGAGGTTTTCCAAATAGTCCTATCCACTGGACTTAGTACAAAACCTTGGTTTAACTGGTTAGGATCCATAAGGGGTAGCTTCGGTCAGTTCCACTTAGCCAAATGCACTAGGTCGAAGTCATATCTTCCTAGACATGCATATACTAAGCTTCCCTAATGTACTATCATCCAAAACTTCACCAATACCATTTTTCAAGTTAAACTTGAATCCTTTTTAACTAGTCCTAATTACCTTGTCGGGTAGGTTGGTTAGGGTTACCCTGTCGGGTAGGTTAGTTTTGGAGGTGCCAACTATTCTGGAGTCTCCCCCTGAATTATTGGCCGTTAATTTAATTTTTAGTTCTAGTTTTATGTCTATTTCTTTTATAGTTATAATTTACTTGGTGATAGTCTAAGTTTTGGTGAGTTTTAAAATATTTAGATTTTGAATTTTTTGGTTTAGGTTTGTATTCTGGTTTATTTGACTTTACGTAATATATTTTATCTTTAGGGATGTAATATTGGTTAAATACTACTTCCGTGATCAAACACGCTTTCGGAACCCGGGCTTTATTCGTTAGTTTGTGATGGGTTATTAATGATTTAAAAGTTTTATTTGAGTTTGACTTGTATCCAAGTCCGATTTTATTATAACATGCTTTTTGATTATTTAAAATTAGATCTAAGTTTGTAGTGTAGGTGCAGGAAGCATTCGACGATCGAACCTGAGTTTTGATAATGGCAAAGGGTTCAAAGTTAAGCTTACTTGTTAACTAATGTATTTGAGTGAGTGTTTCAGGAAAGTCCTAACTACGGTTAGGCAGGTGAAAAATTCTAGGGGGTGGTAACCCTAGGTCATAGGGGGTGGTAACCCTATGCGGAAAGTCTTGGCAGGTCGAAGGCTTCAGGCAAAAGTCCTAGGGGGTGGTAACCCTAGGTGGAAAGTCCTGGTGTCGCGAACCAGGTGAAAGACTGGACTAGTCAGGAAGCGGATGTCCAGCAGAAAGTTCGGAAGCCTCGAGTGCTGAGCAAAAGTCCAGTTGATCTGGAGGACCGAACTGGCAAAAGGTAAATCTCCTGAGTGGAGTAGGTGAGGACGCGTTACCCGCAGAGGGAACAGTAGGCGTCGGGTCGACCTAGGATTTTCGGTGGGAAATCCGAAGTCAGACTCGGACAGTCCGGAGACTGTCAAACTTTCACTTTTATGCTATCACTTATGTGTTATGAGCTAACTTTGTGCTGCAGGGTATTTTTGTGTTTAACATATCTTGCAGGGACCAAAGTACAAAATTGGCCTCGGATGAACAGTACCGAGGTGCCTCCATGGAGCTTGGAGGCGCCTCGGGTGCAAAACCTGAGCTGGTTGCGAAGCAAGCTTGGAGGCGCCTTGAAGGAAGCCAAGGCGCCTTGGACAGCTTGATAAAGGTGCCTTGAACCTGATAAGGTTCGACCAGTTCAGCCCTTATCTTTGCGGCTGACTCGGCTCATTCAAGGCGCCTTGGTGAACAGTAAAAGGCGCCTTGAACACCCTTTATAAGGGATCTCGACCAGCAGCTCACAACAAGGCAATTCCAAGTAATCACTCTGCGACCAGCTGCTAACGACACGATCCCGAACTGCTGTGACAACCACCCGACGGCCCGGAGCTCCAAAACTTCAGTTTTTCTCACTGTCATCGGTATAATTCAATTGTTTATTGTTAGCTATTGTACTTCATCTTGTAATCATTTTTATCGAGCTTATAGTTGTTGCCCACGCAAAGCGATCAAGGATCGCGGGCCTTCGAGTAGGAGTCGATCTAGGCTCCGAACGAAGTAAAATCCCCTGCGTCTTTCTGTGTGATTGTTCTCTGTTTATTCCGTTGCTTTAACTCTTACGCCTTTGCGATTCCGATAATCGAAACAAAATAGCCGCGAGCGCTATTCACCCCCCCTCTAGCGCTTCTCGATCCAATAATTGGTATCAGAGCCCGGACTGCCAGAAGGTTTAATCGCCGACTGTGCACAAGAGCTATAGTCTGATTGAGCCATATGGGTACAATATTGACCTCGAACAAAGAAATTGGGGGCTCCTATGTTCGGATCAAGAGGACCAGGCACCAGGCAGGAAGTCCTAGTTGCAGCTAGGCAATGAAGTCCTAGTAGGTCGGGTGGACCGAGGGGCAGGAAGACTTGGTGGGTCGAGGATCGGACGTGGGAAGCCTATGGTCCTTTATTTGAGGGGGGGATTGTTGGGGTTGCAAGGTTGCAAACATAGTCCTATATTGAAAACACATGGGAAAGATCATGAGTTTATAAGAGAAAAGATATCTCCATTGGCATGAGGTCTTTTGAGGAGAGTCCAAGAGCAAAGCCATGAGGGTCTAGGGCCAAAGTGGATAATATCATGCTATTGTGGAGATATCTAAATTCTTTTCGATCCTACAATCCACATCTCAACTTGCGTCTTGAGATGGTAGATCATCCGGTTCTTCCAATAGGTAAAGTCTTCGCCGGAGAAGAGGTTTCATGCACCAACTGGGGCGCTAGCATCAGGAAGAAGGTGGAAGCAGATGCCAAAGCCACTTGCATGCTACAATACGGGTTGACAAAAGAAGAACTGAATAGAGTCGGACCATTTTCAAGTGCGAAGGAGCTATGGAACAAACTAATTGAGCTACACGAGGGCACGTCAGACGCTAAAGTAAGTAAGCGTGATTTAATTTTAAATAAATCGTATAATATTAAAATGCAGGAAAGTGAGACGGCGAACCAGCTTCACGCGCGCATCCGGGACCTACTCAACGGGCTTCATGCGATCGGCCAAAGGGTGGAAAATCGCGACGTAATAAGGTATGCGCTAAGCGCTTTTCCGAGGAACGCTTTGTGGGCATCCATGGTGGATGCTTACAAAGTTTCCAAGGATTTATCTTCAATAAAACTAGATGAATTATTTTCCGAATTAGAATTGCATGAGCAGACTAATGCACGCCCGGTCGAGAAAGGTGTTGCTTTGGTTGCAGGTACCATCAAAACGCGCGAACCGATGACGGGGCGCAAATCCAAGTCCAAAGATGAATCGGACGCAGACAACGAAGACGAAGTTATTTCCAAACTGATAAAGCTTGTGCGGAAAATATGCAAGTCAAAAAGAGCAACTCAAACAACCAAGAAGGACAAGACTGGAGTCACCTGCTACGGATGCAACCAGAAGGGGCACTACAAACCAGACTGTCCAAACAAGAAGAAAAGAAAGAAGGCGTTGAAGGCAACCTGGTCCGAGTCGTCAGACGAATCCGAGTCCGACAAAGAAGAACCGACAAGCTTCCTCGCATTGCCAGTACAAGTAGACATTGACGAAACTGAGTTCGAATTTGAGTCTGAAACTGAGAGCGAGTCGAAAGCCGAGTCCGAGCAAAGCCACAAATCCGCATTCGTTTCCGAAGGACCAAACCCCACTGTAAGTTCACTACTCGCAGAATTTCAATTAGATAACTTGCATGAATTATTACCTTACTTAGTAAAAAAATTGGCTAAATCCAACATCTGGGTTAAGTCGCTCCAAAAGGAGGTAACATCCCTTAAGGAAGTGACTGACTTGAGCTCTTTAACCGAGTCAGTTCAAATTGGAAACTCAACTCAAGTCCAACAACTTGAGAAAGAAAATTCCAATCTGAAAACTCAACTTAAAGAACTCAAGAACACGTTGGAACGGTTCACCTTGGGCTCCAAGAATTTGGATATGATTCTTGGAAAACAGCGAGCCGTGTACAACAAATCCAGACTTGGATTCAGAATCAAAAGTAAGTATAAATCATATCTATCTTTAGTAAATAGAAATAATAGAAGCTTAATTCAAGCATGGGTCCCCAAGTCAAACTTGGTTAATCAAGTTGGACCTGGTCACTATTGGGTCCCCAAGGATCAGATCCATTTCCTTGATAGACCATATCGAGGCTATGATCCAGAGGGAGCCAATAGAAAAACCATCTCAATAAATATATAAATTGATTGATGCTTGTTTATTTATTTTCTTGCAATATACATGCTTAGACTAGGATAGCTTAAGGATCTAGGCGTAATTTACACTTGCTAGTTAAATCTAGGAGTTTCAAAAAGAAAATTAAATATATATTTCTTTGAGCGATTCTGTCTAGGAAGGGGTGGATGATCCCATATCCAAGAAGGCCTAGAGCCTCGCCCTGACCTGGGAATCAATTATGGAAAGACATATTTAGTTGACTATTTGGAAAATCTAAGTTTAACTCAAATGTAAATTACTCATTAGAAATAACCTAAATTCAAGATAACCATCTCACAAAATTACTTAAGATTACCTGATTGATAATTTTAAATCGGGTGAGATGGATCTAGTTTCAAATAAGTTCAAATTGTTCAAAATTTAAGCAAATTTAATTAAAATCAACTAAACCCCCAATCAACCTTTATTTTAAAAATCATTTTAAAAATCCTTTGAAAAAATATTTGAAAAACTTATTCAAAATCCTTTGAAAAATATTTTGAAACTCATTTTGAAACCCTTTAAAAAATGATATTGAAAATCATTTCAAAATCTGTTCCAAAAACTGGAAAATACACTTTAGCCTTAAATATTTACAAGAAAGTTAATTTAAGTGTTTACTACTATATTGATTTCTCTCTTAGTTATTTTGATATATGGCAAAGGGGGAGAGTATAGGGAAATTCAAAGGAATTAAAGATTCAAAAGAGAGATTTTTTTAAGAGGGAGCTTCTATTAAGGGGGAGCTTTGTATGTACTTATGCCTTATTTATGCTTGTGCTTACTTATGCCTATATGTTTTGCATCTTTTCGCTTAACTTTGAATTTTGGTTGCCATAATCAAAAAGGGGGAGATTGTTGTTGCAGGAAGCATCCGACGATCGAACCTGAGTTTTGATAATGGCAAAAGGTTCAAAGTTAAGTTTACTTGTTATCTAATGTATTTGAGTGAGTGTTTCAGGAAAGTCCTAACTGCGGTTAGGCAGGTGAAAAACCCTAGGGGGTGGTAACTCTAGGTCATAGGGGGTGGTAACCCTATGCGGAAAGTCTTGGCAGGTCGAAGGCTTCAGGCAAAAGTCCTAGGGGGTGGTAACCCTAGGTGGAAAGTCCTGGTGTCGCGAACCAGGTGAAAGACTGGACTAGCCAGGAAGCGGATGTCTAGCAGAAAGTTCGGAAGCCTCGAGTGCTGAGCAAAAGTCCAGTCAATCTGGAGGACCGAACTGGCAAAAGGTAAATCTCCTGAGTGGAGTAAGTGAGGACGTGTTCCCCACAGAGGGAACAGTAGGCGTCAGGTCGACCTAGGGTTTCCGGTGGGAAATCCGAAGTCAGACTCGGATAGTTCGGAGACTGTCAAACTTTCACTTTTATACTATCAATTATGTGTTATGAGCTAACTTTGTGTTGTAGGGTATTTTTGTGTTTAACATATCTTTGTTAGAGTGTATACTAAAAGCCTAGCTTTTGGTATAAACATTTATCTAGAAATAAGAATCACATTGGTCAAATGTCTACATTTATGATAAATGTAGTTGTTCAATTAATTTATATTGTAGATAACATGGTGTGTGGTGTCACACACAGAGGATCATGTTATCAGTACCTTATAAATTATAAACAGTAACTCACGACCATAATGGAAAGGAACAAACCATTGGAAGGTCGTAGTGTAATTAGGTATTAGTTTATCTTAACTATATAATTACACTAATACACTTAGAGTGTATTGAGTAGGACCATTAGAGGTCGTTTCTTTTATACTGACTTTATAAAGAAACAAAAACCTCAGTTATTATGGAAGTGTGTGCTCTTAATCCTAATATAATAACAAGCACATATATTTGATATTTATTTCTTTAATTTATCAATGGGTGAGATTTAGTTCGATGAATCAATAAGCCCGATAAGTTGGGAAATGATATCACTTATAGTGTGTATTGTTGATTATAGAAGGAAACTGTGTCCTAGTGATCTAGGTTGAGAATGTCCTCAAGAGGAGCTCATAAGGATTGTCATGTTAAACCCGGTGGACTTAGTGCGACATGATAATAAGGTTGAGTGGTACTACTCTTGGACTAAGATATTAATTAAATGAGTTGTCGACGCTTAATTAATGGACATTTGACATCTTAAACACAGGGAGACTAACACACTCATAATAAGAAGGAGCCCAAAATGTAATTTGGGATTGGTGCGGTAGTTCAATAATAGTTCTTTAGTGGAATGAATTATTATTGATGGAATTAAGTTGTGTGTTCGGGGCGAACACGGGAAGCTTAATTTCATCGGAGACCAAAACCAATTCCTCCTCTCGGTCCCTATCATAGCCTCTTGTATATAGAGATTTATACCCACCACATACCCACCTTCTTACCCAACCAATAGGGGCCGGCCAAGCTAAGCTTGAAGCTCAAGCTTAGGGTCGGCCAAGCCTAAAGGTGGCCGACCAATAGCTTGGAGCCCAAGCTTAGGTGGCCGACCACATCATATTAAAAAGGATTTTTAAATTATTTCTTATGTGGATATCATAGTTTTAAAAGAGAGTTTAAAAATTAAATCTTTCCTTTTAAAGCTTTCTACAAAAGATTAAGAAAAGATTTGAAATCTTTCCTTATTTGTAGATTGAAAGGAGATTTTATTTTTAAGAAAAACTTTCCTTTTTAACCATGATAATAATTTAAAAGAAAAGTTTAAAAATTAAATATTCTCTTTTATTAGTTTCTACAAAAGATTAAGAAAAGATTTGATATCTTTCCTTATTTGTAGATTGAAAAGAGATTTTAATTTTAGAGATAACTTTCCTTTTGAAATTATCCACATGTTTAAAAGAAGAATTTTAATTTATAAAATTTTCTTTTTATTAACCAATCATGAAGGGATAAAATTATTGGAGAAATTTTATAAATTTCTAGAAACAAATTAGGAAGTTTTAATTCTTGTGTGAATTAAATTTTCCTTGTTTTGGGAATTAGAAGTGGCCGGCCATTATTATTAAAAGAAGAATTATTTTTAATTAAAATAATTTTTCTTTTTATGACAAAAGAATTAAGGAATTTTTATTAAAATTTCCTTATTTGTCAAGACCAAGGATTATAAAAGAGGGGTAGAGGTGCCTTCACGGGTGATCAACTCTATTATTCTTCTCCTCTCTTTTCCTCCTTGGTGGCCGGCCCTAGCTTCTTCCTCTTCTCTTCTTCTTATGGCCGGCGGCAACCTCTCTTGGAGCTCTTGATGGTGGCCGGTTCTAGCTAGGAGAAGAAGGAGAGAAAGGTGGTTTTGTTTCTTGCATCCCTTGGAGCTTGGTGGTGGTGGCCGGACCTCTACTTCTCTTGGAGAATTGTGGTGGCCGAAACTTGCAAGGAAGAAGAAGGTGCTTGGTGGTTCTCATCTCGGAAGATCGTTGCCCACACAACGTCCGAGGTTAGAAGAGGAATACGGTAGAAGATCAAGAGGTCTTTTTAGAAGGTATAACTAGTAATTTTTCCTTTCCGCATCATGCTAGTTATTTATGGAAATAATACCAAATACAAGAGGCTTACGATTCTAGTATTTCGAATATGTTTTTCGAAGTTGTGTTCTTTTATTTTTCTTTTCCTTGTGATTTGATTGTTCTTTTCGGTTAACCTAAAGTTATTTTAGGAAATTAAATATTAGCTTTCCATAAAAGGTTTTGTCTAGTCGGTGGTGGTTGCTCCCATATCCAAGAAGGTCATGTGCCTCGCCACGTCAGTACTGGGAACCAATTATGGAAATTAATATTTAATGGAATTAATAACTTAAGGTGACTTGGGTCGAATGTGTTAAGTTCCGCAGGAGATCCAAGTCAAAACCTAAAAGAACAAATAGATTAAGTTTTGGATCAAACGTGTTAAGTTCCGCAGGCGATCTAAAATTTAATTTAAAAGAACACATGGTAGCTAGGAAAAGGTTCAGACCTTTGTACAAAATTTTTGTACAGTGGAACCTCTAGGTTTTCCGAGTAGCAACCAACAATTGGTATCAGAGCTAGGGTTTTGCCTCTGTGTATTTGGTATTAGTTTAATTATGCACATGTCATACATAATTTAGGCAGGTTAATAGTAGGATGTGCTAACTTTGTGGATGCAGGATCCAACTATTATGGCTTATAGTTATTATGTGTGTGATTGGACCCTTGGACATGTCAAGGGCATTTATATGTGTGTGCATGATTGTATTAAAATACAGCAGGAGCTGTATTTAGTTTTATTAGGATTTTATTTTTGATCTAGATACATGTACATTCCTTTTATGGAATATAGGATCAAAAATGTAAAATTCTATTTATGTCGCGGATCAAATCTTGCAAAGCGTGGAACCTTCTAAGGACCAGAGGCGCAGCGGAACTAAGGAGCAAGATGGATGCGACAACTAGACCCGGTGGCAGTGACCAAAGATGGCAGCAGCTAGGGTTGGTGACACACGGAGGACAGCAATAGATAAAAGCCATAATAGTTGAAAATTAGTTTTTCTATTTATTGCTTTTTATGCTGTGTTGTGTGTGCTTGTTAGTATGCATATTTAGTAGGCTAGCATAGTTAAAATTCCTCATTTATAAATAACTAAGTGGGAGAGGGATTTTTAAGTAAATCCCATGGTCTCCATTACTGGTTTGTAAGTGATGCAAACAAGCTTGCGCGTTGGCTCTGAGTGCCTTCCTCCATAACGGATGAGCTTGTTTGTGGATCACTAAAACAGACTTCCATTTTTGGATGACTATAGGAAGTTAATTAAGAGCGTGTGATCTTCCCCAACGGAAGGGGCATAATCTTATTAATGGACTTAGTGTCAAGTAATGGTATACACTTAGACACATTTAATAGTATCCTCCCCAACGGAGTCACTACTATCACTTGTGTGACCAAAAGGAAATCAACTATTGATTTGTCATAAAACTAGATTGGCAATATAATAAAATTAATAAACCCCTCTTACAAATGTTTGAATTTGTATACGTCCACACTAACGTGGCATACAAGATTCATGGTGTTTGAGGTAATTTTATTTGTCAAAAAGTTATATTGACAAGATAGTCAATGGGTAAAACCCTCCTCTTACAAATGATGAATTTGTATACGTCCACACTAACGTGGCATGTAAAATTCACGGTGTTTGAGGTGTTGGTGAATTTAAATAATATTGTTTGAGGAATCAATGTTATTTTAAATTCAAAGAGTTTTGACCAAATATTTGACCAAAGACAGATCAACTATTAATTTTATTCGTTATAAAGTAAAGTTAACGAGATAATAAAATTAATGAATAAAATCTCCTCTTCGATTTTGCATACACAAAATTCATGGAGATTTTAAGGAGTTGATCTTGACCAAATATTTTTGTGATTCTTAGGATGTTTGTCAATCCCTAGTAGTCATACTATAGAAAAGACTTAGTAGTCCCAATTGTAATGATTGGAAATAGGACTTGGACATTAAGGTAGAATGTCTTCTTAGAACTAAGAACAATTTAGGTGTATTTAATTCATTAGTTGAAACATGTCTAGTGGTGTTATCTACCAGAACCTGGAGTGTAGATACAAGATGCCATTAATCATGTCTGCAATTCATTGCAGGGTTCCAGGAAACCCGACAACTAAATGAAAGGTAAATCACCGTCCACATGGGCACTACTGTAAAAGTGGTAGCTGTTGCAGTGGGAGATATTTATCCTTTGATAAGAATAAAATATGGATTTTAAGTAATTGTCTTTACGTACCAAGTTTAGAAAGAACCTGATTTCAGTTTCTAAACTATTATAGATATTGTGTCTATTTTGATAACAAAGTTGTTATCAAGAAAAATAGGGAAGTTATTTATTCTGGTATGATGGTTGACAATTTATAATCCAATAACTCCCACGATACAACAAATGGAAATTAGTAACACATCTTCTAATTTTAAGAGAAAGCAACCTTCGGAAATGAACCAATTATATCTTTGGCACCTAAAGCTAGGTTATACTTAAGTAGGATTCATTGGTAGTGGAACTCTTTCCATGTGGGAATCTTTTCAACCTGCGAGTCTTACTTGGAAGGAAAATAACCAAGAAGCTTTTAAGTCCAAGGGGTATGGAGTCAAAGATATGTTGAAATCGGTTCATTCTGATTTGTGTGATCCTATGACTATCCAGACAAGAGGTAGTATTGAATATTTCATCTATTTTATAGACAACTATTCAAGATACAAATAAATTTACTTAATGTACCGCAAGACTAAGTACTTTGATTAGTTCAAAGAGTACAAGGCTGATGCGGAGAAATGTTAAAGTAAATGTCACTATGGTAAGATCGTAGTGGCAAGTACCTCTTGGGAGAATTTAGGAGTCACTTATCAAAAGTAGGGATTCAATCCCAACTAACTGCACCTGGTACACCCCAACAGAATGGTGTAGTAGAAAGAAGGTAAAGGACTCTTATGAAATAATTAGATAGATGATGAGTTATTCAGAAAATTACCAAATTTGTTTTAAGGATAAACTCTGATAACGAAAGTGAACATAGTACCTTCCAAGTTAGAACTCTCTACTCATATTGAATTGCTGAATAGGTGAAAACCTATTTTGAAGCATATTCGGATTCGGGTAATCCAGCACATATGTTAAAGAGAGACAATGATAAGTTGGATAGGAGTTCACTTGTTTGTAAGTTATCCTAGATAAACAAAAGTAGGTTTATAGTCTTAAAAATCAGAAGGTCATTGTTAGCATCAATGACTGATTTTTTAGAAAAGGACTATATAATGAACCACGTGCTCATAAGTAAATTTGTTCTTAAGGAAATAATAAAGGACATGTCTAACCTAGTACCAACTGTACAAGATGAGATACCACAAGAAAACTGCAACACGTATCACAAATTGATACACAATTACAGAAAGTGTCTTTTGTAGTGGGAGGGTTGTTATGCAACCTAAATAGGTTCATGTTTTGGGAGAGTTTTTAGACTCGATCCCTGGAGGACATGAACCTGATCTCCGGTCATATGATGAAGCACTCCAAGATAAAGATGCAGCATCTTGGCAAAGAGTAATGAATAAAAGAATTAGAATATATGTATTCTAATAAAATTTGGAAGCTTGTAGAATCACCAAATGGTGTAAAAGCCGTTGGGTGTAAAAAAGTCTATAATAGGAAAAGAGGGATAGACAGGAAAGTAGTAACTTTCAAAGCAAGGCTTGATGAAAAAGGAAACTTTTTCACTGATAGTCATGCTTAAGTCTATCCGGATTCTTTTATCTATTTGGCAAGAGGATGTCAAGACAGCATTCCTTAATGGAAGTTTTGAAGAAAGCATCCATATAAAGCAACCAGAAGGGTTCATTGCAAAGGGATAAGAGCATCTTGTGTAAGCTCAATCAGTCTATGGACTGAGGCAAAGCTTCAAGGTCTTGGAACATCCGGTTTATCAAAGTAATCCAGATCTATGGATTTATTTAGTAACTGGATAAGTCTTGTGTATACAAAAGGTGTGATGGAAGCGTGGTGGTATTTCTTGTACTATACGTAGATAACATTTTTGGTAGTTGAAAACAATATCAAAATGTTGTCAGAAGTAAGGGTATGGTTGTCCAAATAATTCGATATAAAGGACTTGGGAGAATGTATATATTTTTGAGATCAAAATAATAAGGGATCGAAAGAAAAATATATTTTACTTATCCCAAGCTTGATACATCGGAAAATCCTTGCTTGTTTTAAGCATGCAAAACTCCTCGAAAGGTTTCTTACTTTTTAAGCATGGAGTGTCTCTATCTAAAGAGATGTCTTCGTTGACATCAAAAGAGATTGAGGACATGTAGGCAGTTCTTTATGCTTCGGCAGTTAGACAACCTAATGTATGCTATACACGAGATCAGAAATCTGTTTTGCCAAGGGCATAGTTAGCAGATATCAAAGTAACCCTAGACAAGGACATTGGACTGCAGTAAAGCATATATTAAAGTACCTTAGAGGCGCTAGAGATTATATGCTAGCTTACAAGGCAATTAATTTGGTCCCTGTGGGTTACACGGATTTTGACTTCCAATCGGATAGGGACAATAATAAGTCAACCTCGGGGTTTTGTGTTTACTTTAGGAGGTAAAGTCATAACTATGGAAGAGTGATAAGCATAGGTGTTTTTCTGGACTCCACCATAGAAGCTTAGTATATGGCAAGCCTCTGAGGAAGCCATAAAAGCTGAATGACTTAATTACCTCAAGATAGACTTAGATATGATTTCTGTTTTGTCCAAAGATTATTACAATTTATTGTAATAATAATGGTGCAGTAACAAACTCGAAGAAACCATGAGTCTATAAGGCAAGTAAACACAATACCACCCAATACGAGAAATCGTATAAACGAGGAGAAGTTGTTGCCGCCTAGAATGCATCAGATGATGACCTATAGATCTTTTCACTAAGGTCCTTAAGGCGAGAGCTTTTGATGGACATGTTGAAGGGTTGGGAATCAGATGTATGGCAGCAGATATGACAGCTTAGTCTTTTAGTATAAGTGGGAGATTGTTAGAGTGTATACTAAAAGCCTAGCTTTTGGTATAAACATTTATCTAGAAATAAGAATCACATTGGTCAAATGTCTACATTTATGATAAATGTAGTTGTTCAATTAATTTATATTGTAGATAACATGGTGTGTGGTGTCACACACAGAGGATCATGTTATCAGTACCTTATAAATTATAAACAGTAACTCACGACCATAATGGAAAGGAACAAACCATTGGAAGGTCGTAGTGTAATTAGGTATTAGTTTATCTTAACTATATAATTACACTAATACACTTAGAGTGTATTGAGTAGGACCATTAGAGGTCGTTTCTTTTATACTGACTTTATAAAGAAACAAAAACCTCAGTTATTATGGAAGTGTGTGCTCTTAATCCTAATATAATAACAAACACATATATTTGATATTTATTTCTTTAATTTATCAATGGGTGAGATTTAGTTCGATGAATCAATAAGCCCGATAAGTTGGGAAATGATATCACTTATAGTGTGTATTGTTGATTATAGAAGGAAACTGTGTCCTAGTGATCTAGGTTGAGAATGTCCTCAAGAGGAGCTCATAAGGATTGTCATGTTAAACCCTGCAGGTGGACTTAGTCCGACATGATAATAAGGTTGAGTGGTACTACTCTTGGACTAAGATATTAATTAAATGAGTTGTCAGTAACTCGCTTAATTAATGGACATTTGACATCTTAAACACAGGGAGACTAACACACTCATAATAAGAAGGAGCCCAAAATGTAATTTGGGATTGGTGCGGTAGTTCAATAATAGTTCTTTAGTGGAATGAATTATTATTGATGGAATTAAGTTGTGTGTTCGGGGCGAACACGGGAAGCTTAATTTCATCGGGAGACCAAAACCAATTCCTCCTCTCGGTCCCTATCGTAGCCTCTTGTATATAGAGATTTATACCCACACATACCACCTTCTGCTGCCCTGCTCTCCAAGCTAGGCCCCCCTAAACAGTGATGTCTATATGTCTAGGGCAAGGTAGCACCCAATAGCTTGGAGCCCAAGCTTAGGTGGCCGGCCACATCATATTAAAAAGGATTTTTTTTAAATTATTTCTTATGTGGATATCATAGTTTTAAAAGAGAGTTTAAAAATTAAATCTTTCCTTTTAAAGCTTTCTACAAAAGATTAAGAAAAGATTTGAAATCTTTCCTTATTTGTAGATTGAAAGGAGATTTTATTTTTAAGAAAAACTTTCCTTTTTAACCATGATAATAATTTAAAAGAGAAGTTTAAAAATTAAATATTCTCTTTTATTAGTTTCTACAAAAGATTAAGAAAAGATTTGATATCTTTCCTTATTTGTAGATTGAAAAGAGATTTTAATTTTTAGAGATAACTTTCCTTTTGGAAATTATCCATATGTTTAAAAGAAGAATTTTAATTTATAAAATTTCCTTTTTATTAACCAATCATGAAGGGATAAAAATTATTGGAGAAATTTTTATAAATTTCTAGAAACAAATTAGGACGTTTTAATTCTTGTGTGAATTAAATTTTCCTTGTTTTGGAGAATTAGAAGTGACCGACCATTATTATTAAAAGAAGAAAATTGTTTTTTAATTAAAATAATTTTTCTTTTTTATGACAAAAGAATTAAGGAATTTTTTATTAAAATTTCCTTATTTGTCAAGACCAAGGATTATAAAAGAGAGGGTAGAGGTGCCTTCACGGGTGATCAACTCTATTATTCTTCTCCTCTCTTTTCCTCCTTGGTGGCCGGCCCTAGCTTCTTCCTCTTCTCTTCTTCTTATGGCCGGCGGCAACCTCTCTTGGAGCTCTTGATGGTGGCCGGTTCTAGCTAGGAGAAGAAGGAGAGAAAGGTGGTTTTGTTTCTTGCATCCCTTGGAGCTTGGTGGTGGTGGCCGGACCTCTACTTCTCTTGGAGAATTGTGGTGGCCGAAAATTGCAAGGAAGAAGAAGGTGCTTGGTGGTTCTCATCTCGGAAGATCGTTGCCCACACAACGTCCGAGGTTAGAAGAGGAATACGGTAGAAGATCAAGAGGTCTTTTTAGAAGGTATAACTAGTAATTTTTCCTTTCCGCATAATGCTAGTTATTTATGGAAATAATACCAAATACAAGAGGCTTACGATTCTAGTATTTCGAATATGTTTTTCGAAGTTGTGTTCTTTTATTTTTCTTTTCCTTGTGATTTGATTGTTCTTTTCGGTTAACCTAAAGTTATTTTAGGAAATTAAATATTAGCTTTCCATAAAAGGTTTTGTCTAGTCGGTGGTGGTTGCTCCCATATCCAAGAAGGTCATGTGCCTCGCCACGTCAGTACTGGGAACCAATTATGGAAATTAATATTTAATGGAATTAATAACTTAAGGTGACTTGGGTCGAACGTGTTAAGTTCCGCAGGAGATCCAAGTCAAAACCTAAAAGAACAAATAGATTAAGTTTTGGATCAAACGTGTTAAGTTCCGCAGGCGATCCAAAATTTAATTTAAAAGAACACATGGTAGCTAGGAAAAGGTTCAGACCTTTGTACAAAATTTTTGTACAGTGGAACCTCTAGGTTTTCCGAGTAGCAACCAACAATCTTGTAGGGACCAAAGTGTAAAATTAGCCTCGGATGAACAGTACCGAGGCACCTCCATGGAGTTTGGAGGCACCTCGGGTGCAAAACCTGAGCTGGCTGCGAAGCAAGCTTGGAGGCGCCTTGAAGGAAGCCAAGGCACCTTGGATAGCTTGATGAAGGCGCCTTGAACCTGATAAGGTTCGACCAGTTCAACCCTTATCTCCGCGGCTGACTCAGCTCATTCAAGGCGCCTTGGTGAACAGTAAAAGGCACCTTGAACACCCTTTATAAGGGATCTCGACCAGCAGCTCACAACAAGGCAATTCCAAGTAATCACTCCGCAACCAGCTGCTAACGACATGATCCCGAACTGCTGTGACAACCACCCGACGACCCGGAGCTCCAAAACTTCAATTTTTCTCACTGTCGTTGGTATAATTCAATTGTTTATTGTTAGCTATTGTACTTCATCTTGTAATCATTTTTATCAAGCTTATAGTTGTTGCCCACGCAAAACGATCAAGGATCGCGGGCCTTCGAGTAGGAGTCTATCTAGGCTCCGAACGAAGTAAAATCCCCTGCGTCTTTCTGTGTGATTGTTCTCTGTTTATTCCGCTGCTTTAACTCTTACTCCTTTACGATTCCAATAATCGAAACAAAATAGTCGTGAGCACTATTCACCCCCCCTCTAGCGCTTCTCGATCCAACATTTAGATCTTGTTGTAAATTTTTCTAACATTTCTTTTAAATTATTAATTTATGATTTTAGTGATAGATTCTCTTCCTCAAGTGTTAGATCTTGAGTTGGATTATTATTTATAATTTGTTTCTTGAGGTTTTGATTCTCCTCAAGGAGTAATTTGTTTTCACTTTCTAATTTAACTAATTTATTATTTAAGCAAGAAATAATTTTAAAAAACTTTCGATTTAAAGTTAGGTATACCTCTTCGGAACCTTCAGAAACAAGTACGGACTCGTGGCTCGATTCGGGTTCGGACCTGTCTTCTGATTCGTCTTCCGACTCTGCTTCATGGGCCATCAGCGCGAGGTGGCTCTGGTGCTTCTGATCTTTGGCCTCCAATTCGTCCGAGGAGGAGTCGTTCCACGTCGCTTTGAGGGCCTTCTTTTTGGTAAGCTTCGTTTTGTCGATCTTCAATTTTGAACACTCATTCTTGTAGTGCCCCTTCTTGTTGCATCCGTAGCATGTCACGTTCCTCGGTTCAGTTGGAGAACTGATCTTTTGTAGATCCTTCTTGCTGAAGCTTTTCTTTCTCCTGGGAACATTTTTCTTACCAAGTTCACCAGGTACTCTTCGTTTTCAGAGTCTTTGTCAGAATCTTTTTCAGGTTCAGGCTTGTTCTTCTTTTCTTTGGAGGAACCTGCAAATAAAGCAACACCTTTCCCGACTCCAGCGTTAGTCTGCTCATGTAACTCTAGTTCACAAAATAATTCATCTAATTTAAGTTTAGATAGGTTCTTAGAAATTTTGTAGGCATCCACCATGGATGCCTACAAATTGTTGTGTGGAAACGCGTTTAATGCATGCCTGATTAGGTCTCTGTTGTCCATCTGGTGGCCTATCGTGTGGAGTCCATTGAGGATGTCTTTGATCCTCGCGTGGAGCTGACTTGCTGTTTCTCCTTCCTGCATTTTTATGTTAAAAATTTTATTTAGTAAATCTCGTTTCGTTACCTTAGCATCGCTGCTTCCTTCATGCAACTCGATCAACTTGTCCCATAGTTCTTTTGCGTTTTAGTGCGATCCTACCCGGTGCAACTCTTCCCTTGTCAGTCCGCATTGTAATGTGTTGATCGCCTTATTCTCCGTTGATGCCTTCTTCTTTATGTCTAACGTCCATTGTTCAGGATCCAGTAGATTCTCAGAGCTGTCAATTGGTGCTTGGTAGGATTTTGTGACGCTCAACCATTGATCAAAGTTTGTCTTTAGATAGACTTCCATCCTTTTCTTCCAGTACAGAAAATCATCTCCGTTGAATAGGGGAGGACGCACCGTACTGAAACCTTCGATCTAAGACATCCTGCACACAAGAGAGTAGCTAGACAAAAAAAATCCCAAGACTTGGTCTTGGATTTAGTAGTGCGGGAAGAAATAGAAATAATAAAGAAAATTGAATTGGTGTTGCACCAATTTAGATTAACTGCAATGGAAAGAAATTCCCAAAAAGGTAATAATACTAGTTTGGAATTATATGAAAAACTGAAAGACGAAAGAAGAAAAAGAATTTTAAAACAGATCACCCCCTTGTCTGATTGGTGGTTGCACCAAATCAGATCGGTACCTGGTCTGATACCACTTGTTGGACCGTGAAGAATCGATAGAGGGGGGGGGTGAATATCGATAACAAAAAAAACGTCAAAGAGAGTTAAGCGCAGCGGAAAATATAAGCAAAAAGAGACAAGGCTAACACAGATTCGTTTTTACTTGGTTCGGAGCCTGTGTTGAGTCCTACTCCAAGGCCCGTACTCGTTGAGTACTTTCGTTGGGCAATTCACTAGCAATTCGAATATAGGTTACAAATTCAGTACAAGATTACTAATAAAGAAAATTACCAACAATAAAAAGAATTAGAGCAGAAAAAGAAAGCTTGTCGGAGATCACAACGTCGCAGGAGCATAAGGAAGCAAATTGTCAATTCTGAGTTATTCTTGAAGCTCCACCCCTGACCCTTCTTTTATATGATGCTCAGGGCGCCTGGAACCTTCAGGGCGCCTCGACCATGACGTAGCAAGCCCAACCAGCGAGCTCCACGTGTCGATGTCGCGTCAGGGGATAAAACTTGCCTCTGGGCGCCCGAACCACCTTTCTCCAGAGACTCCTTCTCCTGCAAGACAAGGTTAGTCCGAGGCAATGTATATCCTGCAAAACAATGTATTGACACAATTTATAATTTTAACATAAAGAGTATGACTTAGATTCTGTCTTTCCGAGACCGAAATCTAGTCACGATCTCAACTTATATTTCCGAAATGGATCTAAGTTGGATCGACGCCTAAGTTCCCTTCCCGGGAACGCGTCCTCATAGTCACTCCCCTCTAGTGACTTACCTTTACTTACCTGCCAGACGTCCGGTCAACCCTTCGACTCGTCTAGACTTCGTGCCAACTATCCGGTCAGCCCATCGACCTAGATGGACTTCGTGCCAAATGTCCGGTCAGCCCTTCGACCCATTTGGACTTCGTGCCAGCTATCCGGTCGGCCCATTGACCTAGTTGGGTTTCGTGCCAGATATCTAGTCAGCCCGTCGACCTGTCTGGACTTCGCCTGCACACTCAATTAGAGTGTTAGACAATGACAAACCTAACTTAACCTAATTTGTCATTCATCAAAACCTGAGTTAGACCGTTAGTGCTAACCGCACCAACACTCATCACCTCCGTGAGCCTTCCTTTGATCTTGTCGGCGTCGAGCTCTTTTTGATCCAGTCGCCGGTCTCGGGAGAGCACGCCACTGCCTCTCCTTCCTCCTGAATGCGTTGAGGCGTCATTTCACCGCGCAACCAGCCAGATTGTCTCTACCCTAGACGCGATCAACATTGTCGCAGCCGACGTTGTCTCCGTTGGTATCTCCATCCACGAGCGGGGAGTTGTTGATTCACAGCCACACCCATCCCCTCCATCATGTCGCCGGTGCCGAGCAACAACCACCAGGCTCTTCTCTTTTTGTTCATCACTGCCATCTCCTTTTGATGCTGTACCCTAGAGCCCATTGGTGGTCTGTCCAAATTCAGAAAGGGAGGTGATTAGAGACACCTCTTCTTCAGATTCGAAGAGGAGAGCACCATTTCTAGCACAACAACATACGAGTTCCATCATAGAGGAAATTACAGGCTTGATTTTAGGTAAGGCATGCTTGATATTTTTATTTTTGGGTTGTAGAGTTCTAAGTTCTAATTTTTGAATGGGAAGTTTTTGCTAACTAGGTTGGTCGATTATTGTAGCTTTGGCCTTGGATTTCTGCCAGCCTTGCTCCGGCCACAATAGCTCCACCACAGCTTGTCCGGATGGGTGTCTCAGCTGACCACAATGAGTCGCCACCATAGAGGAAGTCCGATGTTTGATTTAGGTAATGAACTAAATCTGAATAGATTAATTAGTTGATTAATCTATATCTCATTGATAGCCTTGGATTGATTTGAAATTTATAAAATGTTGATGATGGAGATTTGATTTCACTTTCAATTGTGGATGGATTTGGAATTTAATTACAGATTTGGATTCATTAGTAATCATTTATTTGGAAAATTGTTAAAGAAGATTATGTTAATAGAAATTGATTAAGTTGTGGGATAATTCCTTATTAAAGGATTCATGGATGATTTGATTAAGATTTTCCCTAATTAGTTTGGGTTGAGATTTAGCTAGTTATTGCATATGTAATTAGCCAAATTATAATCATGTGATTTGCAGGACATTGCTTCGAGACGAGCATCTCGTCGTAAGATTTGTTCCGATATGAACTATTGATTAAGGCGGGTACTTTTGACTTATCTTTTTGATATTGTCATTTTGATATGCTTAGTGAGTTATAACTAGTAGTAATAATTATGCTTATATCTGCTTGATATGTCACTACTTGATACCCATAGTATGCCCATACTTTTATCTGTTATGCATTTATGATTGTCTTTCTCTTCTTGCATTGTGTACTTATGTAGTGACATACAGTGCAATACCGGATACAAGTCTAGCTACTAGTTATACTTGGCATGTGTACCTTGTTTATTACTTGGCATGTGTACCTTATTTATTACTTGGCATGTGTACCTAGGTTTACTATTTGGCATGTGTACCTAGGTTTACTATCTAGCATGTGTACTTAGATCATTGATTTGGACTTGGTTTCCTTTTTTGGTACGCATTATGAGGAGGCTGGTATTTGTCAGGATTTACATGTTTAGTGTCATACACCATCTTGTATGATTGCATGCTGAGCGATTGTCGACTCCATTATTGTTGAGCACATCACCAGTTACATAGATCTGCACACACAACCACTCATGGGTTAGTGGTATATCAGGCAGGATGTGTGCAATTTGCTCTGTCAGGGCTCTGCTGATCCGCTCATGGGTAGTGTGATTGCAGCGTGGTAGCAGGACAGGGATCCCTCCTCTTGACTATGACATAGAGAGATGATATCATTACGCTCCCTCACTTATGATTTGGGGTAGAAGGATAGGTATACTCCGACAACATCCTATCCACTCGGTCACTCAGGAGTAGTGATGGTAGAGTGCACAGTTGTCATAGCCCTATCCACTCGACCTCTCCATCGCATGTGAGGTGGCTGACTGGCATCAGGGGTGACTATGTCATTTGCATCATATGCATGGATTGCATTTATTATTTGTGCTTGCTGCATTTTGGTGGTTGCATATGATTGACATGCATACAAGAGACATGATATATTTGATTTGATGACCCTGCATCTATTGGTGTGGTTCCCACCCTTATGTCAGGATAGGAGGCCCTGGTGAGTACAGTTCTTCTTCTGTTGTTCAGTTTTACATTACCTGTTATTGTTCAGGAGGTTGTACTCCATGATTATTACTGGTAGCTAAATCTTACTATGCATATTAGTTCGATACCCGCTGAGTTGTTGAACTCACTATCCCCTTATTTTTTTCCTGTCGTTTTCAGGTTAGCACATAGATATGTCGTGTCGCTTGGAGTATCCTATCTGTCGGTCTCACGTCACATTAGAAGATGGTTTACCTTGATCTTGATTTCTTTTTATATATTCTTTATTGATTTAGCATCGTATTGGTGTTTAGCCATGTGGCTATTTCGTTGTTTTGGTGTTGTATTTATGTTTAAGCCGTGCCGGCACGCATTGTGTTATTTTGGTTTGTATGAGATTTCCTTTTGTTTTTCCGTTGTGTTCTTAGTACATCCATGTGAGTTGTTATATATATAACTGTGTGGTTGTGGTTATTTTATTTCAGCCGAGTGGGTCACGCAGTTATATACTCAACCCACTCGGCTGAAATAAAATAACCACAACCACACAGTTATATATATAACAACTCACATGGCTGATGTATTTTGTTTGTGATATATTCATGTTTTAGATTGTCACCGGTACAGAAGAGATGCTGTCAAATTTTCTTTTAGTAGGGACTCCTCTGAGGCATGACACTGCACGTACTGAAATGAGCATCTCTGCACACAAATAAGATAGAGAAGTCAGTAGTGCGTCATTATGCTTGCTTGTGCATTAATTAATCATATCCCATACATCCCAAGCTAAGCAAACAACATTACTGGCTATACTGCAATTTAGGTAAATTGAATACTAAATGTAATAAGCTAAGTACCAATTATGCAGGCTATATCTACAAAATGGAAATGGAGTTCAGCTGAAAAAGAGGTTCCTTGGAACTCCATAATTTGCAAAGGCATACAAGATTTAATATTAACCTTAAGGGCAGAGAAAATCATGGAAGGTCAGTAAAAGGTAGGCATTTGGGAGCAGCAAGAATAATGTGCTTTCTTATAGTATATATGATTTGAAAAGCATTGTCTAGTTGCAATTAGACCAGTTGGAAAAAACATAATTCTATAGACAAACAACAAGGCATAAGAAAATTCATCAAAACGGAATAACAAGAGCCAATATAGCATACAACCAATATAACAAATTCTACTATCCAAAATTTTTATTAGAAAGCCACATGCTCTTGAACATAGCTATGAATGTATAAAGTTTATATGACAAGTCGAACAAGTAGTAGTATCTAAGAAGATTAGCAAATAAGATGCCAAGTAAATGGATTCTCAAAATTTTCATGCCACATGAAGCTTCATGAAGTTGCTTACAGAAAATACAGTTTTAGCTGATAAAGGATAGTCAAAGGTCTAGGAATAACATCACTATATTATTCATGGAACTTTTGTCATTTAGTACGATAATGAAATGCAAACTTGGACAACAAAATAAATTTATATCTAGATGTGAGTTTAGGATTATCAGAAGTTAATTCCTTTTTCTTCTCTCATCTGCTTTTGCTCTTATGTGAAATACGCATTTTGAGATCCATCTTATAAGTCAATGTCTATGGAGCATATTCAATTAGATAAGGAATAGTGTGTTGGTGTAATTAACACCAATGGCCAAACTCAGATTTTGATGAATGACAAATAGATTAAAGTTAGATTTTTTTTTTTTGTCTAATTTGTCTACCAAGTGTGCAGGATATGAACTTGATAGGTCTAGAAGACCAAAACATCAGGCTAAAGTTCACCTAGGTTGATAGCTGGTGTAAAGTCCGAATTAGTTGAGATCTGGCAGAAGGAAGTCTAGTTGAGTTGACAACTGGCTGAAGTCTAAATTAGTTGAGATCTGATAGAAAGTCCTAGTGGGTCAAGGAACCTGACATCAAGGAAGTCTGCGATTAGTAAGTAGAGGTAAGTAACTAGAAAAGAGATCTAGTGATGACGCATTCCCGGTTGAGAGAGCAGTAGGCGTTAGTCTGACTTAGAGTTTCAGCAAAACTCAAAGTCAGGACTAGACAGTCCGGAGACTAGGAAATGCATTATTACTATTTTTTCATATTATTATCTATCGACCTAACTTTGTGTTGTAGAAAATCAAAGGCTGGAAAAAGGGGCTACAAGTGCCCGAAGTTGCTCTAGGCACCCGGACAGGTGAATAGGCACCCAGAAAATGGGCTGCAGTGGCACGGTTTGACTAGCCAACCCACATCAGCGGTCCGAACGCCCAGAGGTGGATAAAGTTTGCGGGATAAGTTTTTGACGAGATGCAACCATGTCAGTACACTCTAGTAGCCTTAGGGTGGTTCTAGACACTCGGAGAGGTCCTATATAAAGTCCTTCAAGCAATAGCTTCAAATCATCAATTAGTCTAACTTTTGTTCTCATGCGCTGCTCCAAGAAGCTTTCCACGACACTGAAAAGTTACTCCGACAACCGATACTAAAGCTTAGACTCTACTTGTTATTGGTACATTTTAGTTTATTACATTGTACTTAAATTCTTCTAATATTTTCGAACTTATAGTGATTTTCCAATGAAAGCACTCAGCGAGTACGGACTTTAAAGTAGGAGTGTCGAAAGATCCAAACCAAGTAAAAATTAATTGTGTTAGCACTTGATTCTTCATTTATTTTTTGCCCACCCCCTTTAGACAAAGTGATCCATCTTATTGTTGTACCTTGAATCTGTAGGCTTAAGTAAATTCTATCCAACTTTAAAATTTTAACAAACCATTCTTATTAACAAACAACAAAAATATCTAAATGACATTGAGTATACTTCATATGGTGCGTATTTAAGTTTTGGACAATTTACATACTTGTATATCCTATTTAGATTAATTACTGCTCCTAGTCCGAGTACCTTTTATTTCTCTAGATCTAGAATATTGTCTAGTTCTCTAAAATATTTTTTCCCCTTTCACACAAAAAAGAAAGGATAATTCAGAATCCTCAAAAAAAAATGAAAGAAAAAAAAAATTGTAGTAGTTCAACAACCAAGAGTAGAGCTGTCAGTTTGGGTTGTGCCCGTTAGGTTGGCTCGCCTCACCAAACAATTTAAGCGGATAGGGTTAGAATTTTATCAACCCAAGCTTGCCACGGGCCGACTCGCCTAGCCCCGTGACCTGCACGAGTCAGCCCGCCACGGGCTTGGGTTGACCCCGCGAGTTGAGAAATACATGTAAGCCAAGTTTTGTGTAAATTTTATTAGAATTCAAGGGATGTCCTAAGGAAATCATCTTATAGTTTTACTATTTATTTATTAAATATAGATTTACTATTTAAGTACATATTACATATTTGAATAGTCTTAAACTTATTTACTGAATGTTTGCAATACAATTCATAGCATCAAAGAATTTGTAATTGGATCAAAATTTGTGATTATCTCTACATGTTCAATTATGAACGTATTAGAATTTTCCTAGTCATCGAATTGGTGCATTCAAATATCATCAATTCTGTAAGACTAGCACAGGTTATACTCTTTAGTTCGATCAAATAGTTATTTCTCACTAGTTGGAGACATTGGAATGTCAAGAGTTAAACGTGAATGCTAGTTATGGTAACTAGTTCATTGAAGTGACTTGCTGTAAGATGTCATATGATTCTTTACATATATGAATATGTCTGTGAAGTTCTTGCTATAACTTGAGTACAAGTTTCCTTCGACTTGAGGTATACAAGTCATCATGATCATGGAGACTTATACTTTGACATCTTAAGTAAACATCTCTTGGAGGTGTGGACTTGAGATGATTGGGTATAAATTAAAATGTCTGAAGGTATTTGGATAGCCCATAGAGGATTCACCACTCCTTGCGAGAAGGCATATACTCTATGGTCACTCGTTAGGAATATTACTCAAAGTCTTTGATTAAAGCATCACATATTAAGAGTATAAGACTCTTGTACACATATATGAGTAATATGAATCCGCAAAACGAGAAAATATTACTTGAGTTAGGTAAGACGTAGTCAGCCTAGTAAGGACAGACACATAGGTTATGTCCTGAACCAAATGAGTATAAGATGAGTGAAAGTAAAAAGACATAACTCACTATAGCTACTGAAGGCTTCAGAATTAATTATGAGATCAACTATGATTTTTCGGTTAATTTGGGATCATAATGTATTACTATGTGTAATTCATGATCGTTCCATAATTAAGTTATTAATTATGAATGACCAAGATAAACCAGGAACCTATTGGGTCACACTCACTACAAGTCTTTAAAAGACGTAAAATAAGTTCGAGAATAGGATTTTCAGATCAAGCGATAAAATTTGGTTGGACCATACATATGAAAATATAGAAATATTTGTCAAAATAAAAGTGTGAATGAGTCACATCTCTTATGAAAGAGTTGAACCCTATTTAGTTTAGTCATGAACCAATTTGGTTTAGCCATAAACCAACTTGATTTATTTGTGAACTAAATCAATAAATTAATAGACTAATTTTTTGTTAAGGCATAATAGGTTGAATTTGAGTTTTCTAATCTAACTCATTAAAGATGATTATATATTGATATGAATAAGAGAAAATTAATACATAATTAATTATTAGATTGATTAGGTTTTAAAAACTTAAATCCAATATCTCTCTCTCCCTCTCCCTCTCTTTTGTTGCCGATCACAACAAGAGGGTTTCCTCTTGTTGTCATGAATCACCTAAAGGAAGAAGATCTTTCTTTTACTTCTTCATTTTCTTGATCCTTCTCCTTCACTTGTAACTAGTACCTTCCGAAGACGAAGCTTGTTCTCTTGGAGTTGTCTTGAAGAGCTCGACATCGATACGGATAGAGGCGAGATTTGATAACGTCGTAAAACATTGACGCCCTTCTCATTACAGGTCATCTGTAAGGTATACCTAGAATAATTATTATTTGATTTCGTTTTATTTTATGATCTTGTTTGCACGATTATATCTTGCATGCGTGTGACATGTGTGATGTAATAAATTAGTTTATTTATCCTTAAATCTTCCGTTGTGCATGTTTACGAAATGTGTTTTTAGCACACACAATATCGGGCATATCCAACAAATTTATCATCTTTCTTTATTATAATTTTGAAAAAAAAAATCATACTTTTCATCAAAAATGAGTACTCATTTTTGTACATTTATATTTAAATTATCTGTTTCTGAATATATTTGATTGATGGAACCTTTCCAAAGAAAAAGGTTAAAGATATAAAACTTTTTTATTTTTTTAAATTTTTGATGGGCCTGCGGGTTTGTCTGTCTAACTCACAATATGCTTTGGATTAGGTTGGATTGAGGATTTTCCAATCCACTAAGATGACGGGTTGGTCCACCCCGCCTTGCCAAATGGTTGGTCTGCCATGGGTCGACTCATCCCGCCATGGGTTGGCCCATTTGACAGCTCTAACCAAGTGGTTGTGAATAAACAAAATACACTTATCAGAATGCATAACTTCACTAGATCTACCTTCAACATGTCCTTCGGTCATCATTATGCAACATGTGAATAAGACGTGCAACAGAATTTTTCTCCTCCTTGAAATCCTCTTCATCAATCTACATCCAAAGGAATGACAAAGCACAAAAGAAATCAAATTGTTAGCAGTATAACTTAATATAATAGCTACATCACAAGGAGAGATAGAAATTTGTCTCAAGTAACCATACTTACACTCTTGACCAGCTAAGACTCTTATTGAAAAAAAACAAATACACTTTATACATAAACTTTATCTAACTGAAAAAGAGTAATCCAATGCACAACATGCCATCTTGAGTTTCATCAACATCTTTTATATGCCCTTTTACCACAGTAGTTATGAACATCTTGATTCAACATGACAATTTAAAGGTATAAAATTTTAACCTATATAAGATTTTCTCACAAGTGAAGGCGCTGGAATTCCGTTCTGTTTCAATATCCCTGTACAAAAAAATTGTACAAGAACATAACTTTTCCTAGCAACCCGCGTTCAATCAAACATGTGTTTGATCAATCAAGTAAGTTTTTGAATGATCAAAGTACACCTTGATCGAAATACAAGATCGCTAGCTAATCCGGTGGTAAGAGCCCGGGACCCCCTAACGAGGGGTCAACGCCACGTGGAGGTCAAAGGGCCAGGTGGTCCGTCAAAGAAGGGTTAGCCGACCGGACGCATGAAAAAAGGGCAGGCCGATCGGCCTGCCCGTAAACGTCTGATAGTGAAAGACGCCCTGACAGGGGTCGGGGTTTCGACGCTCAATGAAATAGTAAATAATGACCGAGCGGAAGGCCTAAGAGAAGGCAGGACATAATGGGCGTGCCGGCCGGCTGGCGCAGGGAAATAAGGTCGTACGGACGACACTCTTCGCGCCGGCCGGCCGGACGGACGTCCCGGCCGGGCGGTGGGTGAAGGATAGGAACATCTTCTGACAGTCGTCAAGTCCTTTGGCTATGCCACATTCTAAGTCTGACAACAAGGTGTTCTGTTGTCCCATCGAAGACGTGATTGGACTGTAGCAGTATAGTGTCAGGTAAGCTCTCTGACAGGTACATACCGAGGTATGGGCTGCGGACACGTATGCACCTCGGTGGACGTGCATTAGTTCTTTCACCGCTCTATATAAAGAGCTTCTTACTTCGCCGGAGGTACGCATTCTACAAGCTTTGGAGCCACTTTTTCCACCACTCGCTTACCTGACTTGAGCGTCGAAGGGTCGCCGCCGGGAACCCCTTCCCGGCCCTACTTCTATGCAGGTTCGCCGGAGATTCGTGCGACCAGACGGAGGCCTACACCATCGACTAGGAGTGCGCCACGTGCCCAGCGTCCTTTGGTTCGACGATTCGGAGAGGATCAATTTGGCGCCGTCTGTGGGAACGCTCCTGCATCCGATCGGAAGCAATGGATGAAGCTGGACGACCACACATGGTGATGCTCTCCGTGGAGAAACCCGACGCTCTGATAGAGGCAAGAGTAGCTAGGCTCGTGGAGCAACAGAGAGAGAATGCGCAAGCCGAGCGGCTGGAGCAACAAACAACGTCAGCATCAGGTGGCCGAGCGGACGCCTCCCCCGAGACAAAGATCCAACCGGCATTCAAGGGGGAGCACCGCCGAGCGGATGAAGATGGATTGGGACTTGGATCAACCATGAAGCACAAATTATCTCCAGTCTTTCCGGGCCAGGGTGAAAGGTGCGCCAATGTAATGTATGTTGTATATTTTCTGTTTGGCTGTATATTTGAAATACAGGAAGCAAAATGTTAAAAAAAAAACGCAATTGGCATTATACTCCGAGCGGCCTATCTTCATGGTGTATAAGATCCGAGCCAAGCGCTCTTGGCTCGATGAAGAAGGCCCCGAGCCGTTCGGCCGGAGGTATAGTATCCGAGCCAAAGGCTCGACAACGAAGGCCCCGAGCCGTTCGGCCGGAGGTATAGTATCCGAGCCAAAGGCTCGACAACGAAGGCCCCGAGCCGTTCGGCCTGAGGTATAGTATCCGAGCCAAAGGCTCGACAATGAAGGCCCCTAGCCGTTCGGCCGGAGGTATAGTATCCGAGTCAAGCACTCGATGTCGAAGGCCCCGAGTCGTTTGGCCGGGAGTATGTTATCCGAGCCAAGCGCTCGACGAAGAAGACCCCGAGCCGTTCGGCCGGGAGTACGTTATCCGAGCGGAAGATCGTCGAGCTCCGACGTTAAATATCGAGAGACGAGCCGGCGTCTATAAACGTCCGAGCGGAAGACCGTCGAGCTCCGACGTTAAATATCGAGAGACGAGCCGGCGTCTATAAACGTCCGAGCAGAAGACCGTCGAGCTCCGACGTTAAATATCGAGAGACGAGCCGGCGTCTATAAACGTCCGAGCGGAAGACCGTCGAGCTCCGACGTTAAATATCGAGGCGCAAGCGTCCAGAAGCGCCGAAGACCGTCGACCGACTCTACGTTCGAGCCGGCGTCTATAAACGTCCGAGCGGATAACCATTCACATGATACGATCAACGATAGCCTGGTTATACGGGTTAGCGGCTCGCTTATCAAATGTACGGAAAACCCTTTGGGGGTAAGGCCTGAGCAAAAGTTGGTCGGTAGAAGTTAAAAGATATTAGCGTGTAAACGCGGCCGTTAGAACACGAGCTCGATCGCATGATAAAGATATTAAAACAATCGACTTGCGGTAGGCGTGGTGCGGCGTGGTGCCGGAAGAGTTTTAAAGAACACTTGATCGTGACGAGAGAAAATTTCTTACCAAAGCGAGTTGAAGGAGCGAAAAGATTATCTATTATACCTTGGGTGAACCAAAAGTTGGGTGAGCAATTGGAATACAAAAGTTCATACGAAAAACGCTTATCACGCGTCAAAGTCAAAAAGAGTGGAATGGCGCCCATCATGGTCGCGAGGTCCTCGGGGGGATGGTCAGCGGGATGGCCCTTGGTCTTCAGGTAATCCACCGCCTTGATCGCTTCTTCGAAAGTGAAGGATATTTTGTCGGTAAACTTCTCTCGAAATCTTCCGAGCGGAGATCGCCTTCCTCACTTCGTCGAGCGGGCGACTCCCCTCTTGATACTCTTTGGAGCGCGGCGTCTCTGGCGGCTTGAGATCCTTCAAGTCTCCATCAAATCTTTGGAGATCGGCCGGCGGCTCTCCTTCTCGGTAGCCAGCAGAGCATCCAGATCGTTGCTCCAGCCCTCGGATCTCCACCTTCATCCGGTCCATATCATCGATGGCTGGCGCTTCCGGGTGGTCGCCGTCTTGATCTCCTTATCTCGTTGCTTGATCATCGCCTCCGAACGACCTTGCTCGCCGGATCGGAAGCCCTTTCCGTTCGGCCCGGTGACTTTTGGCCTTCTCGGGCGGTAGTCGATTGTTGGTTGTCCCCGGCTGCTTTAAGTTTTCTCAGTTCGTCCTCCAGCTCGGCCAACCGATTGCTAATGGCAATCTGCTCCACCCAGTTCTACGAGCAAAGGTGAATAGGTTAAAAACTTAATTCAACTACACGAATAAAGAAGAAGAGCATACCCCGGTGGCCTGTTGGAGGTTGCTGTCGCCGAGCTGCCCAGGAGTTATCGCTTTTATGCGACGTCGAGCGTCCTCCCAAGCTTTTGCAAGGGGGCCCGTCAAGGTGATATGCTGCTCGGGGACCACTGGCTGATCAGCAGCAGCCATGTATTTCTCCGAGGGGAGGCGCAGAACGGTCTTAATTAAATTCGAGCCGCTCGGCTCGCTCTGAGAGGCATCGGCCTTACCGGTGGACGAGGAGGGAAGCTCGCGACTTCTAGAAGGGCTGGATGACGGCACGTCAGAGCTGACCCTCGGAGTGCCATGTGGGGTCGGAGTACTCTCGAGGGAAACCGTCCCGGACAACATCGGAGCATCCGCGCCCCGCTCGGGCGGTGGCTCATCAAGTGGAGTGGAGGCGGCGCTTTCGAGTGACTAGCGGAACATCGTCGGCCGAGCGGCCCTCCCCTCAGTGGGTAGTAGCTGCTACGGCTTCAGGGGCATTCTGAGTCCCCTCACTTGTTTCGCCGGTCGGATCAGCTAGACCAAGGCCCCGCTCGGCGACCTCTTTGTTCGTCACCGCCTCAATCTGAGCGGCTTTCAATTTGAGCTTCTCAGTCGCCTTGGCGCGCCACATGACTTCAGCTGCAGAAGCAAAAAATAAATCAGTTAGAACAAAACAAACGGGAAGATAAGGGAACTTACTCATACTGCAGGGCAGATCGGCTATGGTAGAGGACAAGCCAAATATGTGCATTACTCCCGGAAGGAGCAGCTTGTCAATATGATAACGCTGACCAACCAGCCCCGAGTTCCGGCTGCGCTGGCATCGCCGTCTGCCACTTGGTACGAAAAGTTGGCCGCTCGGGAAAACGTATATAGAAAAAGTGCTCCTTCCAATGTTTGTTGGAGCTCGGCATGCCGTCGAAGAGGACGAAACCTATCCTAGATTGAAAAACAAAAGTTCCCCACTCGGCCTGCTTGGGATAGTAGAAGTAGTGGAAAATTTTTGGGTCTAAGGGGATGCCGTTCAGTTTGAACAAAACTATTACTCCGCTCAGCAGCCTGATAGAGTTGAGAACTACCTGGCCGAGCGGAATGCGGAAGTAATTGCAGACTTGCAGAAAAAATTTATGGGGTGGGAAGCGTAGTCCGGCCAGAAAGTGGTCTCGGAAAAAAAGAACTGTGCCGATCGGCGGTTCATGAGGCCGATCGGCCGGTGTGGCTAATACTATTTGGTGGTCGGAAGGAATGTCGTAAGTCCGAGCGAGACGCAACGCGTCCTCCTCGTCAAAACGGCTTTCCATGGTCGAGTACCATAGACCCGGAGCACCGCCGGTCGACTGCGAGATGCTAGTCATGGTCGAAAGACAAGAATGCGGGACAAAAGGGGAAGGTTCAAGCAAGGAATGGGTGGAAACCGACTGAAGGAAACGATTAACAGAAAGAAGAAAACGTTGGGAGCGAGAAAAAGGGTCTTACGAGCAAGGAAGATGGTCTGAAGAAGCTGTAGGGTCGCCGGAAAGCTGAAACGCAGGGTCGCCGGCGAAAGGAGGAGCAGCGGGATGTTTGGAAACAAGGAGGTCGAAATGCGGCGAAGAGCAGGGGTCGGGAGCTTTATATGGGCGGCCGCCATCAATTTCCACCGTCCGGTTCAGGTCACCGATATCAAGGTCGTCATCCAGCCGTTCATTTCAAACGGCGGTTGTCCCATCGGAAGTGACGCCACCGCCATACGTTGACAAACGCACGATCGCCACGTGTCAGCAGGATACTGGCCGCATTTAATGAACTCCCCTTACCGTGCGCAGCGCACGTGATGGGTAATAGGGGAGAGCATCGGACATGGATGCCAAGAAAACACAAGGCATGGACAAGATACCGCCGAATGGATGAGCATCCTTACGCCTGGCCGAGCGGCCCAATGCAGCAATCATTGCTCGGTCGGATCGGCAGTCCGGTCGGTCGGACTTCGCCTCCTTCGACTAGACTCGGGGAAGGCAAGTGATCCGGTGGTAAGCGGGACCCCTAACGAGGGGTCAACGCCACGTGGAGGTCAAAGGCGGTGGTCGGTCGAAGAAGGGTGAGGCCGGACGCGTGAAAAAGGCGGCCGATCGGCTGCCGTAAACGACGTAGTGACAGGGGTCGGGGTTCCGACGCTCAATGAAATAGTAAATGACCGAGCGAAGGCCTAAGAGAAGGCAGGACATAATGGGTGTGCCGCCCGGTGGCGCGGGAAATTAGGGCCATACGGACGACGCTCTTCACGCCGGTCGGCCGGGCGGTGGGTGAAGGATAGGAACATCTTCTGACAGCTGTCAAGTCCTATGGCTAGGCCATATTCTAAGTCTGACAACAAGGTGTTCTTTTGTCCCATCGAAGACGTGATTGGGCTGTAGCAGTATGGTGTCAGGTAAGCTCTCTGACAGGTACATACCGAGGTATGGGCTGCGGACACGTATGCGCCTCGGTGGACGTGCATTAGTTCTTTCACCGCTCTATATAAAGAGCCTCTTACTTCGCCGGAGGTACGCATTCTACAAGCTTTGGAGCCACTTTTTCCACCACTCGCTTACCTAACTTGAGCGTCGGAGGGTCGCCGCCGGGAACCCCTTCCCGGCCCGACTTCTGTGCAGGTTCGCCGGAGATTCGTGCGACCAGACGGAGGCCTACACCATCGACTAGGAGTGCGCCACGTGCCCAGCGTCCTTTGGTTCGGCGATTCGGACAGGATCACTAGCCTCTTGTGTTGGTATTCCAAAAATGATACAAAGAAAACTAACTAATTACGTAGCGAAATTAAAGAACTAGTTGTACCTTTTCTTTGTAGCTAAAGACCTCTTGATCTTCTATCATATTCCTCTCCTTTTCTTGGACGTCGTGTGGTGACGATCTACCAAGACAACACCACCCTCCTTCTCTTCTCGGTTTCCAAACCGCCGGCTACAAAAGGAGGCTCTAGGATGGGGCACTTTCTAATCTTCTTCCTCTTCTCCAATCCGTCGGCCACCAAGGAGGAAGGGCGTTGACCACCAAGGATGAGGGGGGTGCTAGATCGTTGGAAGCGATAGAGGGGGGGGGGGGGGGAATATCGCTCGTTTTAAAACTTTTCTTTTCCTTTTCAAATCAGAAATGTGCAGCGGAACTTAAAGAAAGAGACATGTTTATTTACTTCGTTCGGAGCCTAGCTCGACTCCTACTCGAAGGCCCGCGGTCCTTGACCGCACCGATGGGCAAACCACTATAACACTTCTTTCCGAAACCTTCGGAGAGAAGTGGATCATACAGTTACAAGGATGTAAGATAGTAACACTCTACTATCTTATAGAATTAAGTACAATACAAAAAGAAATATACCGACAATGGAAATTTAAAGTCGAAACTTGGTCGGATGGAGTAGCTTTGCAGGACTGAAGAGAATTCGTAGCACGACAAGCTTGCAGACAGGCACTTGAATAGATCAGAAAAATTATTGTTTTGGCCTCTGTCTTCGAGTCTGAATTTATAGGTGTACTGGAGGTTCGGTCGACCGATCCCTCTGTTCGGTCGACCGAACCCGCTCCCTTCCTTCCTGGCTGAAGTTCGAAGCTGGCTCAATCTTTTGCATTTACTGGTCTTTAATGGTTCGGTCGACCGAACCCCTTTTTCGGTCGACCGAACAAGCTTTTCCTTGTTCGTCAGAATCTGTCGTGATCTTGATTTAATGCAGCTTTAATGTTGATTGTATCGGTCAACCGATGTCTAGGTTCGGTCGATCGATCAGCCCTTCTTTCCTTTCCTTGCTGATCGGTGCTCACAAACTGGCTTAGCTGAGTCACTAGGTTCGGTCGACCGATCTTACTGTTCGGTCGACCGATCCAACTTAACCTGCAACACAGATGTTAGACCAAAACAACCTGCAACACAATATTAGCATAATACTATAATAATGAGAAATAAAAAAACAGTAGAACTGTTCTTGATCTCAACTTGGAAACCTTCCCGGTTTCTTCAGTTGGATCAGCGACCTAAGGTTGTTCCCTTCGGGAACCCGACCTCACTGTCGCTCCTCCAGTTTGTTTACCTCAACCTACCTGTCAAACTTTGATCCTCCAGATCTAGTTTGGACTTTTCACTCAGCCTTGATCGGCTCCCTAGGACTTTTCCTTCGATCTTCGGTCCTCCAGACCTCTCGATCACTCTGCCAAGCCTCGACCCACTTGGACTTGCACCTGGGTTCCACAACCTGCTAAGATTTCTCTGCCTAGCCTCCAGCTAGGACTTTCCCTGTTGAGTAAACATCCTGCACACTCAGTCAACTTGTTAGATCATAACAAGACTTAACTTGAACCTTTGACAACATCAAAACTCAGGTTTGATTCTGGTGCAGCTTGCATCAACAATCTCCACCTTTTTGATGTTTGGCAACCAAGGTTCAAAGTTAAGTTAAAAATAAGCAACAAGTAAATAAACAAAAAGTTTAACTTTTAAGTTTTCCCTTTGAGTTAACTAACTCCCCCTGAATTCACTATCTCTCTCCCTTTGACACACATCAAAAATAGGGGTAGAACCAAAAGTATACATTACTAAGTCAAGAAATATTTTGAAAAATTCAAAAAATGATATGTTGAAAAGAATAAAATTTGAAGTAAATTAAAACATTTGAAATTTTATATTTTGAAAGTTATATTTTGAATTTTGAAAAACATTAAAAAATATTGAAAACATTTTTTTATTATTTTTTTTGTTTTTTTTAAAAGGAATATTTTGAAAGAATGAATATCTGAAAAATACTATTTTTAAAAGAATGAATATTAAAAAATATTTTGAAAAGAATGAATTTTAAAAAAATGAATTTTGTAAACAACATTATGAAAAATATACTTTGAAATTTGAAAAACGTTTTGAAAAAATATTTTGAAAAAAGACTGAATGTTAAAAAACATAAAACTCTTGAATTTTGAAAAACATTTTGAAAAAAATATTTTAAAAAAGAATGAATTTTTTTAAAAAATATTTTGAAAAAGATATTTTGAAAAATATTTTGAAGAGAATGAATTTCTGAAAAATAATATTTTGAAAATAATTCGATCAAAATAGTATAAGCTTAAAAATCTTGTTTTGAAGCTCCCCCTAAAATTGACAAATTCCTAAAGTCCAAGCATGGATATAGAAAAACTAAGGAAAATTTATCCTTATGATGAAATGTCCAACCCTTGTCCAAGGCTAGCTATCACAAGATAGTAGCAATTTGACTCAGGTTGGTCAATTTGAGTATTTAGTACTAACCAGGTTTTTACCAGCTAGTTAACTCAAATTGATCAATATATGTTTTTAAAGCCCAGATTTATAGCGATGCACTGACATAATCATCTGAAATCTAGGGCTAAGTCCTAAGCATCTCACCCATTCTAAGTTTACAAACAAGGGATCCTACTGTGCTTGTAAGATGCTGGCTCCTAGAACTATAGGATCATGCAATTCTACGGTAAGACCTAGGCTATTCCATAAAATGAAAAATATTTTCAAAGAATTTTGAAAAAATTTTAAATGGGAATTTTTACAAAAATAAATTTGAAAAATAAACTAGGTAGTAATTTTCAAAATCAAAGAACCTATTCTACAAAACATAATCCTAATTGCCTTCTTAGATTACTAAATTCTGTTTCTGGTAAATGTTTAGTAAAAATGTCTGCCAAGTTAGATTTGGATTCAATATAATTAAGTACGATATTCCCTTTAGACACATGATCTCTAATGAAGTGATGCTTAACCTCTATATGTTTAGTTCTAGAGTGATGTACTGGATTTTTAGTAAGATTTATAGAACTTATATTATCAATGTAGGTTTTTATATTTTTATAATCTAGATTAAAATCTTTTAAAGTATGAGACATCCATAATAATTGGGCTACACATTCACCCATTGCTATGTATTCGGCTTCAGTGGTAGATAAGGCAACACATTGTTGTTTACGACTAAACCAACTAACTAAAGATGAACCTAATAGTTGACAACCTCCACTTGTACTCTTCCTATCTAACTTACACCCAGTATAATCTGAATCTGAGTATCCGACTAAGTCAAAATGTGAGGTTCTTGGGTACCAAATTCCTACATTAATAGTGACTTTTAAATATTTAATAATTCTTTTAACCAGTGAAAGATGTGTTTCTTTTGCACAAGTTTGATATCGGGCACACATACTAACTACAAATAAAATGTAAGGTCGGCTTGCAGTTAGATAAAGTAAACTCCCTATCATACTTCTGTAATACTTTAAGTCAACAGGTATACCATTTTCATCATTATCAAGGGTTAGGTTACTTGCCATTGGTGTTTTAAGCCCTTTACAGTTTTCCATACCAAATTTTTTAAGAAGTTCTTTTGTATACTTAGTTTGATGTACATAATTACCATCCTTAGTTTGTTTAATTTGGAGACCTAAAAAATAATTTAATTCACCAACTAAACTCATTTCAAATTCATTTTCCATTAAGGTTACAAATTCTTTTAAAAAATTTGAATTGGTTGAACCAAATATAATATCGTCTACATAAACCTGGGCTATAAAAATATCTGAATTAAAGGTTTTAATAAAAAGTGTAGGATCAATTTGGCCTTTTTAAAACCCTTGGATTTTAGAAAGCTAGACAGACGTTCATATCAAGCCCTAGGTGCTTGTTTTAATCCATATAAAGCTTTTTTAAGTTTAAAGACATAGGTTGGATTTTCTAGATCTTCAAAACCGGGTGGTTGACTAACGTAGACTTCCTCCTTAATAAAGCCATTTAGAAAAACGGATTTAACATCCATTTGGTACAACTTGAACCCTTTAAATGCCGCATAGGCTAGCAACATTCTAATTGATTCAAGTCTAGCTACCGGGGCATAAGTCTTGTCGTAATCTAGTCCTTCGACTTGACTAAACTCTTTCGCTACTAAACGAGTTTTATTTCTTAAAATATTACCTTGATCATCTAATTTATTTCTAAACACCCATTTAGTATCAATAACCATTTTATTTATTGGTGGAGGTACTAAGTCCCAAACCTGATTTCGTTCAAATTGGTTTAACTCTTCTTGCATTGCAATTACCCAGTCAGGTTCTATTAATGCATCATTTATATTTTTAGGTTCAATTTTAGATATTAATGCTATTTGACTTAGATTTCTAAAAGCAGATCTTGTTTGAACCCTTAATTCAGGATTTCCTATGATTTGATTGACTAGATGGTGAGGGTTAGATTTTAATAATTTTGAATTTTTAGATTCTTTAAGGTTGGGTAATTCTTCATCGTCTTCTTGATTACCATTTGAATGAGGTTGAGTAGTAGAAACGTTATCAATTTCATTAAATGTTACATTTGTCGTTTCCTCAATTTTCAAAGTAGATTTATTATAAACTCTATATGCCCTACTTGCAGATGAATACCCTAGAAAAATTCCTAGGTTAGTTTTTGAAGTGAATTTGCCTAAGTGATCTTTAAGATTTAAAATATGTACATTACAACAAAAAACTTTAAAATATTTTATATTAGGAATTTTGTTGAAATAAATTTCATAAGATGTTTTAATTTGATCTTTATTAATTATAATTCGATTTTGAACGTAACAAGTTGTATTAACAGCTTCAGCCCAAAAGTATTTTGGTGTATTGTATTCATTTAACATGGTTTGGGCAGCTTCTTGTAAGGTTCTATTCTTACGTTCTACTAAGTCATTTTGTTGTGGTGTTTTAGGGCATGAAAACTCATGGTGATAACCATTTTCTAAACAAAAATTATTAAAATTATGATTTCTGAATTCTCCTCCATTATTACTTCTTATTTTTTTTATTTTAATATCTCTATCATTTTCTACTTGTTTACAAAAATACTTAAATATTTCAAAGGTTTCATTTTTATTAGATAAAAATTTTACCCAAGTATATCTAGTGTAACGACCCACCTTCTGGGTACTGGCTGTAAGGCCGGTCGCTACAATTTCTGCTGTCTATATGCTGTGCAGAAAACTGGGTTTATTAAAATTTTGCTAATCTAATTGCTGGGAACGCTGAAACTGAATGTTCTACATGTACCTAATAATTGTACACATGCTAGGGGAGGTATTTACCACTGATACCGAACTTCTGTTCGGTCCACGGACCGATCCACTGACACTGGCACGGGGAAGAACCTTTGGATCGGTCGACTGACCGATCCATGATTCACTAGAGTTTCTGTACGCACCTGGATCGGTCTGCCGACCGATCCAGGACCTCACTGATCGGTCGGACTGACCTATCCAGTGGCTCACTGATCGGTCAGCTGACCGATCAGTGGTGTGCTGTTCGCGATCCAACTATCGGGATTCTTTCTGTTCGCGGCTAAATCGATCTGCCGAACGATCCAGCTGCGAACAGAGAGTTAGGACTGCCGAAACCAACTCCCTGATCGATCTACCGACCGATCCGAGACCCCCTGATCGATCTGCTGACCGATCAGGGGTTTCTGATTTCGTATCAGAAACTCTGATAACAGCACTAAGGCGTGCCAAAATCATTATACAACACTATAAAAGCTAAATGAACATTCTACTAGGTAATGGCTAACATACTAAACATGATGGGAGATATGATTCATTACTTCATGACAAGTAACCACGCTAAGTGCAGAGAAAAAAAAACAACTAACAATGTTCTGATAGTTAACTCTCTAAAGTTGTAAGGCAGTTAACTCGCTAAATATTCTAAAACATAAGATAAACTTGCTAGATCCCTCAGATCTTTATTCCAGGTTCCTCCCACACACATCTTGATCTGCATTGCCCTCTAGCCTTCACTAGTCCACTTTTCTTTTACCTGTATCTGCAGTATAAGAAAAGTAGCATCTGTAAGCTAAAAAGCTTAGTAAGAAACCATCTACCTCACAAAAACATGCATACGATGCAGATATGATTTCCAAAGCATGCTATTTGAAATATACTGACTAGGCTAAACATTGCATGACATGTGATCATACAAAGAATGGCATAACATAAGCTGAACATAAAAACTGAAACTGAAAATAAATCATGGAACTGAACCAAACTGATCATGATCTGTACTAAACTAACTGAGCTGGTACTGAAACTAAGCTGAACTCACATAACTGATTGTGAATTTGAAAAGCTATACATATAATAAGTGAAAATACTAAACATGCTGCCGATGGGCCCTGACAACTGTACTTGCTATCCGCGCATCCCTATCCAAACCCGGGATTGCAAGTTCCGAATCTAGTAGGGTTTACTAGGTTAGCTAAACCTAGGGACGACTGTGGGAGTCCAGCCCAGTGGATATCTAATCCAGTACAGTGCCACTGCTGATAGTAAAATACTGAATGCTATATACTTATTTTGCTGAATCTAGGTTATCTGAACCTAGAACTAGGTTGTCTGAACCTAGAGGCGACTGTGGGAGCCCACCCATTGGACTGTAGTCCTACATAAATTGAAATAAACTAATTTGCTGTTTTAAATGCTTCTAGTACATTCAATAAGTTATTTAAACTGTCTATTACTGAGCTAGACATTTAATCGAGCCCCTAGGATGCTCTAACTCTTCTCCCCATTAGGGAGACCACCTCTAGGCACCCGACAACGTCTAACCTCCTATCTGAAGAGGGAAGACGTGCCCGACCCATCTAGAGGCGCTCAACTAAGTCCCTAATCTGCGAAGAGAGTTAAACACACCCTAGATATCGATAAAAATCCGCATACATCCTAACTAAAGCATAAAAACTCAAACGGAAGCTATTATACTGCAGGTGAGGGGTTTCTTACCTTGTGTGCTAGATTTCTTACAAATCTAATCGCTAGAAATTCTGATGGAGACGACTTCCCGACGATTCACTCGCGTCCACGTGCTCTACTCGCGGAGGGGAACGTCCTTGTGCTGAAATCGTCGCCGGAAAGTGTCCTTGGGGCCCTAGGGAAAAACCCTAGGTCTTCCCTTGTTGTGGCGCCGAGAGAAGGAGGAAGAGAAGAGAGGTGTTTGGCGTGAGGGTTTGGAGAAAGAAAGTGGCGTGAGGTTTTGTGAGGAGAGGGCTGCCGAACCAAAATAAACCAAACCCAACTTAAGTTCTTAATTTATATTAAGTGGATTATTGAACCCAACTCTAATATAAATATAATTGGTTCCTCTTTCTTTCAGCACGGTCCTGCTGGGTTCACCGGTTACTAAGGCTAACTAAAGGTTTAGCGGACCCGAGAGGTCCCGGGTTCGATTCCCGCTTAAACCATTTTGCTTATCTAATTACTTTTGCTACCTCCGCTACTCGAAAAATTCCGGAAAAATATCTAAAAATTCCAGAAAAATCATAGAATAATTCTAATGCAAGTTCGAGAATTTTAGGGCGTTACAATCCCCCATACCTTATAAAAAGTTCGTCCTCGAACTTAGAACAATTCTGGGTACTTCTGGCTTCGGTCTCCCAAGTTGCCTCTTCTGTTGTGTGACTTTGCCAAATGACTTTTACTAACAGTACTTCCTTGTTCCGATGTCTTAACCGCTCGGTCTATTATCCGAATAGGTATCATCATTGAGATCTTCGGACTTGTGGCTCAATCACTGGGTGGCATGGATATGCTTCTTGATAGAGACGTGAAATACATTATGGACGGTGACATTTCTGAGGTAGCTCTAGCTCATATGCTACCTTGCCCACTCTTCTAGTGATAAGGTATGGTCCCGTATCCGGGACTTAGCTTGCCCTTCTTCCCAAGCGCATTACTCCTTCATGGGAGCTACTCCGAGGAACACCCAACCAAAAACTCTAAGGGTCTGCGCCGTATATCGGCTCTGAGCCATCTCTATCCTCTGGCGGATCTCCTGTATAGCTGTTGTGGTCTACTAGATCTGTCTAAAGCTCTAGTTCTTTCTGTTCACCATACCAGCAGATTGGAGATCTACACCTCCGCCCATAGAGAGCCTCATAAGGTGTCATGCCGATAGTGGCACGATGTTGTATGCAAATTCTGCTAAGCTCGGATATTTGCACCAACTTCCCTTGAAGTCTAGGGTACGCTCGGAGCATATCTTGAGTACACGATTTACTCGTTACATCGACCATCCATGCGGATGGAATCTTGTCTGAACTTTAACCGTGCCCAATCTTGTTGTACACACTCCCGAAGTGTGATGTAAATCTGCTGTCTCTGCGAAATAATGGTACGTGGGACTCCATGAAGTCCGGCGATCTCCCGGAGATACAACCGAGCTAGCTTCTCCATGGAGTAGGATATCTTGATAGCTAAAAGTGGGCTGATTTAGTCAACTGTCGACTATTACCCATATGGCATCCAAACCATTCGTGGTTCTGGTAGTCCCACTAAGTCCATAGAGATATCCTCCCACTTCCATTCTGGAATCTGTATAGGTGCAGAACTCCTCCTGGTCGCTGATGTTCCGCCTTGACCCTCCGACAGGTGAGGCGGATGCTAACATATCTGGCGATGTCTCGCTTCATCCGGGCCACCAAAACTCTTCTGGTCTTGATACATTTTGGTGGAACACGGATGCATCGCATAGGGAGTCCTGTGAGCCTCATCTAAAATCATCCTCCGTAGCTCCTCCGAATACAGAGTCCATCACCAAAATACAACACCCGCTATCGGACACTCTGAATTCTCTACTTCATGATTCTGTTAGCCCTTGCTTGATTTTCTGAATTTCAGGGTCCTAATCTGTCTGAATATCACCAAGTAAGGTAGACTCTAAGGTCATAGTAGAGAGCTGTCCAACAATGAGTTCAAGACCGAAATCTACGATCTCCTTCCGTAGGGGCGGTGACATGGTTGTAAGAGATAATAAGGTAGCACTTTTTCTGCTAAGTGTGTCGGCTACCTTATTAGCTTTCCCTGGATGGTAGAGGATGTCTCGTCATAGTCTTTGACCACTCAAGTCATCTGTGCGATATTCAGATCCTACGGTGAAGAAGTACTTGACTACGATGATCTGTATACACTCTGCTTGAGCTCCATATAAGTAATGTCTCCAAATTTTGAGGCGAACACTCTGCTGCAAGCTCAAGGTCATGAGTAGGGTAATTCTTCTCATAATCCTTGAGTTGTCTGGAGGCATAGGCGATCACCTTGCTATTTTACATCGAGATCGCTCCTAGTCCCAACTTAGAGGCATCACTATAGATGTCAAAGGTGTTGGTGTAGAGCCAAAATGGGAGCACTGGTCAATCTCCTTTTTAGCTCATTGTTGGTCTCACGGTCCTACATAACTAAATTTCCTTCTTTACGAAGAGCTGACAGTGGGGAGGCTATCTGGAGAAGTCCTCTACAAACTTTACGTAATATCCTGCTAAGAAAGCTCCTGATTTTGTTGGCGTTCTTAGGTCTCTTCCAGTTACTTACTGCTTCTATCTTGCTGGGATCTACCATAATACCATCCTTTGAAATGATGTGACCCAGGAAGGATATCTGATCTAACCAAAATTCACATTTCGTGAACTTGACGTATAGCTGGTTCTGCTGCAGGGTCTGCAATACTAGTTTCAGGTGCTCTGAGTGTTCTTCCTGAGTTCCTGAGTAGATAAGAATGTCATCGATAAACACAATAACAAACTTATCTAAATACTCCCTGAATACTCTATTCATGAGATCCATGAACGTAGCTGGAGCATTGGTCACGCCAAAGGGCATGACTACGAACTCGTAGTGTCCGTATCTGGTTCTGAATGCTGTCTTGGGTATATCCCCTTCTTTAACCTTCACCTGATGATAACCTGATCTGAGATCTATCTTAGAGAACACTGCTGCTCCCTTCAGCTGGTCGAACAGGTCATCGATTCTGGGAAGGGGATACATGTTCTTGATTGTGACTTGGTTCGATGTCTGTAGTCTATGCACGATCGCATGCTTCCATCCTTCTTCTTCACGAACAATACAAGGCGCTCCCATGGTGAGTGACTCGGGCGTATGAAACCCTTGTCAAGCGGCTCCTGTAGTTGCTCCTTCAGTTCTGCTGGAGCCAGGTGATAAGGCGCTTTGGAGATAGGATTTGTCGGAATGAGCTCTATCTCAAAGTCAATCTCACTCTGGTGCTAAGCTGGTAACTCTTGGGAAGGCTGGGTAGTCACATCGACTCGAACCTCTGCTAGTGGTGGTTCTTGTCTGGTGGCGTTGACTACGTGTGCTAGGAATCTGACATCCCGAATCCGGTAGCTTACGTGCTTTCATGAGAGAAACTTCTTGGCCTTTCTCTTTGGTTCCCCGCTGTATTCAAATTGCACTGCCGCTTCAGGTTGGAAGATGACTTTCTGTTTACGGCACTCTATGGTAGCACTGTATCTGATCAGAAAGTCCATTCCAAAGATAACGTCATAGTCGGTCATTTCTAGCACTATCAGATCACAAAAGAGCTCTCTGTCTGCTATAATGATCGACACTGCTCTGAGCCAGTGCGTGGATGCAATGATCTCTCCTGAAGGTAGTGCCGTCAAAAACTGTCCACTGAGTACCTCTGAGGGTACTTCTAATTTTTCGGAGAACATCCTGGCTATATATGAATGGGTTGCCCCAGTATCAAATAGAACAGTAGCACTATACTGAAAAATGCTAATCTGACCTGTGACAACTGTCGAGGCATTGGCTACGTCCTCTCTGGTGAGTGAGTAGATCCTCGTATTCGCCATAGCAGGAGGGGCTTCTAATCTGCCCTGGCTGATAAGTGGACCTTCTAGAGCGGCCTGCATCTGATATAACTGAGCTAGCTGGCCTGCATACTAAATCTGCTGTGGCTGAGGAAGACCGGTCTTGTTCGGGCACTGCTTGGCCATGTTCCCTTCTTGTCCACATTCAAAGCATCCTCGTGTGCCCTTGCGACAAACCCCTGGGTGGAATTTCCCACAAGTAGCACACTTTGGATAACTGGGTCGCTTGCTAGATGATCCTCCTTTTGGGTCACTTCCTGATCTGCGCTTGCTGTTGGAGTTCCCTTTCCAGTTAGAGCTGTGGCCTTGCTGTTTTTGAGTGTGGGAGTTTCCTTGGCCTTTGGACTCTGAGGAGACTTGCTTCTGCTGCTTTATGCTGTTCTGGTAATGCTCTGTGGTCAAGGCACTGCTCACTAACTCCTCTGTGGTTTGTGGCCTATGTATGCCACCAGCCACGTTCACTGCTATCTCTGGCCTCAGCATCTTGAGCATCAACCGGATTCGTTCCTTCTCTGTGCTGACTAGCTCTGGGCATAGACGAGCCAACCTGTTGAATTTCTTCACGGCTTCCTCAACTGAAAGGTTGCCCTGGCGAAACTCAGTGAACTCGTCGTAGTGGCGGTTTGTAACCCGTACGTGAAAGAACTCCTCGAAGAACTCCTTCTCGAAGTCAGCCCATGACATCTGGTTCACTGGGCGCTTCGTTCTGATTCTTTCCCACCACATGCGTGCGTCTCCTGTCAGGCAGAAGGAGGCACACTTCACCTTCTCGTGTTCTGGCCAGTCCAGAAGCTCCATCGTGCTCTCTAGTGTTTTGAACCAGGCTTGTGCATCCCATGGTTCACTAGTGCCTGAGAAGTTCTCTGGCTTGACCCGCTGCCACTGGATCAGATAGGCTTCCTTTCTTGGCTCAGCTGCTGGGGCTGCTGGTGTTGGTGCTGGTGCTGTGGGCTGAGCTGGTGGAACCTCCAAGACTACTGGAGTCGTCAAATTCGGTTCCGGGGTGACTGTAGGGGTACTCTGCTGATTAGCCTTTAAGGTGGCTATTTCCTGTTGCTGTTCAGTTAGCTGCTGCTGTAATTGAGCCACTAATGCTATAAGGTCTGGAGGAGGCACTGAACTGCCTGCCTCTTGCTGAGGCTCAGTAGCTGGTGCCCTTCTAGCTGGGCGTCCTCGTGCCATTTCTAAAGACATAGAGAACATAACATAACTAATGTAATCACAGTTATATAACTATTGATATCATGTTTAAAACTATCACATACTAACAAGCAGTAGGCATATAAACATGAACTGTAACTAGAAAGCAAGAACAATAAATAGAGTAGAGGTATTCTTACTTGGAAGCTGCAGGTACAATGCTGATGTGTGTGTAGGAAGTATGGAAACTTTGCTATGATACCACTCTGTAACGACCCACCTTCTGGGTACTGGCTGTAAGGCCGGTCGCTATAATTTCTGCTGTCTATATGCTGTGCGGAAAACTGGGTTTATTAAAATTTTGCTAATCTAATTGCTGGGAACGCTGAAACTGAATGTTCTACATGTACCTAATAATTGTACACATGTTAGGGGAGGTATTTACCACTGATACCGGACTTCTGTTCGGTCAACGGACCGATCCACTGACACTGGCACGGGGAAGAACCTTTGGATCGGTCGACTGACCGATCCATGATTCACTAGAGTTTCTGTACGCACCTGGATCGGTCTGCCGACCGATCCAGTGGCTCACTGATCGGTCAGCTGACCGATCAGTGGTGTGTTGTTCGCGATCCAACTATCGGGATTCTTTCTGTTCGCGGCTGAATCGATCTGCCGAACAATCCAGCTGCGAACAGAGAGTTAGGATTGCCGAAACCAGCTCCCTGATCGGTCTACCGACCGATCCGAGACCCCCTGATCGATCTGCTGACCGATCAGGGGTTTCTGATTTCGTATCAGAAACTCTGATAACAGCACTGATGCGTGCCAAAATCATTATACAACACTATAAAAGCTAAATGAACATTCTACTAGGTAATGGCTAACATACTAAACATGATGGGAGATATGATTCATTACTTCATGACAAATAACCACGCTAAGTGCAGAGAAAAAAAAACAACTAACAATGTTCTGATAGTTAACTCTCTAAAGTTGTAAGGCAGTTAACTCGCTAAATATTCTAAAACATAAGATAAACTTGCTAGATCCCTCAGATCTTTATTCCAGGTTCCTCCCACACACATCTTGATCTGCATTTCCCTCCAGCCTCCACTAGTCCACTTTTCTTTTACCTGTATCTGCAGTATAAGAAAAGTAGCATCTGTAAGCTAAAAAGCTTAGTAAGAAACCATCTACCTCACAAAAACATGCATACGATGCAGATATGATTTCCAAAGCATGCTATTTGAAATATACTAACTAGGCTAAACATGGCATGACATGTGATCATACAAGCATAGCAATCAAGAACTGAACATAAGCTATCATACTTGCGAAAATAGAGCTGAGCATGAAAACTGAAACTGAAAACAAATCATGGAACTGAACCAAACTGATCATGATCTGTACTAAACTAACTGAGCTGGTACTGAAACTAAGCTGAACTCACATAACTGATTGTGAATTTGAAAAGCTATACATATAATAAGTGAAAATACTAAACATGATGCCGATGGGCCCTGGCAACTGTACTTGCTATGCGCGCATCCCTATCCAAACCCGGGATTGCAAGTTCCGAATCTAGTAGGGTTTACTAGGTTAGCTAAACCTAGGGACGACTATGGGAGTCCAGCCCAGTGGATATCTAATCCAGTACAGTGCCACTGCTGAAAGTAAAATACTGAATGTTATATACTTATTTTGCTGAATCTAGGTTATCTGAACCTAGAACTAGGTTGTCTGAACCTAGAGGCGACTGTGGGAGCCCACCCATTGGACTGTAGTCCTACATAAGTCGAAATAAACTAATTTGCTGTTTTAAATGCTTCTAGTGCATTTAATAAGTTATTTAAACTGTCTATTACTGAGCTAGACATTTAATCGAGCCCCTAGGATGCTCTAACTCTTCTCCCCCATTAGGGAGACCACCTCTAGGCACCCGACAACGTCTAACCTCCTATCTGAAGAGGGAAGACGTGCCGACCCATCTAGAGGTGCTCAACTAAGTCCCTAATCTGCGAAGAGAGTTAAACACACCCTAGATATCGATAAAATCCGATACATCCTAACTAAAGCATAAAAACTCAAACGGAAACTATTATCTGCAGGTGAGGGGTTTCTTACCTTGTGTGCTAGATTTCTTACAAATCTAATTGCTAGAAATTCCGGTGGAGATGACCCTTCCGATAGACTTCTCGCGTCCACGCGTTCCTCTCGCGAAGGAGTGCGTTCTTGTCTTGAAATCGTTGCGGAAAGTGTCCTTGGGGCCCTAGGGAAAAACCCTAGGTCTTCCCTTGTTGTGGCGCCGAGAGAAGGAAGAGGAAAGGAGAGGTGGCGTGAGGGGTTTTGGAGGAGAAGGATGTGCCGAACCAAAATAAACCAAACCCAACTTAAGTTCTTAATTTATATTAAGTGGATTATTGAACCCAACTCTAATATAAATATAATTGGTTCCTCTTTCTTTCAGCACAGCCCTGCTGGGTTCACCGGTTACTAAGGCTAACTAAAGGTTTAGCGGACCCGAGAGGTCCCGGGTTCGATTCCCGCTTAAACCATTTTACTTATCTAATTACTTTTGCTACCTCCGCTACTCGGAAAATTCCGAAAAAATATCTAAAAATTCCAGAAAAATCATAGAATAATTCTAATGCAAGTTCGAGAATTTTAGGGCGTTACATCTAGAGTAGTCATCAATGACTACTAAGCAATATAGATTTCCATTAAAATATTTTATTCCATGAGAATCAAATAAATCCAAATGTATTAGTTCAAGTATTTTATTCGTTCTATTTTGATTTGTAAGTTTATGAGTTGATTTAATTTGTTTACCTTGTTGAAAGGAATTACAAAATTTGTTTAAAGGATTTCCTAATTTTGTCAAACCTTTAACTAAACCATTTTTGCTTAATTTTAATAAATTTCTAAGGTGAGTATGAGCTAATCTCCTATGCCATAACCAAGTTTCATCATTATTTGCTAGAAGACATTTAGATATTGTTTTAGGTAGATGAATGGAGTATATATTTTTGTCTCTAAAATCTTTCAGTAAAATATTAGTTGAGTCATTGTAACTTATTAAGCATTCAGAAGACAAAAATTGAACCTTAAAACCTGAATCACAAAGTTGATTTATACTAAGTAAATTATAATTAAAATGTTCAACAAGTAAAACCTTTTTAATTGAAATGTTTGACTGTAATTGAATTTCACCTGTACCGATTACCTTTAACTTGTCATTGTTTCCAAATTCAACGGACCCTAAATTTTTGAATTCAATGTTGGTAAATTTGTGTTGATCCCCAGTCATGTGTCTGGAGCAGCCACTGTCCAAGATCCATTTATCCAGAGCTTTGGATTCCTACACAATGTAGGGTTAAACCAAAGTTTGGTTAAAAAAATAGATCAAGTTGTAGAGTTATAATTTTAACTAGATTAATAAGTTTTAATTTAGGTTTTCCTTTAAGTTTATAATTTTAAGTTTTGATTAATTCATTAAGTTTAAATTAATTTTTAAATAAGTTTAAAATAATTTTTAATTAAGTTTAAATTAAATTTTTAAAATAAGTTTAGAATAATTTTTAAAATAAGTTTAAAATAATTTTAAGTTTAAGTTAAAGTTAATTTCTAAAATGAGTTTAAAATAATTTTTAAAATAAGTTTAAATTAATTTTTAATTAAGTGTAAAATAATTTTTAAAATAAGTTAAAAAAAATTTAGAATAAGTTTAAATTAATTTTTAATTAAGTTTAAAATAATTTTTAAATAATTTTTAATTAAGTTTAAATTAATTTAGTTTGAATTAGATTTGAATTAGGTTAGAAATTGAATTAGTTTGAATTAGATTTGAATTAATTTAGAAATTGAATTAGTTTGAATTAGATTTGAATTAATTTAGTTTGAATTAGAATTAATTTAGTTTGAATTAGAATTAATTTTATTGAAAGAGGTTATTGAACCCATGTTAGATTCAAACTTAGCTTTGGGTTAATCAAGCAGGCGTCCTAAGGATAAATTTCAGTTCAGTGGCGAGGCATATGGCCTACTTGAATATGACCACTTGCTGAAGACTTTCCAAATTGTTCCTGCCCAAAAAACTTAATACTAAATTTTGGTCTAACTAGCCCATGTTTGACTGGGGTAGCTTCGGTCAGATCCACTAAGTCTAGTGCACCAGGTAGAATTCCATATTCAACCTAGACATGCCTTCGATAGAGTTTCCTTGACGTATTATCATCCCAATCCATTCCGGTGCTATGTTATAGGGTTTGGTAAACCTTTTTCATCTAACCGTTCTAATATTCCTAATCCTAAGTATTGAGTTTGGTTTAATTAAGTTGGTTGGATTGTTTTTCTAGTTGCTCCCCCTGAGTCATAGATTAGATAAGGTCTATCTAAGTAATGGACTTGACTCTTGGGGACCAAGTAGAAATTTGGTTTAATTGGTTTGATTAACTGTTTTGTTTAAACCCATGCTTGGACTTGACTTCTAACATTTTGACTAATTAGAGACATGTATGATTTGTTTGTTTTGTTCGGTTTATAGCCAAGCCCCGATTTGTTGTACACAGCTCGTTGCGAACCAAGTACCATGTTTAGACACTTGGATCCCATTTCAAACTTTTCCAACGTTTTCTTGAGTCGCTCGACTTGACCTTTCAAGTCGAAATTTTCTTCCTCAAGTTTTTCAACTTGAGTCGAAGTTCCGACTTGAACTTGGTTGGTCGAGTCACCCAAGCTAACTTGTTTCTTAAGGTGGTCTATTTCCTTAAGTAACAAGTTATTTTGTATTTCCGATTTTGCTAATTTTTTAAACAAACATTTAACTACTTTAAGCAAATTTGACTTTGAATAAATCGTTACCATATTCGGATCTTCCGATCCGGTGCTTCTCTCAGAATCGAGGTCGATCTCGGACTCATATTCTTCGTCGGACTCGGACTCGGAATCTTCGTTTCTTGCCATAAATGCAAGGTGACTCGAATGCTTCGTTTGCTTCGCGTCGGAAGAAGTTTCGTCCCATGTCGCTTGAAGAGCCTTCTTCCGTCTTGTCGATTTGGGTCTTTCTTCTTTCCGATTTAGGCATTCATTTTTGAAATGCCCCTTCTTGTTGCATCCATAACAAATCATTTCTGATTTGTTTTGGATCTGGTTTGGTGGAGTCTTTTTGGAGCTTCTTCTAAACTTCTTCTTAGTCAACAGTTTTTGGACCATGTTTACTAATTCTTCTTCATTAGTTGAGTCAGGGTCTGATTCGCTTTCTAACTCGATCTTCGTTTTTTATTTTGTCTCCTTGCTCGGCCCTGCATACAAAGCAACACCTTTCTCGCCATGGCTCATGTTAGATTGCTCGTGTAGTTCTAATTCATAGAATAACTCATCTAACTTAAGAACTGAAAGATCCTTAGAAACTTTGTAAGCATCTACAATTGATGCCCACAAAGCATTCCTCGGAAAGGCATTCAAAGCGTACCATATTGTGTCACAATTTTCGAGATTGTGTCTGATCAGGTGAAGACCATTGAGGATGTCCTTCAGTCGGGCGTGTAGTTGCGAGGCCGTCTCTCCAGGAAACATTTTTATATTTAGCAAATTATTTAAAAGTAGATCTCGTTTGTTTACCTTCGAGTCGTTCGTTCCTTCGTGTAGTTTTACTATCGATTCACACAATTCTTTGGCATTGTCGTAGGGACCAACTCTATTCAACTCCTCCATCGTGAGTCCGCACTGAATAGTATTGATTGCTTTGTAGTTCAGTTGTGCCTTCTTGATCATCTGAGGAGTCCATTCTTCCGGTTCTAGGGTTGTTCCGTCCTTCATTGGGGGAGTATAGCCTTTCAAAACTGTGAACCAAAGCTCAATGTCGGACTTTAAGTAGCACTCCATCCTATTCTTCCAGTAACTAAAATTCTCTCCTTTGAATAGTGGAGGTCGAACCGTACTATAGCCTTCTTGATATGAGTTTGACATCCTTGCAAGAAAAACTTAAAGAAAAAAAATATTTCCAAGACTTTCGTCTTGGGATTAGTAGTGCTTAAAAAAATATTCTTAAAAGAAAAGAAAAAGTTTTAAAAATGCTTTGAAAGACGGTTAAGAAATTTCAGAGCTAACCGGCTCTGATACCAATTGATAGATCGTTAGAAGCGATAGAGGGGGGGGTGAATATCACTCGTTTTAAAACTTTTCTTTTCCTTTTCAAATCAGAAATGTGCAGTGGAACTTAAAGAAAGAGACACATTTATTTATTTCGTTCGGAGCCTAGCTCGACTCCTACTCGAAGGCCCGCGGTCCTTGACCACACCGATGGGCAAACAACTATAACACTTCTTTCCGAAACCTTCGGAGAGAAGTGGATCGTACAGTTATAAGGATGTAAGATAGTAACACTCTACTATCTTATAGAATTAAGTACAATACAAAAAGAAATATACCGACAATGGAAATTTAAAGTCGAAACTTGGTCGGATGGAGTAGATTTGCAGGACTGAAGAGAATTCGTAGCACGACAAGCTTGCAGACAGGCACTTGAATAGATCAGAAAAATTATTGTTTTGGCCTCTGTCTTCGAGTCTGAATTTATAGGTGTACTGGAGGTTCAGTCGACCGAACCCGCTCCCTTCCTTCCTGGCTGAAGTTCGAAGCTGGCTCAATCTTTTGCATTTACTGGTCTTTAATGGTTCGGTCGACCGAACCCCTTTTTCAGTCGACCGAACAAGCTTTTCCTTGTTCGTCAGAATCTGTCGTGATCTTGATTTAATGCAGCTTTAATGTTGATTGGATCGGTCAACCGATGTCTAGGTTCGGTCGACCGATCAGCCCTTCTTTCCTTTCCTTGCTGATCGGTGCTGACAAACTGGCTTAGCTGAGTCACTAGGTTCGGTCGACCGATCTTACTATTCGGTCAACCGATCCAACATAACCTGCAACACAGATGTTAGACCAAAACAACCTGCAACACATATATTAGCATAATAGTATAATAATGAGAAATAAAAGAACAGTAGAACTGTTCTTGATCTCAACTTGGAAACCTTCCCGGTTTCTTCAGTTGGATCAGCGACCTAAGGTTGTTCCCTTCGGGAACCCGACCTCACTGTCGCTCCTCCAGTTTGTTTACCTTAACCTACCTGCCAAACTTTGATCCTCTAGATCTAGTTTGAACTTTTCACTCAGTCTTGATCGGCTCCCCAGGACTTTTCCTTCGGTCCTCCAGACCTCTCGATCACTCTGCCAAGCCTCGATCCACTTGGACTTGCACCCGGGTTCCATGACTTGCTAAGATTTCTCTGCCTAGCCTCCAGCTAGGACTTTCCCGGTTGAGTAAACATCCTGCACACTCAGTCAACTTGTTAGATCATAACAAAACTTAACTTGAACCTTTGACAACATCAAAACTCAGGTTTGATTCTGGTGCAGCATGCATCAACAGGGGGTGCTGGCCCTAGCAAAGGAGAAGGGGGAGGGGCACCAACCCTAGCTAAGGAGAAGGGGAGGGGTGCCGACCCTTTGCAAGGGAGAGGGTGGCGCCGACCCTAGGTGGAGAGGAAATGGAGGGGTGCTGGCCACAAGGAGGAGAAGAGAGAAAATTAGGTTTTAGGAGCCACCACCTACTCCTTTTTATAGGCTTACCGTCAGTTACAAAGAAAGAAAAATAACCGAATTCTGTTTAGAAAAAAATCTCCCTTTCTATAACCAAGTTAAACCAAGCCAAGTTAAACCAAACCAAGTTAAACCAATCCAAGTTAAACCAATCCAAGTTAAACCAAGCTAAGTTAAACCAAACCAAGTTAAACCAAACCAAGTTATGGATGGGTGGATGCGAGGCTTTATATAGAGGCTACAACAGGGATCTAGAGGAGAAATTGATTTAGGCCTCCTAATAGGCTTGGGCTTCTTGTGTTCGGCCCGAACACTCAACCCAAGTCCATCAATAATAACTCATACCACTAAAGGGTTATTATTAAACTACCGCATCAATCCCATATTACAATATAGGCTCCTTCTTATCATGAGTGCGTTAATCTTCCTGTGTTTAAGATATCGTATGCCCGTTAATTAAATGAGTTACTGACAACTCAATTAATTAACATCTGATTCCAAAAGTAGTATTACTCAACTTTATTATCATCCCAGACAAAATCCATCTGCAGGATTTACATGATAATCCTTATGAGCTCCTTAAGGGGGCATCATCAGCCTAAATAATTAGGACACAGATTTCTTCTATAATCGACAACACACCATATAAATATACTATCTCTCAACTTATCGGGCCTATTGATTTAACGAATAAATCTCACCCATTAATAAGTTAAAGAAATAAATACTAAGTATACGTGCTTGTTATTATATAGGGATTAAGAGGACGCATATCCATAATAACATAGGTTTTGTTCTTTTACATAGTCAGTACAAATTGAACAACATCAAATGGTCCTGCTCAATACACACATAGTGTACTAGTGTAATTTTATAGTCAAGACAGACTAATACCAAATTACACTACAACTGTTCCAATGGTTTATCGCAATCCATCTTGGTTGTGAGCTACTATTTATAATTTATAAGGAACTGATAATATGATCTTCTGTGTGACACCACACACCTGTTATTTACAATATAAATTAAATGGACAACTACATTGATATATATATATATATAAAATGTAAACATTTGACCAAAGTGATTCTCATTTTAAAATATTTCAAAACAAATGTTTATATAAAAGTCAGGCTTATAATATACTGTTGGAATGTATACTAAAAGCCTAGTTTTTTGTATAAACATTTACTTATAAATAAGAATCATATTAGTCAAATATCTACATTTATAAGCTAAGTGTAGTTGTTCAATTAATTTATATTGTAGATAACATAGTGTGTGGTGTCACACACAGAAGATAATGTTATCAATTCCTTATAAATTATAAACAGTAACTCACAACTGAGATAGAAAGGAACAAACCATTGGAATAGTTGTAGTGTAATTAGGTATTAGTTTATCTTGACTAATAAATTACACTAGTACACTCTGAGTGTATTGAGCATGACCATTTAAGGTAAGTTCTTTTTATACTGACTTAATAAAAGAATAAGACCTTAGTTATTATGAAAGTGTGTGCTCTTAATCCTAATATAATAACAAACACATATATTTAGTATTTATTTCTTTAACTTATCAAAGGATGAGATTTAGCTCGATAAATCAATAGGCCCGATAAGTTGGGAAATGATATTACTTATAGTGTGTGTTGTTGATTATAGAAGGAAAATGTGTCCTAATAATCTAGGTTGATAATGTCCCCAAGAGGAGCTCATAAGGATTTGTTGGATCGTGAAGTTTCGATAGAAGGGGGGGGGTGAATATCGATTAAAAAAATTCGTTCGAAAAGAGTTACGCGCGGCGGAAATAGAAAAACAACGCTAACACAAACCAGTTTTACTTGGTTCGGAGTCTGTGTCAACTCCTACTCCAAGGCCCGCACACAAGGGTGCTTTCGGTGGGCAATCACTAGTAGTTTGAAAAATTATTACAAACTAAGTGCTGAAATGCTAATGAAAATTAAAGCGATATCGACAAGAAAATTAACCAAAGAAGAAAGAGCGCGTTGTCGGAGCTTTGTTAGCGTCGCAGGAGCGCAGAGCAGCAGAGCAAGCAGTATAAGATCTCTCTTTTTCAGTTGTATTTGAAGCTCCCCCCTGACCCTCCTTTTATATGAGGCTCGGGGCGCCCCGGATCCCTTCCGGGCGCCCTGGTGAGACGTGGCAGGTCCAACCAGCGAGCTCCATGTGGCGACGCGCGATCTGGATAAAAATCGCCTCCCGGGCGCCCGGATCCCTTCCGGGCGCCCGGACCACCTTTCTCTAGAAACCAGCTTTCCTGCAAGACAAGGTTAGTCCGAGGCAAATAAATAATGTATATCCTGCAAAACAGAGTGTTAGCATAGTTTATACTTTAATCAAAGAAGATTATGACTTAGATTCCGTCTTTCCGAGACCGGAATCTAGTCACGATATCGACTTAGATATCCGAAATAGATCTAAGCCAGATTGACGCCTAATGTTCCCTTCCCGGGAACGCGTCCTCACAGTCACTCCCTTCTAGTGACTTACCTTTACTCACCTGTCAGACGTCCGGTCAGCCCTTCGATCCGTCTGGACTTCTCGCAGCTATCCGGTCAGCCCGTCGACCTAGCTGGACTTCTTGCCAAGCGTTCGGTCAGCCCGTCGACCCGTTTGGACTTCTCGCCAACTATCCGGTCAGCCCGTCGACCTAGCTGGACTTCTCGCCAAGCGTCTGGTCAGCCCGTCGACCAGCTTGGACTTTGTGCCAGACATCCGGTCAGCCCGTCGACTTGTCTAGACTTTGTCTGCACACTCGGTCAGAGTGTTAGATCACGACAAACATAACTTAACCCGATTTATCATTCATCAAAACCTGAGTTAGACCGTTAGTGCTAACCGCACCAACAGAATTGTCATGTTAAACCCTGCAGGTGGACTTAGTCCGACATGATAATAAGATTAAGTGGTACTACTCTTGGACTAAGATATTAATTAAAATGAGTTGTCAGTAACTCAATTAATTAGTGGACATTCGACATCTAAAACACAGGGAGATTAACACACTTATGATAAGAAGGAGCCCAAAATGTAATTTGAGATTGGTGCAGTAGTTCAATAATAATTCTTTAGTTGAATGAATTATTATTGATGAAATTAAGTTGGATGTTCGGGGCGAACACGGGAAGTTTAATTTCATCGGGAGACCAAAACCAATTCCTCTTATCGGTCCCTATCGTAGGCTCTTATTTATAAAGTGTGATACCCACCTATACCCACTTTCCTACTCAACCTTAGGTGGTCGGCCAAGCAAGCTTGGAGTCCAAGCTTGGGCCGGCTAAACCAAAGGTTGAGCCAAGTCAAGGTGGCTGACCCTAGCTTGAAGTCCAAGTTTGGTGTGGTCGGCCATGTAAAGAATAAAAGAGATTTTATTTAAAATCTTTCCATATGTGGAAGTCATGGTTTTAAAAGAGAGTTTAAAATTAAATCTTTCTTTTTATAGTTTTCTATAAGAGATTAAGTGAAATGTTTGGTATCTTTCCTTATTTGTAGTTAAAAGGAATATTTTAATTTTTGAGAAAACTTTCCTTTTTTAACCATCCTCATGGTTTTAAAAGAGAGTTTTAAAAATTATAAATCTTTCCTTTTATAACTTTCTACAAAAGATTAAGTGAAAGTTTTGATATCTTTCCTTATTTGTAGTTAAAAGGAAGATTTTAATTTTTGATAAAATTTTCTTTTTATGAAACCATCCTCATGATTTTAAAAGAGAGTTTTAAAATTAAATCCTTCCTTTTATAGTTTCTACAAAATATTAAGAAAAGATTTGATGTTTTTCCTTATTTGTAAATTGAAAGGAAGATTTTAATTTTAGAGAAAACTTTCCTTTTTATAAATCATCCACATGTTTTAATAGAGAGATTTTAATTTATAAAAGTTTCCTTTTATAACCAACCATGAAGGAAAAAATTATTAGATAAATTTTTATTTTAAAAATTTTTGAAAGCAAATAAGGAAGTTTAATTTTGTGTACAAAATTTCCCTTATTTGGAGCTCTTGAAGGTGGTCGGCCATATAAAGGGTTAAAGGAAATTTTAATTAAAATTTCCTTATTAACTAAAGGCAAAGAATATAAGGGAATTTTAATAATAATTAAATTTCCTTATTTGCCAAGACGAAGGAATATAAAAGAGGGGGTAGAGGTGCCTTCACCTTAAGAACTCTCTTCTATTTTTCCCCTCTCTTTTCTTCCTTAGTAGTGGCCGTCCATATGATCTCTCCATCTCTTCCTTTACTTCCTCCTTAGTGGACAAACCTCATCAACCTCTAGGAGCTTGTTTTGGTGGTCGGATCTAGCTTGGAGAAGAAGATGAGAAAGGAGGTTTTGTTTCCTAGTTTTCCTTGGAGCTTGGTTGGTGCCCGAGACTTTTAATCTCTTGGAGAAGCTTGCTTGGCCGAATCTTGGAAGAAGGAAGAAGAAGGGCTTGGGTGGTTCTCTTCTCGGTAGATCGTCGCCCACACGACGTCCGAGATAAGAAGAGAAATACGATAGAAGATCGAGAGATTATTGTTTACAAAGAAAGGTATAACTAGTAATTTCTATTCTGCATCATACTAGTTTTCTTTGTATAGTTTTTGAAATACCAAACACAAGAGACATATGATTCTAGGTTTCGAATTTGTGATTCGAGTTTGTGTTTTTTTTTTGTTCTTTCGAATTTGTGATTTGATTGTTCCTTTTGGTTAAACCTAGGGTTATATAAGGAAATTAAATATTAAATTTCTTTAAAAGGCTTTGTTTAAGCGGTGGTGGATGATCTCATACCCAAGAAGGCCTAGTCCTCGCCATGCAGTCCTGGAAGCCAATTTTAGAAATTAATATTTAATTGAATTTATAACATAGGTGGGTTTGGATCAATAATGTTAAGTATCGTTTGCGATCCAAGTCTAAACCACTAAGAATAAATAAGTTAAATTTGGAATCAATAATGTTAAGTTCCGTTTGCGATTCCTAATTTAATTTCTAAAAAACACAATAGGTTGTTAGTATAGGTTCAGGACTTGTACAAAATTTTGGTACAGGGGAACCAGTATGATATTTCGAGTTTCAACTAACATATACATCCCAATAGAAATGGTTAGCTAGTAGTTGCAGGATGATACATCCACTTGCACTTGCAATACCAAAACCATAGATTAACATCCTATTCTTCTATGACTTTCAGTGATTTGATAAGCTAAGAGAAGGAACTACTTACTTGGATCTAAGAAGGTGAGTGTGGTTGTAAAAGGGGTTGCTTATTCCATCTCCTAGTCAGACCGCTACAGAGAGGGAACAAAGAGTGCTGAGTCAGCCCGCTACGAAGAGGTAGTGAAGGTGGGTGGTTTGACGAAGATGTTTGATAACTATCATTTGATCATGATATTTTGATTTATATAAGCATACCATTTGATCTTCTCATGTGTTAATTCTATGTTTATATCATATTTCATGAGTTATTTTTATTTATAGACTTAATTACAAATTATCTTATATTTACAATATTTTATGCCAATATTTGGATATATTCTTTGTAGATATCAAGGGATCATGGATCCAAGTCAAATCAGACCAAGTTGGGCTCAAATATGCATTTAGATGGGAATATCAAACTCTAGAGCAATTTTAATCGTTCATTCAATATCCAAGAATATCTAAGTCATCTATCAAAGATTTGTCCCATCCAAGTCAAAGAGAGGGTAGATCACTACCATTGATCAAGATCGGGAGCTTCTTATCCAAATTTGAAGTGATCCAATCGTTAGATGAGATCTGAAGCATTCTTAGCCGTTGATTCAGATCTCAGATTTGATTTAAATGAGAAGGTACAATGCTCTTTTTCATTCATCAATGTCTCTCACGTTAAAATAGAGGCGGACACGAGTTGCTCCAGCGATCCCATTTCTTTCCACCGCCGACGAGCAAGTGAGGTCAAGGGTGCTTCCTTTCCTCCGGTCATCATCCTCTCTTCCGTCGGTGACGCCACTTCAACCATCTGATCTCTAGCTTGGTCGTGATTCCTGAGCGAAGAAGAAGAAGCTGAGAAGTAGTGCAATATGAAGGTTTGATCCTGATTCCCTCTCCGTCCAACCGGTGATCTTCTTCCTATGAAGCTCCGACCGTAACCAAATGGCAAGAGATAATTCTTTCTATTTCCTCTTTTGATTCTAGATTTCTGTTTTATTTCACTATATCTGCATATATCTGAGCTGATCGGTTCTTCACTAATTGCAAGATCTTGATATCTTTGTCAAGATCAATAAGTGCTTGGGGATTCTCAGCTCACCTTGGTTCATTATTTTCCTCTTCTGATTTCTGCATCTCGATTCTTGCAATTTCGAGCCAAGTTTCTGTTTCCTTTACTATTCAGTTTTATAGACTTGAATTAGTTTAGTTAGATAAAGGTTTGGATCTGTTTTCTTATCTTCAATTTAACTGAATGTTTGTTAGCTCCACTGATGGAGATCTGAATCTGTTTCTATTTTGATGTTATCCGGTTGCAAAAATCCGAATTGTTTGATTTGATCTTGTTTAGTTTCCAATCTACTTGGATCTGTTAATGATGTAATCCATGTCATAAAGTGGCAGTATGTTATGGGTTCATGATTAATACATAGATAGGATTTATTCTATTGCATTAAATTTAATTTTATATTTGTCTTGCTATTTTATTCCTTAGTTTAATTCCGTTGATGATAATTTTCATAACATAGGGTGACAATACGTTGCAGATTCATTGTTGATGATTAGTTAGGGTTTCCTTAAATTGCATTAGGTTTAGTCTCATTATTTGCTTTACTCTTCATTTGTCAGTTTAAGAACTCAACTCAACTCCAAAACTCCATGTTATAATAAATTGATCCTAAGATTCAATCATTGTTTACACTCCTTGAGAGAGACAATTCGGGGCATTCCCTATGCTTCATTAGCTTAGAGGGGTTCGATGATTATTTGATATCAATTCACAATACAATCGGGTTTATCAATGTTCAATGGGAGAGGGATTCAACATAGTGGGGTTAGGCAGAGAGGAGTTCGAAGGAGAGATTAGGTGGAGTGGAGTTCGCGGAGAGGGGGCCGCTAGCATAGAGATCATGAAGAGATCAAGAAAGAAAAATGCGCAAAGATCATGGACAAAAATGCTTAGGGTTCAAGAAGGCAGGGGGGATGCAACAACAAAAAATAGCGAAGGGGAAAAAGTGGCTAAGGAAAAAGATAACAATATTTAACAACACTTAATAGACAACGATTTTTAAAAACCATTATTGTAACCTCAAAATAGCCCCCCAAAAAATAACTCAACGACAATGATTTTTCATAAGCTATTGTTTTTGATTAAAAAAACAAAGCTCAAAGATAACGATTTTTGTTAAAATAGTTGTAAAAAGGTAAAAAAAAAAAATAATGGTTTTAGTATAAAATCGTTGTCTTTTAAGTGTTATTGATTAAGAATTTTCTTGTAGTGTCTGGATAAATCACAAAAGCACAGTACTAAATCATCGGTAATCGACCTCCATAATCTTCATCGTCCCTATAAGCAGAGAAATAGCTACATTGGGACTAGGGTTACAGTTGCACCCCTGGAATTTGCAAAAAAAAATAATACACTAGAAAAAAAATTACAGAGACCTAATTATAAATTTTATTTTTTTAACCTTTTCACAAAAAATTCAATTAGAATCCACCAACCAAACATTTCTTTCCTGAGTTGAACCTTATTTTTCTCTATCTTGTATTTTCTTCTTCCTCCCCTAATCCCCTTTTTATTGTTTCCCTAACTCTAATTTAGCCATCAAAATCCTCCCTGCACGTCACTGTCATTGCCAACCATGTTGCTATAGCCGTCGTCACACACTATTGTTGTCAATGCCACCGTCATTTGCTACCAGCGCCGCCATCATTGCTTCCCCGATGCTCTATAATAAACATTTTTTTTATTGAGATGAAGTTTTCTTACTTAATCTCTTTCTATTACAGATTTAAGTGTGGTGAGGGGTAATCAGTCTTGTAATGTAATAAAAAATTGCATTGTAAGAATGATTACTTTATTTTGTACAATTTTAAAGCTATAATATAATGTAATGTAATCTGAATTCTAAAAGGTAATAAAGTTTTATAATATGAATTATAAGGCTAACAACACGTAATCCAATTACATTCTAAGCCTAATATTTAACTCAAATTTAAATATTAAATATACCCCTCTAGTTCTTTCGATTAAACCAGCCAAGTCTAGTCGCTGCATACTCCACCTCCAACACTAGGGATGTTGAGTCCAGCCGCTTGGAGAGGTGTCGTACTGAGCAATGTTATAGTGTGGGCTCCCGAGAGGATAATCATCTCAACCTAGGTCAACCCTTCGCCAGTCATCGCAGAGACCGCGCTCGCCTCCATGAATTTGTCGGAAAAATCAAAACTTTGGCAAAGGAAAACGAGCACAATCGGAGATGCTTGACAAAGGGCAGTGTCGACCACATCCTCTCTACCCTCTTCAGCAGTTGGGGTGATGAGGAAATCCTCTCCACATTAGCCTTATTTCTCCCCTTGGATCAAGAAACATATCGGCATATCAAATAGAACAAGTCACTCCTTTTCGTGGTCTCCTTCCTTGAATCTGGCGATTTTGATGCGAGGTTCAATGCGGAACTAGTCTTCAAAAAGCTAACATCTTCTCTTTCGTTGGAGCGGATTAAGGTTCTCGCGAGGATAGACGGGATAATCGAGGCACTACTGAAGCTAATTGAGAAGTCGATCTCATCGCGGACCACCAAGGTGGCCCCTAGCGGTGGCATTCTACCTAGTCTTGACCCATGAGAGGATCGCGACTAAGGTTTCAGAATCGGGGATCGCCCCCTACTACTCAAGATCCTTGTCGACGCCAACAGGAGCACCTCCAAGAAAGCTCTAGGGGTGTTGGATAACACTCTAGGCTACAGCCATGGTAGGGAGGCGGTGTTGGTACTGGTGAAGAAGATGTTGCGGGTGTCAGAGATGGCGATGCAATTCATTGTGTTAGTGTTGTGGAAGCTCTACAAGAACAAGAAGCAAGGTGAGCGCATCACGAAGGCCATCAAAGTTAGGGCCTTCTAGAAGCTTCTCATTCTTGTCTAGGTCGGGTGCTCTGCACCGATGAAGGAGAAGGTAAGCGAACTACTCATGCTACTAAACACACACAGGAGAAGCTCGAAGTGCACAGAGTGGATGGATTTTGGGGGATTAAAGAAGTCCTTCTAATCGCTAACCCTAAGATATTTTTGTCATTTTTATAATAATATGAATTACATTCCTTAATAAAAAATAATAGATACCAAACAAAAGAATATAATCACTCTTGTAATCAAATATGACAAAAAAAAGGTGATTTGCTCGCCTTCAGCGCCCCCGTTAACCTTCCCTGAGCTAACATGGAGTTGGTAAATCATGGGTGACTACTAGCTATTGGTCTAGTGGACAAGACATGGGGGAAAGCATGCTCAGACTGCTGAGCTTTAGCCCTATGACCTAACATGGCAACACCCCATGCCTCAACCATCGCACCATCCCGAGGGGACCACCCTTGTAATAAAAGATTACATACATAGTATACAACTCTTTGACCCAATGTAGTAATATAATATTAATTACATTATATTATAAATTTTATTACATTATAAGTTTGAGTACCTTACCCCTAACCAAACGTAGTCATAGTGTTAAATTTTTAGATATTGATATTTTTGTTTGCTAGTTAAATATGTCAGTATTTATAGATATTGAGGTATTCTGTATATTTGATGTTTGATTTGTTATATGAAGGCAATCAGTTTCATTGACAACTATTCAAAAGTTTGATCAATTGAATCACATAATTTATTACATTGATAGATTCATCATATAATTGATTACAAGAAAATATGTAATTAATGACAGAATTTAATTATTGTCGACCATATATAAATCAAAATAAATTACAACTACTAATTTAGCGATGAAAATTAAATTCTGTCATAAATTCCGTCTTTATACTTATTTAACCTATTTAATTAGTGACAAAACTTATTTCATCACTAAAATAACAACGGAATTAAGTTTCCGTCGCTATTTTAGCTACGAAATTAAGTTTCCATTACTAATTGACTTTCTAATTAGGGTTTCATTCCCAATATTTTCTTCCTGGAGCCTTGAAATCTTCTTTTCTGATTGTCTCCAATTTTTAACATCTTTTCTGATCTTCAGCATGCTCCTCTCTACTCCGATCTCTGACACCGACACACATCCCGTTGATATGCTCGATTGCCTCCCCTTCCTTGTCCTCTCTTAGTGACGGCTTGGTGACTGCCTCATGACGAGGTCTCTCCTTGGTTGCAGCCTCGCAGCGAGGTCATGAGGTCGGGCATGACCTCAGCAGCATACCCTCAGCCATGGTTGGCTTGAATTCACCGTCTTGAATTCACCCCGTCTGATTGCAATGCTAACTACACCACTGCCTATAAGACCATCCAACGCTGAATCAGTACTCTTCTCGTGAAGGCAAACTAGTGGGCTTTTTTCCGCTTATAGATATTTAATATGCATAGATTATATATACTTTTATGCTTGTTTTGACGTACATTTACTTGTATTTTACTAGTATAATCTATGATTATTGCACTTTCTTTCATTGTAATATTATATTTCCACTTCTTTGTTGGAGATCTATTTTTTTGTGTTTTCTTATTGACAGGATGCACTTTTGGAGTGAAAACGGTGTTGATAGATAATTTAGAGAATAAATGAAGACAAAGGGGCTTGGTCGTGTGGAATCCACACGGTCGTGCCACTTACCAGAGGAGGAGATGACCCCGGCCGTGTGGATTCCACATGACCATGAAATAAAAGCAGAGAAGAAGATAGCCCTGGCCGTGTGGATTCACACGACCATGTGGGGTTCTAGAGGCAAAGTAGACTCTAGCCGTGTGGATTTTCCAGAGTCGGAGTCGACCTTGGCCATGTGAATCCACATGGTTGTACCATCGGACCAGACTGTGGTCATGTGGTTTCACATGACTATGGTAGACTAGTGCCTAATACTATATAAAGGGGTTTTCTCCTGTTTACTTATTTGGGGATCTTAGATCCATCTTGGATCTTAGGGAAGGGTTCTCCCCCTTGGGGGAGCCCTAGGCTTCATCCTCGCCAATCTTCACCTATCCATCTACCTCCAGAGCAAGGGAATACCTCCAAGGACACCACGCTTCAAGGATAAGCATTCTCTTACCTCTTAATTCATGTTTTAAGTTGTAGATGTTTTATTTATTGTTTCTTGGTTGTATCTCCCTTGTAATGAAGTAGATATCTAGATCTAGCATGTAGAAAGTAGTTATGTTATGATATCGATGTATAAACTTGTATTTAGACATTTTCCTATGTAATGATGTGTTTACTACATGTTCTATGTATTATGCCTTTTATATGTTTGATGAAATGTGCCAATGGTGTAAACATGTAGACATGAGAGGTTTATCTCTATTTTAATGTTGCTACTAGACTAGATAATCGGGAGATCCTTAGTGACAGAGGATACTCATTCAATTTGACATATTATATATGCCCTTAGTGACAAAGGACATTGATACTTACCCACTTTCTAGAGTCAAAAGATCTTAACATGGGGGCTAATTTTTATTAGGACATTCTAATAGTGGATACTCCAGTGTTGCTGTTAGGAAGTGACAGTGTAATCTAGGAGCGTATGACCAAGGGGTCATAGTGACAGGAATTCCCTCTTAACCGGACTTTCTAGATTACATCTCTATTTAATGACGTTAGAACTTGGGTAGACTCTCCGGTGCAACCTACACGGGGGTTGTGTTGGGCTTTAGTTATAATCCCTACACGAGTGTAAGCATGAAATTAGGTAGATGAACAATGCATAGAGACATTCACTAATATCGTAACAAGACCGAAATCCTAACATATATCATCCATCCCTTTCCAAGATCATCTTTTATTCCTTCTCTCTCTCCTTCTCTTTAATCTTTCTCTTATTCTCTCTCTTTCTTCCAACCAACCTTACGTTTGTTTAAGAAATTTGCTGTACAAAATTAACTAGTGCTTAATCAACAGTTTTTGTGGGATTGATATTTTTATTACTGACGATGTAGTCGTGTACTTATGGCCTCGTAATAATACTTCGGCCCATGACCGCCCAATCCAAGTTTTTCACTAAGTGCAATGTCAAATATGCCCTAACAAAGGATAAAACCTCAGTAATATGAAAAATCTCAATTACGCTTTAACTGTTGCACCATGCCGAGAATAACAAATTGTACATACCTTAGGGTTTTTTTTCTTACTTTCACATGCTAATTCAAGACTATAATCAAGTGGTGGCTTGTTTAAGGAGTCAACTATAATTACTATTGATGTATCAGGGTTGATTGTACTGGATAATGATATGGAGTGGTTAGACTCTTTAAATGGTTAATCAGGTATTTAAAGATCGAATTATAGTTGCTATACACTATGAATATTTTCTTTTATTGGAATGATAATTTTAAGAATGCTAACCATTTAGATGGGCATTCACGATTAGGATTGACACATAAGTGATTATTGTTATATATATATTTTTTAATTTAGATATTCAATTTTCATGATCGAATTAATCTTGAAAATAGATCATTTATAGACAACCTTATAAAATTTTTTCACGTACTATAAATTAAATTCAAAAAGTACAGATATCCACAATCCAACCCAACCTCATCTATAGTTCGAGACATCCAGAATGCCAAATGTGAGAATCGAACTATCCGTGCATGAATTTTCCGTCTTATCATTTACCATTCCACGATACCCGGCCCTGTGAGTTCATCGCACCTTCTTTTCCTTATATTTCAAGTAATTAATGGTAGCAGTTAATTATCAAATCAAACCTAAGAGGAGATAACAATCGATCCACCTTACTGATTACATTTCTCCTACGGATGGCTTAATACAATCGATCAAAGCAATTAAAAGGGTAAGTAAAAAAGGATACACCTAATAATATTTCATCATATTTTTTATTTTAATGTTATTATAACAACTATTAATTAACCGTTATACTATTATAACACTTACAACAATATAACTAATATTTAGTTATTAATTGGACTAGTTTTAAAGTAATTTTTATCATTTATATAAATTTTAATTAAGTTTAAATAATTTTAAATAAATCAATTAGATTTTTTTAATATAAAATGATAAATGTATAATATTTTAAATTAAGTTGAATTAATTAGGTGTTATAATAATATTATTATTAATAATAATAATTTAAAATAAAAAATTTAAAATTCTTTTAAAAAATAATTTTTAAAATCAATTGGGAGAGATCTAGACATCAAAATTCAAAAAAAAAAAAACAAAGCCTTGTTTTTCTCGGTGGTTCGGAGAGAGATTTATATCACGGATCGTAGCTAGAGCAGTCGCGGTTTCACTCCATCTTATCGTCTCTAGGTTAGAGCTTTTCGACTTTCGACCATGTCGTCTTCTCTTCTCACCGCCGCCCCTTTCCTTCACCCATCTTCCTCCCGCACTTCACCTCCATCTCTTCGCTTAGATGGCTCTTCCCTCCACTGGAGCCTTCCTTCCTCCCGGAGGAGCGGTGCCGCGCTTGGTATCCGCGCCGTTAAATGGGAACCCTCGAAGGTCTCTGTCTCTCCCTCTCCCTCGTGAATCGATTCTCCCGTCAGAAACTCACTTCCTTTATGATTTGTCTCTCGATCAGGTGGCACCGCAAGCTGATCGGGTCCTTATTCGTCTAGAGGAGCTTCCTGAGGTTTTTCTCTTTTTTTTCCGTCTCTGGTTTATATTTATGTTCCCGTTGTTTAAGCTACTACAAGATTTTGCGTCGTCAGATTTGGCCTCGTCGTTCTCTATGATGACAATTTGTGTTCTTAATTTTGCCCTGTATCGAAGATGAAGATTGCACTTTATATAGGGATGTGGCAGGTAGTTTTAACAAGAATTGCAATTTAATCTTTGAACTCGAAAATTGTATCTTCTTTCAGAATATTTCTACCAGCTTCCCGATTTGATTATGCTGATGGACGCATAATTGCCAGAATTGTCTCTTTTTAACGTTTAGTTTTGAATAAGTATATGCAAAATTACGTGGTTATAGGGACTAGTTGTTAGCTTGTGCCATAGGAATGGGGAATTTAGGAGGAAGAGAAAGCACCGTCAGATTTCTTCTGTAAATTCAACAAGATGCTAAGTTTGTTACTCAGTGCTATTATTTTGTTCTTCATGCTAATTGGTCAAGTTCTTTGATCAGAAATCTGCTGGAGGTGTATTACTTCCAAAGTCAGCTGTTAAATTTGAACGTTATTTAATGGGCGAAGTAAGAAACAATAAATTCGTCTACTTATGCTATTTATGTTAGCCAACAAGTGACTATCCTCTAAGATGAAATGTTTTTAACAGATATTGTCAGTTGGTTCTGATGTCACTGAGGTCGAAGCTGGGAAGAAGGTACTTTTTTAGTACATTTATTATACTTATTCAAATCAAATATTTGTGATGCTTAAATTCATAAGTGCATGAAGTAATTGTTTCTGAAGATAAATGTAATATTTTCTATCAATGAGTTTGATTTTATATTGTTGTCAAGGCAAGTATCTTAGATATAATAGTGCGGATAAGCTTGGCCATAAAAAAAAAAAAAATCTTTTCTTGCCAACTTTGTATATTTAGTAATTTAGTTGTTCGAACTTGAGCGTGTTTCGCTATAGATCATTATCATTTTTACTTAGTTAGCATTGCGTTTAACTTTGCCCTTTGCATTTATATGACCTGAAAGAAAAGAGTTTCCTATGATTATTGCTTTTATGATATCTTTCTTTTGAATAAAGTGGTGTATCATGCTCAAAGTCTTATAGTGGTTGTATACAAAAACAGTGAGAATTGCTGCCTTTTCTTATATATATTTTATATACCAATCTCTTTAAGCATCAAATCAATAGTGCGGGCTGCACATGAACACCAAAATATGTGTGGGTGCCCCTCTTTTAAAAATCTCTTAGCAGCACTTCCTTCCCTAACCTTCTTTATTTATTCGACTATGTGGGAGTTCAAATATGCATCAATGGACTTTAAAAAACGTATACCTAATTCACAATTTACATGCAAATTCATAATGCTTTCATTCTTCTTATCTGTCAACAAATTGGTTATAAAAGTACAATCAGTTCTCTTCAAAGCATTCATATGAGCTTGCCAATCTTTTTTAATCAGTCACTTCTTTCTTAAGTAAAGGTGTACCTAGTTTATAAGGTGTTGGATCTTTGCAACTCAGAGTATATTGCTTGCCTCTATCATATTGTGGAGAGGCTACATGAAATGGAATGTCTGCCTCATAGAACCGCCTAGCAAGATAGTGGTTTACTTTCTTCCTTGGCAAATTTACATTTGATGCTTCTTTGCCTGATGAGTATTGTGATGCCATGGCCATTTTAGATTACTTCTGTTGAATCGATTGATCAATCATTTACTTTTCCTTTTATTGCCCACTTCTTTGATGTATCTCTTTCCACAGAAATATAAACGTTTGCTCTTTCTTCTTTAAGCAACTTTGCCTTGTTATTCATCTTTTTCTTTTTCTTTCCTGCTGACTCCATGCATTTAAGGATCACTTTTTTTTAGCTTCAGATACTATCTTTTGGCATCTAAAACATTACCTTGAATATGAACAACTGTTGCTTGAATTTGTAGAATCCTTGGCTCTTCTTCACTATTGGAAATTCTCTCTCCTTGTTCTGCTTTCCTGGTTGTCTGACGACGCCTCGTTCATTTGCAGGTTCTTTTTTCGGATATTAATGCATATGAGGTATGTGGTATCATCACACTGTAACTTTTTGTTGTATTGATTTGAGATCTGCTTGATGCTTTATAGACTTGCTTAGCGGGGGCAATTTTTTTTTTATGTATATTTCACGTTACCTCACTTTTTAATTATAATTAATTCAACTTATTTGATTAAAGATTGTGTGTCATCTTTAAATATTTATATTAACTTGTTCATTATTTGTCAGTTGTCGAAATCATTTTCTGAAATGAAAAGTAGACTCTGACCAGAGAAGCATTATTATATTAAGAGTGCTTTCCTTGGTTGTGTATCCCTCTAATTTAGTTATTAAGAAGGTAAGAAATCAAAATTATGTGGGAGAGTTCTTGATCTGAACTAAGCTAATATAAATGTAAAGCAGCTCTTTGGTACAAATCATTTGAATTAGTATGGTAAGTCAAGAATCTTGAGCTACATCTAGAGCTTTATCTGACATTCTTATTCATAAGAGGAACTTAGTCCTGATATAATTCTCGATACAGGTGGACTTGGGAACGGAGGTCAAACATTGTTTTTGTAAATCTGGCGATCTGCTAGCTGTTGTCGAATAGATGGATTTCTAAATAATTTTGCGTGTTATGATATCATTCAGGGAGTCCATTAGCAGTTAAAACCAATTATTTTGGATACTCATCTACTTAGACATCGATGCTAATATGCTGGATGATGATTTCATTTCTTTTTGTATCGTGTTTTATGGATTGTTTTTTGATGATTATTGGAAGGAGTTGAGTGACTTGAGAAAATTAACGAAAATATATTAAAACATAAAATTTACGTTTTTTTTATGGATAATGATTAATGAGGCGTTATTTGTTTCTCTCGGGTAAGAATTAGGCCTTTCTTGTGCTATCTTAGTGGAGTGGATATTTGAATTTGCTATCTTGTATCATCCTCTATAAATTTAAATTTCGGCATGTTTTGAATGCAAAAAATCATTCTTGTTATCCGGTCATGCGGTGAAAATTTAAATTTGCTACTTGCATTCTGCATTTAAATGGAAGTCGTACTGGATGTCGATATCATTGTTATTGATAAGAATAATAAGGTAAGTATATTCTTACTTATGTTTTGTTAGGTTCACTTATGGGTTTGGAAATTAGTAAACATTTGTTATAAATAATAATTTTATTTTATTTTTTAAAAATAAAGGTTAAAAGAGACATGAAATAAATATTTATGATTCTGTAACATGTTTAAATTTATTAAAGATGATATTTCTCGACAATTTGGTATAATTAATAAAAATATTTAAAAAAATTGGGTAATATTTAAAAAGATGTTTGTCATTTGAAAAATGGTAAGGATATTTCTTTTTCAATTAAAGTTAGATGGACGTTTAAATAAAGTAACTCGTTCACTCCTTTTTCAATTAAAGTCTTTCTCAATTAAAGCCGGATGGATGTTTTATTTAAAATAAACTATTCGATACCCTTGGATTGAATTTTAAAATAGTACTAGTAGCTGTTAGTAGAAAGCTCTCAGAATGTGTAAAGATAATATTTATTTGAAATATCATAAGTGTTATGAAATTTTTTTAGTTTGTTTTGTTCATTGAATTGTTATTTGAATTAGGTCATTATTCTTTAATGAGTAAAATTAATATAAGATAATGATTTAACAATCAGTTACCTATTAGTTTTTACATAGTCGATTGTTTTAAGATGATATTTATTTAAAATGTAATGAGTGTCATAAAATATTATTTTAACCTAATTATAACTTCTTAATAAATAAAATCAATATAAAATAATGATATTGTTAGAAAAGTTAATAATTAGGTGGTATATATTGTAGCAGTTAATATCAGTTGCTATATGTTGTAGCACCTAGTAGTGGCTATTACAATCTAAATTTTAAAATTAGTCTAGGGGTAATTCAGATAGCTTATTTTAAATCAGGCGTTCATTTGATTTTAATTGAAAAAGAGACACATTTGTCCAATAATGGGTATATCCTTTTAATTTTTATCCGAAAAGAATTTAGGAACGAAATGGAATACGTTGCCCTTGCTCAGTGAAACATGTAGAAGCAGTTATCCAAATAGTGCAGTAGATATTGGGGCATGCCCAGCCGTTAGATAATTTACTTGATGCCGTTTAGATTTTTGCGATGTTCATTGCGTGCACACTATAACTATTAGCCAGTAGCTCTTATCACGATCACAGCATCGCTTGAACAATAGCTACTTGGTCATCTGTTAACCTATCATGCGAACTCATTTGGCTATAAAACTTGTCTTCTTTCCTTAGTGTCTTGGGGTCGATACCGGCTTAAATGGATATCTTCTGATTCGAATGTTAGTTATATGATGTCGAGGCTTCAATTCACTTGTTTTGGCTGATTGAATAATTGTTCGTTTAAAAATTTGAACCTATAGAATAGCCACTTTAATGGCGCTAGCTCCATGTTCATTCCGATAAAGCACAGTAGCTTGGGGCTCCCCTCTATTTCATGCACAATGCCAAAAGTTCTTTTCATAAATTGCGGAGAAAGTTAGAGAAAAGTGCGATATAATCTAATCTAATCCAATCCAATCCAAACAATAATTTTGTATATATATCCTATTGTAACAATAGGACGCTAGTGCCTAAAAGTAGAGATTTATCGGGATAGGACATGGTTACTTAGAGTTCTACCTTTGATAGTAAAGGAGGAATTCATCTATCTCAGTGGTCTCACGTAATTGATAGTATGACTATTGATGAGAAGATAAATTAGGAAGCTGTAGTTGATCAGTATAGGGGGAAATTTTATTCCTGATTTTATTGAGATTCGAACCCTTATTGTATGGTAATAACTCTGCCTGCACTAGTCAACTCAATCATGTCTCGGGTGCTTCGTAGAATTTTACCTTAAATCATATGATAATTGATTAAAGTTATAATATTTAAGATGTTTTAACGGGCTTATTTATTTCTCATTTAATGTCTCTGGCTAACCACTATGATATTGCATTTAAAAAAATAATATTACTAGGATGTTAGATTTTAGATAATAACATTGTGGTGTTATATTTGAAAAATATGATGTTGATTTTTAAAAATTAGCACCACTTTAATACTGCATAAACCCTAAGAAAATGATGTTAATATTTTAAATAATTCTATATTTTAAAAATCAACATCACTTTGATGTTATATAAATCCTAGGATAATATTATTAATTTTTAAAAATCAATATCATAATAATATTGCTCTTTGAATGTATCATCATCATCATGGGAAACTCGGTTGTCTGAACATGTCTTTTTTTATATCTTAGTCATTATACTAATGGCTAGTAATTATTCGTAATTTACTTTTTCTGTGTTAACTTAGAAACGAATTGGTAGGGTAGGGCGAGAGACTTACCATATTTGAATGTATCACCATAATAGTTATTGTTTGAAAGGATAAAATAAGAAATACGTAAGCTAACTTTTGATCAATTATTGTAAATCATAACATGTTTGATTAGGCATGGTTCGACTAGCCATGTGTAGTCTAAAGTTCGAACCTAGTGAAAACTTGTGTAAGCTCAACATGCGGGACCGAACGACCTAGTTAACACTCCTAGCTATTTGAAGACGCCAGCTAGAAAATTAACAGAGGGTATGGTGGAAAGAACATGGGGAGCTATTTCAGAAGGTACAGACTTGGGAGATGCGCCTTTCTCTCCTGTCCTCAGTGTTTGTGCTGGCCACATTCATCTCACCAGCTTTGCTCATGGTATGTGTATATATACCATACCGTACACTATATGTTATGTACATCTAATTTTTTTTATTTAAAATATTTTATATGTTTAATACTGTAATTCAATTCTTAAATTTTAAAGATAAAATCTTATTAACATAATTATTTTCTTTAAATAAATAAATGATCGAGACAACTTGAATCACCTCGACTGATAAGGGATGAGATGTTCATGACGGATGTGCAAGTTATATATATTATGTTATTTTATTTTATTTTTTAATTTATGGATACATCATTTAGGATTTTATCTTTAGAATTTAAGGATTGAATTATAATATTAAATATAAAAAAATCAAATAAAAATTTTAAATGTTCATGATGTATGACGTAAGATCTTTAGGGTATATGGTAAAAAAAAAAAATCATTTTTACCTTAGTCATTTGACAGTCTATTATAAACCGACTCTATAATATATGTGCCCTTTCATATAATATAAGGATACATGGTAAGAGATATTTGGGATATTCTTTATTAAAATTTTATAAAGGGTTTAATATCTTGTACACCTTTATCCTACATATTCTTGGATATCCCTGTTCGGACGTCCAGATTTCCGTCTGGATGTCCTGATTCAATTTTTTGAGCCAAGACGTCAGGACAGATATTCAGACGTTCGGACATGTGAGGAACACTCGGCCAACAGCTTCCTTTGTAGGGATATCAGAACAGCAGCTAGCCAAGGGGACGCTGTGTGGACGCTGTTGGTGTCTGCACGGACTTGCATGTGACCGAGAGATCTATCTACCAACGGAAAGCCACGATTTCCTTCCCTTTATCCTTCCATGTGCGAGAGGCACACAAAGAGGCGACATGACAGATAGCAAGAAGGCGAGGAGGGGGAAAAGCTGCAGCATTGCGAAGGGGAGGATAACAGAGGAACGTGGAAAAGCACGATACACAATTGGTCTCTTTTGCTTAGTCCATATGCGTGTTAATTGCGACGGAAAATTATATTCAAAAGCCACGAGACAAGCGAAGGTGCCCGTGTCTGCCGTCTGCAAAGGAGAGAGGAGCTAGTCTTCTCATCTCCGCACAGATAAAAACATGGACCAACGGTAACAATCCCCAAGCAGCTGGTTGGTTTGGTCGTCGTCCTCTGGAGTCTGGACGATAGTGACACTTAGTAATTTCTTAAATATTCATGATTTGATTTTACGATATACTATAGGATATTTTCCTTCGATTTTAAATGTTGTGCTTGAGCATTTTTAAATTTATCCTTAGAAAATTTTCATAGCATCGGATTTGATCATTTTCAAAATTACTCAGCAGCAGGTTATGTACATAAACAACACTTTACTGAAGGATGTAATAGATTTCAAAAATTATTAAAAGGCATACTGCTACACTTGCACATTATAGTATTTATCAGAAGATATATATTTTTTTTACTAAAAAAATGTAAAAAATTTCTCTCCAGTGTGGCTGACAGCCGCAACGATCCGCGTGAATGTAACCTCTGGTCTCACGGTTAGACTGGTTGCATAGCTCAGGAATTCTAGCCGCATGGTAAATCACACGATCAAAGACCTTTGACAGTGGGACCGAGCTAGGCAATCATCACCTTGGTTGCAACAAACCTAGCTACACTGCTAGGCCAGTTGCGACCGAGGTGGTGATCACGGACAGAATAACGGTTAGCTCTTAGTTTAATTGAATATAATTAATTCAAATAAGAAATACACCCCTTACCTTCTGATAAATATGCATCACATAAAATGATTAGTATATACGGCGAGTGTGAAAAAAAAACAACTAATGGCGCTCTCTGTTTGCTTGATGGCCCAATAAATGCGGCACCAATTCTACGGCGTCATTAAGGACATTGATTTCCAACAGCTGGCTTCCTGCTTAGAGATGCTCGATGGGTAACCAGGAATGAAGTGAGCATGCATGTTGTGGTCCCAGCTGATTAACAGACACAATAATATATATGTTTTTGGTCACTGAGTAGTGTAGTGCAAAAATATTTTGTAGGAATTGTGGTTTCCAGATTTAAGGTGAGTGAGATGAGGATTGGCGTTTCTCGAGCCATTTTAGGACGGTCCCCTCTCTCACACTTTCGAGTTCCATGTTCCAACTGCTTTGTCTTTGGAATGTGGTTGGAAATCATGTGCTTGGAGTTCATTTTGGTTCCAGTTCGCTGGCTGGCTGGCTGGCTGGCTGGCTGGCTTGCAGGCTGTTGGTGCGAATTGCCATAGGGAATTTTCTCAATCTAACTGAGGTTTTTTTTCCCCTCCATGTGTCTATTCCATGCGTCTAACTGGTCTGGGAGGCAGACAAGCGGCCCTATCCCGATTTATCCATCAGATAAATCTGGAAGCGTTCGTGATAATTCACCCAGTAGTCTATTCCTTATGTCTAACTAGTTCGAGAGATAGTTATGCGGCTCTACCCCAATTCATTCACTAAATAAATCCGAAGCCCTTGTGGCAATTCACCCAACAACTGGCCTTTACAATTAAAAATCTATTGTAAAGCCGGTTTAATCCCACACGTTACTTAAAAAAAATAATTAGTCAAGTAAAGTTGAATCTGGACGATTGATTCGATTTCATGAAAATTTTTGATCGACCGTTAAGGTAAATTAACAAAGTGTACATAGGTGTCCATGTTGTTACTATCCATTAAAAAAAAATTCGTCAAAGGTAGATTCATAATTCATTATCAGACCGGATGGTCTAACTATGTTATTGACACGTGTTACTGTACCGTGTCAGGGTGTGAGTGAGAAAAAGAAAGGAGACATGGTAGGAACATTTATCTACATAGATGATTTAATTTAATGATTAATAAAAAGGAGTGTCATTTTTTTTTTACTATTCTAATAAAAAAATTACCTATTTATTTTTTTAACCGTTTTTTTATTTTTTTGTTTAAATTAAGGATTAAAAAAACTGCCAATGAAATAAGGTCTAAATATTTTTTGTTTCGTCTATATTAACAGAAGGAAAAAGGACGAACACTATTAACGGCTTGCCATCCATCATCATACGTCTTCAACCAACCATCGTATTGTTGGTTTGTTCATTCGTCATCGCTCATCATTTACAAGCCCTCAATCATTGCTTCTCCTCGTCATCTAAACCAACTTTCTAACATCGTATAAAGAGACGAACAATGGAGATGTTGAATCTTTCATTCCTTCTTTCTTCTCTTATCGAAGATCATAAATTGTATCAATATTGTCCTCACACACATGCTGATATATTGATACCTACATATGATATTGCTGTAATAAATTATAAAGTCAATTCTCAATGTGAAATACATCGTGAGTCATCCGATCTCGTACAAAGGGCCAAAGGGTTGGTTAAGTTCCCCATAATGTATCTTCAGCTTTGGAAGGGCTCTCAAAGTGAGGATTATGACCTTTTCGGTAATAAATTGCATCAACATGCATCTCCCTCACATTGTTTCTCATTTCCCTTCAAATTCTTCCCCTTCTAAATAAACATAGTTTTTTGAAGGATTGGTGGAATGAGATGAAAACGAGAATCACTTATGATTTACTTTACAAAATTGGAAGTGTTAATCACTCGTTTTAATAAATGGATCATTTTATACCTTAATGAAGTTGGAAAGATTAATTTTAGTTTTAAAGAACATAATACTATTTAATAAGTCATCATTTGATAATTTAGACAAAAAAGACTAAAATGAGTTCATGTCAATCAATCAAGCAAGGTGACTAGTTTGATCAATTAGGCTAATCAAGTTAGTCTGATTGATCATGATAGGCAGATAAGTCTAGCTCATCAAGTTGATCAAATCTAGGGCTATAAATGAACTAAATATTCGTTAACAAGTTTGGTGTCCCGGTTTAATAAGAGATTATTTATGTTCATTCAATACACATAAAATCAATGATTTTGACAACCTTAAACAACTCGTTAACCTAAATCAATAAGTTTGAACATATATATGTTTAGCTCGTTAATATTCGTGAACAATATTTATAAATAACGTTTGTGAATAATGTTTATCAATAAAACTCTTATTAACTTGTTAAATAAACAAAAAAAAGTTTACAATAAATAAAATAAATTTATATCCTTGATTTCAATAATCAATCAAATAATTTAAAATATAAAAGTTTAAAATAATTAAACAAGTTTGAATTGAGAGCTCGATAATATCTAAACGAACCAAGTTTTTGTTAGGACTAACAGAGTTAGGGGGGAGGCGTGTGAATAACTTTCTTCAATTTCTTCTTTGCAACGGGTACTTAAAGTTTAGAATCCTACAATGCTAACAACTTGATTTACTTGATCTCCACCTTCTTGAAATGACTAATCCAGGTGCCCACACCAGTAGTTGCAGATTCCACTATGAACTTCTCCTTCTCGGAATAAACCGAAGGTGGAGAAACCTTTTACAACAGAGCTTTGAAGAAATTCTCAAAAGAATACAACAAGAAGAAGAAGAGAAAAAAGATTACAATGTGATTGATTCTTCTCCTCTTTATTGATTGAGGATTGAAGATGAGAGCTTCACAGGAGAATAGCAATAGAACTGTAGTATTTGTTGTGTCAAAATCTCCCCTTTTAAACTCTTCAAAATCTAGTTGTTTCTCATTTTTTCGTCGCTGCCAATCAATTGGTGAAGATCCCAATCAATTAAAGCATGTTTGGCATGCCCATTAAGCACTACCAACTCTAGATCAACGACTGAGATTATTTCATTTTGAATCTCAATCGATTGGTATCAAGCCTTGATCGACTACCCATCTTAATTGATTGGTTGATCTATTCGTGAACCTTTTGTTCTCGTGAAAAAATCTTCTCAATCGATCAACAAATTGATTTAATACTACAAAAATAATCAGGTTTACCAACGAAATCTTATTCCGTCAGTAATATTCTAATATTTTCGACTAAAATTTAATTTCGTCGGTAATATCCAATATTACCGATAGAAATTTCATTCCGTTGGAAATATTTTCGACAGAATTAAATTTCCATCAATAAAATAATAAAAACTATTTATTATCAAGAAAATAACGAGATTTTCGACGACATCTCATTTTCGTTGGAGATTACTGACGGAAATTAGATTCTGTTGGTAATTCTGAAAATAAAATTACGGCACTGATCCTTTTCGTCTTGCGCGCTCATCTTTCTCCTCTCCGGCGATTCCGGCATGATCTCTCCTCTCCGATGATCTTCGGGTAAGTTCTCTCCTTCCCGAGCCTTTTTCTCCCCTTCCCTACCTCTGCCGGTTGCCAGCACCGGTTGGTGGCTTTGCCGGTCGCCAGCACGCGGCTAACGGCTTTACTGATCACTATCACACGCCTGGCAACTTTGCTGGTTGCCAGCACGCGGCTGGCAGCTTTACCGGTCGCCAGCACGCAGCTAACGGCTTTACCGATCACTATCCCACGCCTGGCAACTTTGCTGGTTGCCAGCACGCGGCTGGTGACTGGCAGCTTTACCGGTCGCCAGCGCTACTGACGACTTTGCTAGCCGCCAGCCTCATGTTGGTGGATGTGTCGGCCACTAGCAAGCAACTGTGCGGCTGTGTCGACCGCTAGCAAGCGACCGCGAGGCTGTGTCGGCCGCTAGTAAGCAATCGACTGTTGTGCCGGCCGCTGGAACATCCAGCAAGTGATCGACCGCTGTGTCAACCACCATCAAATAGTCGATGGCTCTGCTTCAACGCGAAAGGATTAATCAACAGGTCACGGTAGATAAGCAGCTGGAAGAGTGAGAATACCATAGTTCAGTTAGTAGAAATACATGTCTAATTTGATGAGATTATTCTTTTGATATTTGAGTTTTTATTTCTTAGTTGTTAATATTGATTATCAAACAAACTACCATCTCGATATTCTTTATGTATTATCAAGCTTCAATAATATCATGAAAATAGAGGTTGAAATTATATAATATTTTGTTAGATACATATAATAGAAGGTAATGTTTTGTCCAACTGTAGTTGTGCCTTTTAGTTCATCCTTCATCCTTTAGGTGTGATCTTGGAGAAGACTATCTTCGTGTGAACCAACACATCTTCCCTTATGTGGTGGTTTACATGGTAGTTAGATGAGGCTATGCAGTTGGTTGTGGATTCTAATTTTTGTTATACTAACAAGAAATTAAGTGTTGGGTCACATGCTTTGTTCAATTGATATGATATTTTATTGACTCATGAACTAAGTATCAATCGGCTGGTGAACCTCAAAATCCTTTATGACCTTGGTTATTTGATTTCATTTAATTTGTTATCACATCTTCTAATGCAGTCAAAATCCAAACTAGGTACTAATCCAACATAACATCCAACATAGTTAGTTATAAGCTGACACTATCCTCTAGAATAATTTTAGATTCAAAAGCTACCAGATTATTCCATTGGGAAACGGATAAGATGAAGATATTCTTACAAAGAGATGAAGGTAGAACGAAACGAAAGAGAGATGAAGGCGCAACGAAATGAAAGAGAGATGAAGGTGGAACGAAGCAAAAAAGAGATGAAGGTGGAACGAAACGAAAGAGAGATGAAGGTGGAACAAAGCGAAAGAGACACAACATTGAATATGCAAAAAAATTTGTAGATGTGATAGCAAAGGGCTTATGGTCTGAAATGCATGACCATATTGCTTCACTTACTGAGCTCATTAGTTGTGGTTGCTTGACAGACTCAAGAAATTCTTCGTCTTCAGGAAACAACTTGGAACGAAGCGAAAGAGACACAACATTGAATATGCAACAAATTTTACAGATGTAATAGCAAAGGGCTTATTGTCTAAAATGCACGACCATATTGCTTCACTTATTGGGCTCATTAATTTTGGTTGCTTGAAGGACTCAAGAAACTCTTCGTCTTCAAGAAACAACTAGAGATTTTTGTTCTTCAATAAGTAGCTCACTACATCTTCATCACAGTCCAACAAGCAACCAAAACTAATGAGATTAGCAAGTGAAGTAATCTGGTCATGCATTTCAAACAATAAGCTCTTTGTTATCACATCTGCAAAATTTGTTGCATATTCAATGTTATGCCTCTTTCGCTTCATTCCACCTTCATCTCTCTTTCGCTCTGTCTATAATGGAAATAGAGGATGATCGATCAGGATGCGAGAAATAATGGTGTCTTTACCAAAATGCAAGCAGTCATTGCTCAATGGAGCTAGGCATTGCATCGTCTTGAATCACAAGAGACTCAAGACCCACAAAACTCACTTACCTTTTTTTATTTATCACTTATAAAACATGCAAAATATATTTATTCTATTTTGATATTAATTATAATTTGCTCACCTTTAATTGTATTATATTTCTTAGGAACAATTCGTCACCATCAGTAGATATCTAAAATATGATCTAGGTTTTTTTTTTTGACATTTAAAATTAGCTAAACATTATACTTTTTTAGATCATTGCTCTCACTTACTTTCTTGCATATTTGACGAATGTGCTTGTAACGGTTTCTAAAGGAAGTCTTTACCAGAGTTTTGGAGGGATCATCCTTTTATAAGTAGTTCTTCCCACTCAGTTTTAATTATTAACATTCTTCTTTGTTTGTTTGAGTATATTTGAGAGATCTAATCATGAATAGTTGAGACATGCAACATATTTTTTTGAGGTTTCACCATTTCATTGTAGCACTACAAAAATATATTTATTTTATTTTGATATTTTAATCTGTATATTTTTAAATATTATATTATTGTATGTTTCAAGAGTTCCTATTGACATATTGATTATCATCATCATCTGCTCATTTCTATCCAGGTATCAAAATTAGTTATATATAAATCACTATAAAATTTTATCGTATTCATAAATCTGATCATATTCTATCACATTTTACTTTCTGCAGGATTATCTATTATATTTAAATATATTATTTGGAGTATTTTCTATCATGGTACATATTTAAATATCTGATTCTATAAATTTGGATTTATATATGGATATTTAGATAGTTTAGTTTGTTTCTATTATTGTGATTTGTTAAGATTTTGTTTGTTTTAGATGATTATGATTGTTTCCATTTATATTAGATAGTTTGTTTGTATGGATATTATAGTTTAGTTTATTTATGTTTTATGTGATTGTATGAATGTGATTATTTGTATGTGTTTGTATGTATGAAATGTCATCGTCTATGATGGTTTAGTGTATATATGAATTGTAAATTGGGTAAAAAAATGAATATAATTTTGTTCTTGTAATTTTTTTATTTTACCGACATAATCGGTATTTCATTGGTAATTATCGTAATGGTTTATCAACAGAGATGTTGTTTCTGTCGGTGTTTACCAACGAAAATAACGCTTTCGCCGGTATTTACAAAATTATATATCGATGGAAATAGCATTTTTGTCGGTAAACACTGACGGAAACAGAGTTTCTGTCAATAACCACTATTACTGAAAACATTGTTTCCAACGTGATTTATCGACGGAAACATTATTTGCGTCGATAAATTTTGCTACGAAAATATAAATTCCATCGATATATACCGACGGAGTTAAAATTCAGTCGGTAAATCCGTTTCCAACAAATTACCTCCCGACAACTATTTTTTCGTTATAATCCTGTTACTAAATGACTATACCGATAGAATTACAATAGAAAATTATGTTGGTAATCCTATTTTGTTTTTGCAGTTCGAGCTTTCTGTTCTCACGTAGAAAACTCTGAATTGATTAGCCAATCGGATAGGGAAACTTTCTATTCTCGCACGAGTGACTTCTCAATTGATTTGTTGATCGATTGGGAATTCCCAATCGATCCAGGACCTTTATGTTCTCGCACGAGTAGCTTCTCAATTGATTGGTTGGGAATTCTCAATTGATCAAATAATCGATCCGAGAACGTTCTAGTCTCGCAAAATTTCTTCTCAATCGATTATTCAATCGATTAGTCAAACAATTGATACATTCTTTTGCTTCTGAAATTTAGGTTTTAGCTACTTAATCGATTGACAAACTTACCAATCATTTGGCATATCCTAAAATAGGATTTTCATCCATAAACTCAATCGATCCCAAGTACCTCATGTCAGATGAACCTCCTATTCCCTAGACTTTATGTCTGAAGCTTCCTTATCTTCGGATCTTCATACCAAGAATCCGGTTCTTAACCTTGTTGGACTTTTTTTTTTGCCTTGCTCCTAGTCTTCTAACCTATAAATGCTTTTTTATGCCAAAAATCCGATTCTCAGTCTTCTTAGACTTCTCTTGTCTTACCTTCAGTTTTCCAACATGCAAGAACTTCTTCTTGCCAAGAATTCGATCACCGACCTTGGACTTCTTCCATCCTGTACACTCATAACTTGAATTAGATCCAACGTGTTAATGTAAACTTAAATAATTGTTAACGACTCAACATATCGAAATTTCTAGGGCATGATTGCACTAATAATTTTAATCAAAGTTTTAAACTTTTAAAAAAATAAAACCAAGTCAAGTGAACAATCATTCAATAATTTAGTTCATTTTAAACTCATCTTGACTTTGACTCGAAGACCTTATTAAATAAGTTTGAATATTATAAAATTTAGCTAGACTTGACTAGTTTACAGCCCCTAGCCCAAATCAACAAGATTAGCTAGAATTAATAAATTGAATGACTTAGAACACACAATATTTTCTCAGAAGCATTTTCCTCCAAAAGTTGGTTCACTAGAAATTTGAATGCACAAAGTATTGCACCGCACGATAGAATGATAAATTTCACAGCTATCCCTCTCCTAATCTTCTTCGTCTTTGTCTTGAGAAGATCAATCGGACAAAGTTTGGATAGCCATAGTACTGTTTTTCATCCTAAGTGAGGGTAGACGGTGACTAAGTGAGTGTAGTCCAACTTAGGGAGGTAAAGGAATCGAATTGAGTAGAATATTATTAAAATATTAATATTTGAGTTCGCATTCAAAAAATACATGTAATATTCAAATTTGAAATTCAAAAATATAAATAATTTTAATTCAAATTTGAGTTCGATTTGAATTGTTCAAAGATTCAAATAGAAATTAAATTAAAATTCAAAAGGACTCAAATTCGAGTTCGCTTTAAATTATTCATATCTTAATTTTGAATAAAAAATATTATAAAATTCAAATAGTTAAAAAATTTGTAGAAGGTATTCAAATTCGACTGAAGTATAAAAAGTAATGAATCATGTAACATTCAACTTGGATGATCAAATTAGTTTTATAAAAATTTTCTATCGGATAAATAAAAAAAATATCAAGTGATGAACAGTTCGATATGAGTATCGGGGTTACAAATTCAACTTAAGCAGAAGAATGTGTTGGTTGATAGGTACAATCAACTGGCAACCAAAGCTCACTTACCCGTAAACAAAGCTCAAAAAGATAGATACAAAAAAAGGCAGCGAACAAAAGACACCAACAGGTGCCCCACTTCAGGTTCTCGGACGCGGTGCGACAGCGACGCCTAGCGAGATACTTTCGCCCTTCCCTTTCGGCGGTCACGTGCTGCGGTGACGCGACGCCATTTTCTCGTGGTTCGATGCCATTCCCTAATCACGCAATTATCTTAATCCAGCGGTGCAACCGCCTCCATTCAAAATCTTCGTTGGCTTCATTTGTTAATCGGCATCTTCATTCGTCTTCTAAATCGAACAAACGTGGCGTGCCTGCGCAAGAACCTGCGCCACAACGGAAAGGACGTCAGTGGATGCGTCCGCCGTTACGCTTTTTTTTTTTAATGGGAGGGGCATTTTCGTCATCGACTCGCCCAACGCCACTTTTAAAGGCCTTTAGCGGGAGTCGCGATGAATGAATGCGAGCCGACGCACAGGGCTCCCATGTGTATGGGTGAGCGGAGTGAGTTGGCGTCGGGGGTTGAGATCTGACCTGAAAGAGGAGAGGGGGACGGTGGCGCTGACGGAGATGACGCCCGGCGTCGTCAGCCACAGAGGAGGAGTGGAGGACCAGCGCCTTCAGCGGCAGATGGGGTGCATGGCGGGGCTCCTCCATCTCTTTGACCGCGGCTTCAGTGGCCGGAGGCGTAGTTTCTCCGTCCGCAGCCTTCCCGTAGCCTCGGTGAGATGGTCGCTGGAGAGTGTTTTCGGTGGTGTGGTTGTTTTTTTTTTCTCTGATCGTTGAATGAACAATTGCAGACGGCTGGGTCGGCTTCGCCGTCAGCCAAGTCGGAGGCTTCGTCGGCATTGTCGGTCTTCAAGGAGAGCCATCTTCCACCGCCTTCGCCGTCGATTGCTCGCCCTTCCTCCGAAATGGACGGCGTCTCGGGGGAGACTCCTGCGCGGCGGTCTCTTCCCCTGCCGCTCCAGGCCTTCGAGAGCGCTGACGAAGGGAAGACCTCATGGAGGACGATCCGCGACTCTCCGAGGCTCTCTCTCGATAGCCGCGCGGTGGTTGATTCCAAGGGTAAGATCCGTCCGCGAGAGATCCGTACGGCTGTGTCGGTCAGCACCGGGAGCCCAACAGACGCCTCCGAAGCGGGAGAGGAACAGAGGCGGTCCCCAAGCGTCGTCGCGAGGCTAATGGGGCTCGACGGCCTTTCGAGCGATGACCGGGAAGGTGGATCTGCTCCTGATCGGGTCGAGCTCCGGCGATCCGCCTCTGAGGCACGCTCTCGGAAAGACCCGTCGTGCCACGGCGTTGACCCCGGCTCTCCGGCGCCGGCGGAATCTGAGCCAATATCTGCGGAGGAATTCTTTAAGTCGATCAGCGTTTCTAAATTCAAGCTCACTAACTTGACGATGGCAAAGCCGCAACTCCAGAGGAAGATCTTCGACGTCCAGGACTTCTTCCCCGAGCCGAAACAGTCTTGGGCACTTCACGGCGAGATCGAGAAGTGGCTCCGGATGCGAGGATTCAACGATTCGACGAAGGGCACGGAAACCGTAAAGCAGATTTTGGAGGCGCTTCAGCTCAAGGGGCTCCTCCACCGCAACCATTCTCACTTGGTCAATGACCGCCGCAATCCTTTTGCCTACCAACGCAGTAGCGATGTTGTTCAAACTCCAATCGTGATCATGAATCCAGCAACCAAACCGCCTCGGCTTCCGCCCAGAAGTGGCGCCAGTCGCCAGAGCCCTCCTCCTATCCGCCGCCAGCCCACGCCGGTCGATCGCCCGACCAGTGGAAGGAATGAGCAAAGGAATCGAGGACTGCGATCGCCTGAGAGCCTAAGCTCGCCGGTGAAGCGGCTTCCGGATAATGCGGCAGTTCAGAAGAGTTCGATGCGGCCACCAACAATCTCTCCGGTGTCTTCCCCCAAACGCAGCCCAAAGCGATCGGGGTCCGATCCGCTTCGATCGCCGAGGATTCAACGACCAACAGCTGATCCATCCCGAGTAGGGAAGAACTATTCACCCGCGGAGGACGATACCTTCACCACATTTTCCGAGAGCAGTGGCAGTGCGTCCTCCCAGTTAGACTTCGAGGTACAACTATTTTTTGTCCTCGTTGGACGCGAATCAAATCGAGATTGTAAATCCATTACGTGGCTTTGACGACACAGAGATCGCTGGCGGAGGAGTACAGATCGGGACGTACTGTTTTGCAGCGATGCAACAAGCTGGTCGACAGCATTGCGGAGTTCACCGGGGCGGAGAAGGTTACTGTGGTGGACCGGCAGCCGAGCCCCGTCTCCGTTCTTGACTCCCTCTCATTCCTTGGCTCGCCTTCTCCCTCGCCGCTCAGCAAGCGATGCATCGATTTCAAAGGTATGACCCACAATCTCTTCCCCCGATCAACTAATCGTCCTCCGCCATTTTTCTTCGACCATGAATGCTGATGCGCTCCTATCTGCAGATCGGCAAACGGACGAGTGGGAGGAGTCGCAATGGTCCTCAACCGAATCGACCAACGACGGAGACGTGGACATCTGGCCGGAGGATGTGGACCACGACTACGCCTACGTGTGCGAGGTCGTCCGCGCCTGCCACCGCTACAAGGAGTCGTGCGGCGCCGTGTACGCGATGCTGGAGAAGCGCCACGCCGGCGACTCGTGCAAGGCGGGCCGCCTCCACCGCCGCCTCGTCTTCGATACCGTGGCCGAGATCCTCGACAGAAAGCGCCGGGTCTCCTGTCGGGAAGCCTTCTCCCGCACCGCTCCCTCTTCGCCGGCGCGTCTCGCCGGGGGCGACGAGCTGCTTCTGCGACAGGTGTGGACGGAGTTGCAGCGCATACGCGAACAGCTGGAAGCTGAGGGGGAGGAGAACAACGTGGAGGACACCGCCGTGGTCAGCGCGGTCCGGAAGGACATCAACGCAGGGCTGACCGACGGTTGGACCAGGCCGGGCGCCGAAATGTCCGACGCCATCCTCCACATCGAGCGCCTTATCTTCAAGGAACTCGTCTCGGAGACAATCCACGATCTCGCCGCCGCCACCTCCCGCCGCCGCCGCCGCCTCCCCCGCCGCAAGCTCGACCTGTAAATCCGAATTCGCCTTTGTTCACCTCCGAAACGCAGCGCTTGGATCCATTTTGAACGGACGCGATGTAACAAGGTTGTAACCATCACATAAGTAACAAGCCAATTCGTGGGCCACGCTGGTTAGATCATGGGCCTGGTGTCAATTCGCAACTGTCAAAGTGCGTGACAAAGGCAAGTGGCCTTGTCTCGGGCTGCAGCAGCAAAGCCCACCCCACCAGCCCACACAATCAAATGCGGTGGGTCTCTGACGTCTGTCCATGTCTCAAACCGTAGCGTGCGATCATAGACAGGCACGCCCAACGTTACCTCGTTCATCGTTTTCTAGTATCATCAAACTAACTGCGAGGTATATAATTTCATGGGCAACCCATCAATTGTTACACCCAATACGATTCACGGAAGCCACCGGGAAGCTTCCGTGTTTAGCTTCAGAAAACACTCTTGTTTACCTTCCTAGAAACTCGAGAGAAATCCAATACAAATTAGTATATGCTCGCCTTATGGAGATAGAGAAATTTCTTCCCCTTGTAGGATCCTATTTCATGGAAACTTCAGTCAATGGTCTATATATTCTTATTCACTCGTCACTACTGACTGCAAAATCTATCTCCTTTCCCTTAAACTTCATTACTCAAGACCTCCATGGATCCTTTTCAAGAAAAGAATTTCCTGGCATACCTAGCTGATCACCAGGAGGCTTTCGCCCTCTTCGACAGGAACGGAGATGGTACTTTCTTTTTTGGCTTTGTCATCGACATCTTTCTCCCTTTATTTCCTCTTTTGATTTGAGAATGTGATAGGCCACATCACGCCTCAAGAACTGGAGTCTGTCCTTCAATCCATGGGTTACCATCCAACCAGAAAAGACCTGATGGATATGATCAAGGAGGTGGACACAGATGGAAATGGAACCATTGAGTTAAATGAGTTTCAGGACATAATTTTTAACGCGATTACGGTAATTTAGCTGTGCTTAACATTGTTGGGATTAACGATATGTTTGTCATAAAATCTTGCCTTTGTAGGAGGCTAATGCTGAGGATGAACTGAAAGAAGCCTTTAAACTTTTTGATAAAGATAACAACGGATTAATCTCTCCCAATGAGGTAAATGATAATCTTCTTAGGCTAATGTTCAAAGATCTGATCTATTAACTAGCAATCGCCTTCTTTAGGTCAAAGCAGGGCCGACCCTGACTTTTGGGGGCCCTAAGGCGAAAAGAAAAAAGAAATCTCTATAGGAATTTTTTTTTTACTAACATATAATTTGAATATTATTTAATAGAAAAATTTTAAAATCAATATATTTCTTTTAAAATATGATAAACTTCATACAAAATATATTTCTCAAGATTCATCAAAAAATACAACACTATACAAAATATGTTTCCTAAGTTTTTCCAAAAAAAGTATAATACCTACAAATACAAAAAATATATATATAAAAAAATCTATAGTATTTTAAAAAGTAAAATCATCAATAAGGTCTTCAAAATCAAGTTTTTCTAACATCTCATTTTCAATACATAAAATTGAAGCACAGATCTCTTGGATCACTTTTTTGTGGTCCAGGAGATGTACCACTCGTATTTGCGGTCGGATCGTGGTCGCGATCCGACCGTAAATTGTTGCGATCGTTTCCTGGGTTCATCGTTCCCACCAAGTTATAGTTTTTGTTCAGAGTTGGCGGCCGGAGGTCTCCCGGAGGCCTCCGGTGGTGGATAAGTGGCAAGGTTACTTGGAGCCGAGCGAGGGTATCCTCCAGGCCGCCCGCTGCAGACAAAACTATAAGCTGGTGGGGATGGTGAACCCAGGAAGGGATCGCAACCATTTGCGACCGGATCGTGGCCACGATCCCGCCGCAAATACGAGTGACACATCCGCTGGACCACAAAAAGTGGTCCAGGAGATCCTGCCTCATAAAATTGTCAAGTCATTTATATTCAAATTATTATCATCATTTTCTCTCAATTCTTCCTGCTCATTCTTTGCATGATTATGATCATCATTTTCTCTCAATTCTTCCAGCTCATTGATTGCATGATTATTTAGTTCTTCTTGATTAGTTGATTGTTGCTCATTTGTTGTATGATCATTTAGTTCTTCTTAATTTTCTTTTTGTAATTCATCAATTGAATCTTCAATTGAAGAACTAGCTTTAAAAAACTTACGAAGAACGTTGTGAATTTTAATAATCTGTTCCACTCTTTTTCTTTTGTTTTCTTTTTTGACTTCAAGATTGATATTTCTTTGGAAACATGTTTATACTATAAATTTCAAGTGTAAAAATAAAACATCCAAAAAATCAGCAACAAAGCTAATAATGAAACAAAAACAAACAGTGAAAATGATAGTCAAAGAACAATCAAGCTTGGTTTGTGCTTGAAGCAATTGATATAATCTATTTTATGATGATTAAAATTGGGATGATTTATTTAAATGCTTTTAAATCGTAAGAAAAATTATAAAATATTGACTCTAATATAATATTAAAAATCAATATTGAATATTGACAATAAGAAAAAATATAAATGAGTAGATAACTTACGTTGTAAGTTTATATATTGATGAATGAGATTATTGATAAAATTAAAATTTTAATTGGATGATAAACTTTTTTGATTTAATTAGAAAAGATTTTAAGGAGAAGAAGGGAGGAAATTAATATTCAAGATTCATACTTTACCCTTCAGTCTTATGACTTCAAACAAATTAATGAAAAAAGAGTTGTACAATAAATAAAATCTACAATAGAATTTTAACATTCCTTTTTTTTCTTTCTTTTATATTTTTTCTTAAATTGTAATAGAATATATATATATATATATATATATATATATATATATATATATATATATATATATATTGACCTTTATTAAAATAATTCAATAAAATATATTTTTTAGATTTTTATTAAAGTAATCTAATTATATATAATATATATTATATATGCATATCAAATTTAGGGGCCCCTAAAAATCAGAAGTCCTTGTCTGTCGCCCTTCGATGACATATCTCAGGATCGGCCCTGGGTCAAAGTCAATTAAAATGCAAGATTTTTGTCAATTTCATCAAGAACTGTCTGCTAATTACAAATTCTGCACGCAGCTCATGAGTGTCATATGCAATCTTGGAAAAGAAGTAGAGTATGATGAAGTTGAGGCGATGATTAAGGAAGTCGATCTCGATGGCGATGTGCACGTGGACTTTCGTGAATTCAGCCGAGTAATGGGAGGGTGGCAACTGAATCTGCCTTCTGCAAATCAGGCATCCACCTCTTTTGATTGAACTGAAGCATTCTGATATGGTATCAAGATATTTTTGTTGTTTCCATATAAATGGTTCACATGTTGTTTGATGGTGTGGAATTACTTAGTTTGCTGTTAGTGACTTAAAAACCTTTGATTTGGTCATCAGCATGTTGTCGATCGACTCATGTGTTTGATTGGTTGACATTTTATTTATGCTCTTTGTTTTTATCATTCATTTGTGTGGCTTGTTTGATGTTCGTGTGTTATATTCAAATTGCTCGTTTTGGCGGGAAATAACGGACGGACGTGGAAGGCCCGAATCAACTGGTTTGAAGGAGAGCGCTGCAGTCCAGCTCTATAAATAGCTGAAAGGTCGGAAGTCGCTCGAAAATTCTTAAATCGGAGTCAGATTCAAAACCTCTCCTTCGTCTCTCACCTCTCGCGTTGGGTTTCGGCTCTGGGAAAGAGAAGATGATCGAGGAGCACGGCCAACTGCAGCTGGTGGACCGGGAAGATGAAGATGAAGAAGAGCTCTTCGAGTCGATCGACAAATGTAAGTTCGGATCCGCAAATCTTTCTCGTTTTGCTGGTATTGGTTTTTATCGATCGTTGTTTAGCTCGTCGCTTTGTTGGAACAGTTAGGGTTCGGATTCTGATCATCCATTCCTTAGTTAGTTTGGATCTGATGGGTTGGTGTAGGAGTGTTTGTTCGATCATATTCTGGTCTCGCTGGGAGATTTGTTTTGTCTTGGCTTTCTCGAATCGCTTGCTAGTTCTCTGTAATTTGATCGATTGAGTGGGACTTGCAGTGATTTCGCAAGGGATTAACGCGGGCGACATTAAGAAGCTCCAGGATTCAGGGATCTACACTTGCAATGGTCTAATGATGCACACGAAAAAGGTTAGATCTATGTTTGTGCTTCAGATCTCGTTAGAAACATTGAGCAATCAATCACCATTTTCGCATCTTTTCTAGAACTTAACGGGGATCAAGGGACTATCCGAAGCCAAGGTGGATAAGATCTGCGAGGCTGCTGAGAAGCTCGTGGTTAGGCACCTTTCCTTCATCTCCATTTTTTTTTTTCTGAATCGCCCTAACTCGCTTCGTTATTTTGATCTATTCAATCCATTTCCCTGGTTCACGAATCGCAGAACATGGGTTACGTAACCGGAAGCGATCTGCTTCTCAGGGTAAGATCACATCCGATCCGTTGAATGACATTTCAACGGCCGATCTTTCCAGCTGACCTTACTCTATTCCACAGAGAAAGGCGGTGATTCGAATTACCACGGGGAGCCAAGCTTTGGATGAACTCCTTGGCGGTAATATCAAAAATATTCCCTCTTCTAAACAGAAATATCACAACACTGATTGAAATTAAACAGGTGGAATCGAGACCCTCTCAATCACTGAGGCATTTGGAGAATTCCGGTTCGAAACTTTTATGCAACTGATCTTATATTCCCTTTCGCTCCACCTGTTTTCTAGTATAATGCAACTTAAACTGAGTCGTGATTGTCCGCCAAAAATCGAGCAGATCAGGGAAGACGCAATTGGCGCACACGCTCTGCGTATCGACGCAGGTGCATGTCATTTGATCAATTCAACACACTGGAGATTTCCTCTTCTTATGACTCACTCAGCATTTTTGCTCTCGACAGCTACCGATCCACATGCACGGAGGCAACGGGAAGGTCGCGTATATCGACACCGAGGGAACTTTGTATCCTTCTGATCCCCAATTAAGTTATCTTCTGTGATTGATTGGTTTGGAGGTAAACAACACTTGAAATGTCCACGTCTTTCCTTGATTGAATCTCCAGCCGTCCAGATCGGATCGTGCCGATTGCAGAGAGGTTTGGGATGGACGCTGGGGCCGTTCTTGATAACGCAAGGCCTAGAATTCTTCTTTCACCTCCTTAAATTCTTTTTTTATGCTTAGATAAAAATGACTAATTCCGATTCATTTGTGCACGTTGGAAGAGCAGATCATATACGCGCGTGCCTATACTTACGAGCACCAGTACAATTTGCTCCTCGGCCTCGCCGCCAAGATGTCCGAAGAGCCCTTCAGGCTTCTGGTCCAAAACTGGACCCTAAACTATGTCTTCATTTTGTTTTTTAATCACCTGCCGCTGTTAACTTTGAATTAGCCTGTGTGGGATTGCAGATTGTGGATTCCGTGATCGCATTGTTCCGGGTCGACTTCTCTGGACGCGGCGAGCTTGCCGAGCGCCAGGTTTGCTCAATGCGCTCATCTCACAGTCACACAGCACAAGCTCATATTATATTTTGTCTTGTTCTTCAACCCCTCTTTTGCAGCAAAAATTGGCGCAAATGCTCTCCCGCCTGATTAAGATTGCCGAGGAGTTCAATGTGGCAGTCTTCATAACCAACCAAGGTTAGATTTCGGATCTCGACATGTGTTCTTAATAAATGATTTGCGTTTTATGGACAAACAAATCTTCTTTTAAAAAAATATTATATATTATTTTAATGTGCAATTAGTATTAATTCCCTGCTCGATAGAAAGATGCCAAAATGGATTCTAATAACAAGCAGTTTGTGTTGAAAGATGTGAAATATAACTAGCAACTATTGTCTTAAGCATTTTTGTTCATCGATGCTGATTTTTTATAATCGTCAGAATTCGTATTTCTTTTTTGTTATTGTTAGTAATTGCTGATCCTGGAGGAGGTATGTTCATATCGGATCCTAAGAAGCCAGCGGGAGGTCATGTGCTTGCCCACGCCGTCACCATCCGACTCATGCTGAGGAAAGGCAAAGGCGAGCAGCGCGTCTGCAAGATGTTTGACGCTCCCAATCTTCCAGAGGCTGAAGCCATATCCTTCAAATTTATACAACTTTATTATTTTTTTTTTTTGTTATTCCAAATCTATGAAACTATTAACAATATGAAAAGATAAGAGTTTCGACTGAATTAATTGTAAAACTAGATCGTCAAATAGTGGTACTAAAGCAAGTTCAATGTCGAAACCTTTTAGAGATAATAGGCTCAGCTACTTAAAAATATCAAAAGAACTGATTTGATTTGTTTTATTATGAAATCTTTTACCTTTTTTGCTGAAAACAAATGGTGAAAATGGAGAATGATCTGTTGATATCTTTGACCCAGGGATTACGTTTTCCAGATAACTCCAGGAGGCATTGCGGACGCTAAGGATTGACAACGTTCAAGGCATGTATCTTCTCTCTAGCGGACAGATAGCCTAAAGAAATAGTTTAATTTCTATCGACGCTTTTGCTCTTGCTCTTTAAAATTTTTGGATAGAACATAAACAATGTCCTCTATTTTTTTTTTTTGCTGCTTATATCTGTCCAGGAGAAAGAAATAGTATATACTCATAATAGTATATCTTTGTTATTTTGCGTTTCGGATTAACCGATCCACTCCGTTCTTAGGTACTTTAGTGTTTGTTGAGCTGCATCTATCGCTCCATTTCATTTTTTTTTTTTACAATAATTATTTTAAAATACCACACAGAAGAAATGGGTAGAAAATTACGGCTACATCAAAGAATCATCCACAGCAAACATTGAGGTGGATAATGGGTGGAAAATTACACCCTCTGGAATAATAAACAACAAAAACAATGTCATTAATTAACGTATATGAAGCCCCTTCCTCACTTACAGACACCCCCAAAAACCTATTACACACCCCCACTCCCCCCTCCAAAAGTATTCTATGCATATTGCATGTCCTATACAACGTAATGTGGAATGACCTGTTATCGCCTATTTACACCACAACAGGTATAAAAACAACAGCATACAGTGCATGGGGATCAGAATGCAGCATCCCTGCTTGCGGTGCCACCAAAAAAAAGGGAAAAAAATGTTGGCTAAGCCACTGCTATTTGTAAGCTCGGTTGCCTTATTGCCAGTTATCGTCATAGCCCATAAACTCCGTTCAAAATATTGGCATGCTGTTCTGTGATGGTCCAAAAGGCTCATGTAGGCAAACAGACAGTTGCCCTACCGAAACAGTGGTCAGCCAGTGATCAAAATTAGGTCACAGATTCACAGACCCGAGCTTTCTTAAAGCCTTAGCAGATTGACTCAACTATAATCATCCTAGGCCTCCGGAAGCTTTCAAACTATCGTCGGGAACAGTCCACGATAGCAAGTGTCCACTTGAATCCCCGCTCAGCATTTGTTTTAGATCACTCGTAACATGAAGTGCTGTCACCGGATGCTTATGGGACTTGAGCACTTTGTGCAAAATCAAATTGTATTCAGGAAGCTTCCCACATAAAGCCAATCCTCCTGCAGCAGTGGTGGTTTTTGGTGGCCTACTCCTGGTGTTCGCTTCGTCTGTCGAGTAATGCAGCATGTTCCAAACCTTCACCGCTCCGCTCTGATGGCCAGTCGCAAACCAATTTGTATCTTGCCAATCAGAATGTGTAACGCTTGTAACTGACAAAATAAAATCGGAAGGGAGCTGCGAGGTGTTGATGACTGCGAGGCAATCTCCATTCACACTCCAAATTGCAAGTAGAATGCCAGCAGCAGTCAGCACTACTCCAGTGAGCTCATTCACATGGACAGCTGATATCGGTGCAGGGAACAGTGGAAGCTGCTTCACAAAAGCTAGGTTAGTCAGATCCCACAAAATTACACTACAATCGTCAGAACCAGTCACGATAAGAGAGTAGGACTGGCTGACATAGATGCATGTTATCTTTCCAGTATGAGCGCAAAGGGCCCTCCCATTACTCAATCGGTTATCCTTGTCGAATCTCCAAACTGCGACAACACCATCATCTGCTCCAGTCACTAGAAACTGACCGTCATGACTGACACCAGCACATTGAATCTGGCTTCCGCAATGAAGATTTTCATGAGTGGAGAGAAGTTTATCCTGATCGTAGCTAAGTATCCTCAAGCTTCTATCGGGAAAGCCCCATGATATATATTTGTTATAAGTTACTGGTCTAATTACGCTATTTGCCTTAGCAACAAGAACCTTTTCATTGAATGTCACAATCTGAGATATAAAAGAAGAAGATCGTCGAATTTTCTGGGGAACAAGATTCGAACTGTACCGAAGAGGATGAGGGGGAATTTTCCTGTCAGTTCGCCTCTTAGGATGAGGCTTCTGGAATAACTGTTTAGGTGTCTGACCAAAATGATTTATCTGGGCTAAGATTGAGGCCTTCATAGTAGGATCTGTAATTGAATCTATATCCACATTTCCTTCGTACGTGTAGTGATAGAAAACATTAGTAGCTTCTTCGGCAGCCTGTAAGGGTTTGACATCATTAAGCACCCTAAGAACTCATCAAATAAGAAAGTTTAGACAAAATAAATAGTTCGTTTCTATAGTATCTTAGTTGCATTCATGAATATTTAAGAGGACATTTCCATGTTGTAAATAAAAGAAAGAAAAACCTATCACAAATTTATCCATATTCTTTCACGGAGACGACAAATATCTCTGATAATTATCCATCTATATATTGAGGTCCATGATGTTAATGGAAGAAACGTCAGTTGTTTTGAATAAATTCTAATGAATAAGACCTTGCGACACATGGTAATCTAAAGCCTAGTTAATAACTAGCAAATTCTGAAGAAACTGAAACCACCATGATTTATATACGACAGAAATATCAATGAGAATTGGTCTTTATCCAAAGTTATTATAGTCTCTCAAAGTTAAATCATATCAAATCAAATTAGAAAGCATGAGAGATGCCAGCAATATGTATGACAAATAAAAAAGGTCCAACAATCAGATAACATGTATCTTTTGTCTTCAAAAGTAAATTCAGGTTATAAGTGCTTTTGTCAACACAAAACTTGTGGATCAAAGAATCTAAAATGGGATGAATCTCATTAGACATGCAATTAAAAAGTTCAGTGAATATCAAATCAATGAAAAAAAAATCCCAGAAAATAGAGCATTAGATGACAGAATAGGTGAGAATGAGACAACAGTCATTAAACTCAGCTATAAAGCCTATTTTGGATTGAGTAAAAAAATTTCTTTATAGTCAGAATGGCTAGGAGGGCAAAGCGAGTTCTTCCAGATGATGTTATTGTATGTCCTCTAACCAGTTGCAATGAGCAAATGGAGATCTTGTTCAGCCATTAAGTCTATCCAGTGGTTTTTTGCATCATGCTATATAAATATGTTAGCATCAAGGCTTAGAACAGATGATGGTGACAGCATTGACAATAAAACAGGACCTATGATTTCAGAACAGATACCCACCTTCCCTCTCTGCTTATATCCAAATATAAGGTCTATCCAGTGGTGCAGATTTTCAGAAACATAATCTGATTCCAAAGCTTCTCGGTGCCTCCTTATGAATTCTCTAGGGCTACCTTTGGCCCAAGGGGGTAGAACAACATTGCACACCTAACAAGAGCCTCATGTCAGCTTTCACAAAGCGCGGGTGCAAGAATGAAAATGACAGTATGTGCAGATAGATGTACTGCAATGGAAAAGATAACTGGATGGTACTTGACCAATCATAATACCTTTTCACCTGACTGTTTCTCTCCTAAGTCCAGGTTGAAATGGTTCTCAAGAAACTCAGGCATATAAAAGAATTCTGGAATTAGTTCCTTCACATCTGATGTGTTGCTTTTCCCAGCTGCACTAGACCATGTATCCCTCACACTATTGAACAAACGGTCTGCATGATCAAACTGTCCTCCTTGTAGCTTCTGATTTTCTGCGCTGAATGGTGGCAGCCTAACAAGATAGAAAAGTACAATTCCGGCACTGGAATAATGGGAACCATAGTGAAATTTGGGAACATCAGGATCATCCCAGGTTTCATAACTGAAACATACAGAAGAAAAATAAGACAGAAAATGAGAATATTCAGATATTTCTAGAGAGGGAAACCAAATTTATGAAAGTAAAGCAGGCTAACCGTTTCTTGAACTCTTCCTCTCCTTCTGCTGTTTGGCATCCCATTGGTTTATCAAGTTTTCGGAATGTCTGAGGATTCTTCAAATCCAGATTTTCACTTACATAATCTGCAAGAATCCATGGAAATACTGGATATTGAGTAAGGTCACTGTACCCACGTCCTGCAAGAGTGTTAAGGTGCATGAGGTACTGAAAATTGCTGATTTCTCCAGTTTGCCATCGTTTTGAGAAGGACTTTGCCATGATCTTAAAAAGGCGACTTCCCTCATTGCCTTCTTTTTTTGATGACCCAGATATTGTTGAGTCCAACCTGTTAGCATTTAATGTATGAGCATTTTACTCCTTTCGATGCCAAGGAACTATAAATTGAGATACAGAAGATAACCTTATGACAGGTTGAAGAGAAAAATTCACCATTATTTTCAACTCCATTTGAATTATGCTCAAATGGAAGCATGAGAAAAATGACACAACCACATTAGGAAGAAAAGAATAACGGCAATTAATGGAAATTTAGACCACTAGAAAAGACTTTAGGTGTTGAAGTAATGGCAGATAAGAACAGAGAAATAAAACATAACATCTTCACAACCACAAAAGAAATTAACAAGTTGAATATCCATTTAGAATGAACAAAATTGCAGGAAATTTTCCCACAAACACCTTGCTGCCCAGAGAAAGGAAAGAGAAAATTTCTCTTTTTTTCATACATCAAGAATTGTGCTGTACCTTGTTATAACATCTATGTCAATTCCTAGAAGAACCAACCTTAATGTTCCGCTCAAACAATCAAAAGTAAATTCTAACATGAAATCTGTGAATCACCTCTTCCAAAAAGTTCTAGATCTGATGTTAACAATGTGAAAGAAAAGAACAAACAGATATTCACAAGGACATCAAAAGCACCTATAAGAATAAAGGAGAAAGATATTATAGCATAACTCAGAAAATTACATAGAATGGGAAAGCTCATAATTTTTTTTTAACCAAAAATATTAACCTGTCCAAAACAAAAGATGCAGATAACCCTTTTTTTCCTATAATTTTGAAACCAATTCTGGATAAAAGATGGAAGCTACTATCTTGCAACATGAGCTAACATATTTTCACCATAATATTAGAATGCTACTCTTAGTCAATAATTACAGTCTAAAGTAAGATCTATAATAACAAGAATACTAGTAAAAAGGATATAGCAAAATTTTAATAAATGATGCATATGCTACCAAACACTTGTAAGATAGTAGACCAAATGGAAAGAAGCATACATGCTATTCCGTGGAAGGTTCATTGCGACCAAGTTTTTGAAGACTTCCTCTCTCTCCTTCTTATGGAAAACCAGAAGATCGTTACAGCCATCCATGCTAAATACCTCAATAGCAACAGGACGAAGCTGGTAATCTCGTTTCAGAAGTTCACAAATGCTATCAAGCTTCCACATGTGCCATGGGTGTGACAAGTTTCTAGTACTACAAACCTTTTCCTTTCCCCAAGCACCTCCATTGTATGCCCACGCTCTTCCACCAGCCATTGTCTTTGCTGGCATGTCCCATGTTGAAGGAGATTTTTCTTGGAACTCACTGATAATTGAAGTGTCCTTCTTCACACCCAATGCTTGATCAATCACTGAAAGATCGTCCTCACTTGCTTTTTCACAAATGCATCCAGAATCATCGATATAGAAGTTCTCAATGATGTATAAGCAAAAGTCTCCTATAAGAAATATACCATCATGCTTGTCAAGTCCAACAACCCGTTCACAGTTATAACTGAATCGTAGCTTTTCTGAAGGTTCAAGGAAAGGCCTGACGAGATATTCACCATTATCAAGCTGTTCCTTCTCTTGTTTATCCTCTGAAATTCTCACCTCATCAACCTTAAATGAAAATATTTGCCTGGGGGATCCTAGTTCAGATCTTTTGCCATATGTCATAGGCACAGAGAACGAACTCGACTTGCCACCAACTTCTGTGGCAGATTGAACACTTGGTTGGTGCATATTGGAGAAGTCATCATTCCACCCAATCTGCACAGATGTCAAGCTTTCAATTTTGGAACCATCATTTTCTACTAAAATGTCTTCATGGTCAGCACCATCATAGTTTTTCCCCTGATTTCCATTTGATAATAAATTAAAGTATGAGTCTGACTCAGATCCAGATGTATCAGCAGCAATTTCATGCTTTTCATTTCCAGGATCTGTCTTTTCTAGCTCAAAACTCCAGGCAAGGATGTTTTGAATTGTATCAATTTTTAGTCTAGAACGTTCAAGTTTCTTTCGCATCCTATATGGACCTTCAATAGGACATAGCTGCCATTCAGGCTGCGCAGACGCATGCCTTACAGGAAAAATCCCTCTTTCATGAACAAGTTGCTGAAGATGGGTTTGCCACTCACTTTCAGCATGTAGAACCCAACCATATTTATCCTGGCGAATAGCTCTTAGTTCTGTAGACATTAAATCTCGACCAGATTCAAGAACATTCCTTCGCTCGTATATTTGTTCCCAATGTTTTATATTTATCTTTGATGAGTCCCGTGCTTTTCTACTCATATCCCTCTTTCGGCGTACTTCCATCCCTTTAATTCTCACTCCAGGAAACTTTGCTGACCCAGCAACATATTGCATCCACATGATAGATGAACACTGCTCCAAGACTTTATTGACGGCTCTATGAGAATTCTGAAACCAGTCAAAAAATGTAGAGGAGTTTCCTGTCAATAATTTGTCAAAACCATCATGCAAAACATCCAAAGTAAGCCCTTGGTTTGGCTTTGACACAAGAAATTCTTCAACTGCAGGACGACGATGCAATAGTAAGTATTTGATAATGTCAACTGCCTGGTTTCTAACTGTTGATCTTTTGTCATTAAGAAGCGCAATCAAATTTACACACAGGCAAGAAATTAGATCAGTATCAAGATTGCTTGGGCAGAGTATCAGCCGCTTGTTAGCACTTAACAGCTGCAAAATTGTGCATATGTCAACAGTAGACTCATCTTGTATTCCGTCGAAGGATAACCCCTTGGACCCCTCAGAATGACAATTCAAAACTGAAAATAGATTACCTTCACCAATGGAATTTAAAAATGTAGGCAAAAAGCAATACATTATTATACGATTTGTGTTTTTAAGAATGGCATGAACATATGCCTCAAGTTGCTTAGTTCCCCTAGCAATAGATAAAATTCCTTTTCCAGGGGCAGCCTCTTCCACACGTCCATCTTTATTAGCAAGTTGTAGCATCGACAATAGAAATTCCAAAATTCTAAACACGCTAATTGGCTCTGGAAAAGATCCCATATACACCTGATCTACAATCATCCAGCAAAGCGAATCAAGGTTTACTGTCCAACGATTCTTATCAAGCTTCTGTTCATCTTCATCATCACGCAAGAGACGCCTTTCAAGGAAATTCATCAATCTACTTAAACACAATCCTTGGAAAACTAAAGTAGACTTGATGTCCACATAAAGTGGAACAGACTCTAAAATATTTTCCACAAGTTGGGTTGCTTTCAGTTGTTCTGAGACAATATCAGCAAGAATCTCCGCAATGAAATCTAAGACAGCAGTGGCCCCTGCAGAACAAGGACCACCACCATAACCCGAATCATCGATTTCAAGTAATAGCTTTGAATTTATAGGAAAGAACATGCTTGTAGCAGATGATTCATGTAAATCAGGAGATGACTCATCGTTTAATGAAAAAGATGATCTCATGGATGGAGTAGCAGTTAATTTCACTTTTGAATCACTGGTACTTGTGCTGCCAAGCCAGGATGTCAAAGCAAGAACAGGAGATGCAGTGGATGTTGCTCCAGATTTTGTGTTTGAATTGTCTGAAAGAGCTGGAGAACTAGGCATATTGATGGAGGAGGTACTAAGTGAATCAGTTTCTTGATTGGGAACTTCACTCCCATTGGAATCAAGAAGCTTTAGCTCAGTAGCAGTATAAGCAACAGGCATCTGACTAAAAATCTGTGCATCAGGACTTTGAACAGCTTGGCCACCTTCTTCGCTAAAAGATTTTTTAAGATCAACATCAGCAAAAGGATGATTAGGAGACCCACCTACATACCCTGAGCTAGTACTTTTGTGCTCTTGAAGATAGCTTCCAGCACTCATGGAAGTTTTCACAGATTGAGCATTCTCCAGAGGCAAGCTCAAGAATGAGTTCTCCGAGCCCTCATCATCATCAACATCATTCTTCACCTCTGCTGCCACAGCTGCAAGATCCTTGGCCATTTTTAATGCACAATCAGCCCTGTATAAGAATATAGCAAGGATAATCCAAGAAAAATGATAGATGAATAAGTCTTAATCATTTGAAATGGAATTAAAACCAAAAATGAAATGTACTTCAAGTATTAGAACATCATGCAACAGACCTTACACAAGAAAAGTATAGGTCAACACAGCTTTCGAGAAACTCCGCACGCCGGCACACAGAAGAGAATGGTGGACATGTCTTTGCCAAATCAACCATAAAACGCAAAATTGAAGTAGCAGCAATAGGTGCCCCAGCTTCCCCACCCATTAACCGTGCTGCATAAGTTTTGTGCAATAGAGCTTCACCTTGTAGGTCACCTGATGTGTCTGTTGTTGCATCTACAAGCTCTGCAACTAAGCTACGACTAAGAAGTGATAGTTTACCCTCTTGATGTGCGAGCATTGACTGCATACTCAATTGATCAAATGTAGCTTTTGCCATAGAAACCACTGTTTCTAAGAGCTCCACAAATTTCAACTCGCCAAAGTTTCCATCATTTGGCAAAAGTGCAAAGAAGTCAAGCATACGGACTTCAGGCACTCTTGGATAGACATCCTTACCAAATATTAAACAGAAGAGGATATAGTATATTTCAGGGGAGTCATGAAAGCTTGGAAGAACCCGTGACAATCCTTGGTAACCTCCACTTATTCGAAATTTGAGAGCAAATGTAGGAGAAGAGAGACAAACTCCAAGAAGGGTCATGATCCATCTCATGCTAGTTGGATGTACAGCTTCATCAAGAAAAAATGCAATCAACTTAGATGAGACAATCTTGTGCCAATGTTCAAGCAACTCTTCAGAACCAATAGTAACTTGTAAATCAATAAGCATCTCCAGTAACATATTTCTCACAATAACATGCTTTCCCATAGGTTCCCGAATAATATGACTCCTTGGAGTCAGTTCAGGTGGATCAAAGGTCATAATAACAAATCTGATGACTAGTTCTAACTCAGATGCTAAAAATCCATCCTCCAAAATAACACCAAGCAATACTACCAGCTTTTCTAAAACAATCACCTCCACATCTCCTCGTTGCAGGGTAACTAACAAATGCCGAACCAGGTTAATCCGGCGTAAGATTGTCAGGTTATGGTTTCTATACCAGTGCATTGATACCATGCGTTCTAGAAATCCAAGAAGTGCAATTTGAATTGGAACAGGAGCTTCCACCCACAATGTCCAGTCTAAAAGTACATGCTCAACCATGTCAGCATTTGAAAGAACAATACAGTTTGAGTTTGCCTCAGACAACTCAGTATTTTCAAGTTCAGAAAAAAGACTAAATGAATCTTTTTGTACAGAGATATCATCCATTTCTCCATGTGATCCAACTGAAGAAAAATCATCAGAAAATTTAGGCAAAGAAAGATCATCAATACTAGTTTCTGGTAAGGTTCCAGCATGGTAAATAGTCCTGCTTGCTCGAAGCTTTTGTGGTTCAGCAAAGGAGGCTTCACATGCAGCAATATGGAAGAATATGTCAAGAGAATGCATATCAAACAATAACATTTTGTGTTGCAGAAAAAGTGCCAGCAAATGATATCCTCTTAAAGCTTGCATATCCTTGACATTCTGCGGACTTTGATGCAGTGAACATGCAAGTAACTCTAACACCATGTGTAGCATATCCTTAGTTTCTGCAGCTTCAATAAGAGCGAGCACCACAGGGATTCCCCCAACAACACGTACACTATCTCCAATCACGAAATGGTTGCAGATATAGACATCTCCGGAAAGACGACCATAGCGTGGTATACCTGTCAAACAACTTTAATAAGAATATTAAGTGAGATTGCATTAAAAGAAAAGGTATCATTCATAGGTGACGTACCACCAATAGGGGAAGCAGCAGCAGATGTTGGGTCAACAAGATTGACCAAGGACAATGTTCCAGAAGCTCGATATGTTTCTGAGGATGTTCCATCAAAAGCAAAGATGAGCTTCTTTCCAGACAGCTGTAGAGAAAAATTTGTCAGTCTTTCCAAATCCCAAACAATCCCACTGCGATCAGAATTATATGTCCCCTGTTTTACAGAGTTATCAAGTCGCTGTGAATTGGAAGTAACAGGCAACTCAGACTCCAAAGAATATAAGATGGCCATGCTGCCCCCACCACAGGCCTGGTTTGGGGCAAATCTTAGTAGATCTGTATCCTGGAACAATCCCCTGTACCCTCGACCAAGAATATACATGAAAAAAATACTGCCTGAAGTAAGCACTTCCTCAAAAAGATAACAACAACGAAGCCTCCATGAAAAATCACTGATTTTTGCATGAGCTGCTGGTGTGCCAAGAGTAACTTGCAAAGATTTACCAACAGGAGAAAGTGAGTAGCCAAGCTTTCCTGTATGCATCAGCTTTCCGTTAATGTAGACATATGCCATGCTAGCTTGAAAGAGTCCAGCTAATGCATTAGGTTTGCTGTGAACAATTGCAAGGTGATACCACTTTCCTTCTTCCAGTTCTATGCCAGGAAAAGACAGAGAGCAAGAGCTGCTTGTAGCTAGAGTTAAAACACCATTATCATGAAGGTAGAGCTCTGCATATAATGTGTTCCCATCATTCACTGCTCCAACAGAAAATATGCGTAACACCTGTCCAGCAGAGGCATTTTTTTTGCTAGATCCAGTTTTGGATCCTTGCTCTGATTCTTTTGAGAGATTTTTAAACAATTTTCGGTACTGAAACCAACAGACAAAAGTATACCCCGCAGCCGGTGGCCATGTTCTTTCTCCTAAAGACACCTGGATGGATGCATGACCTACTTTGCTCATGTCCATCTCCACAAAAGGTGCTAAAGAAACACCCTCAGACCTACTGTCTTCCATTTGAAGTAATTTCTCCATCATATCAACAAGAAGATTAGCAGAACTTTTCGTCTTTAATAGAAGAATATATCTCACAAGAATTCGAAGTTCAGAAGAAGACAGTCTATTGTGAAAACATAATATATTAATAGAGTAAGCTAGTCAAGAATGAGTAAAAAGACAAGTAAACTCTTCAGTGCACAAACCTAAATGCTCCCAGGACTTCCACGATCCGCAAAGCATGGGTAAGCAAAGGAGAAGAGCCCTCAAGGAATGGGCAAATTGTTTCCAGCAAGATGGCAATGCATCCTAAATAATTCTCCACCAATGGTAATATTAATTCATGCATCATCGTAATAAAACAAGAGAAATATTACAGCACTTTTTTACTTACCAACTGAAGTCAAATTTTCCTGATTGAATGGACCAGCACGAGCAAGCTTATCGATAAACCTCAGAATATCCAACTGCACTTTTGGAGTAAAGAGTAACAAAGAGCGTACCAGAATAGCTACTGCACTAGCATTGTATATCCGCTCTCCCTCAATCCTAGATATACCAAGAGAGGTGGTCAGAAATGAATTTGTATCATCCTCTAATGCGTTGAAGGAAAAATAATTTTCCCCAAGCACAGAAGATGGTGGGAGAATAGTCTCAAGTGCAAGCTCAAACATCAACTGGATAACTTGATTCTCACATTCCACACAGAGTAAACCAGATTCACATAGTAGGTCATAAATGGTCTGGGACAACATAATGGCATGGAGTCTCAATCTATTTACAGGGTTATTTGATACACCAGCAGTGATGGCTCGCATCAAAAAACTAAAAACACTCAGAGAAGATTGAACATCTTGAAGCTCACTACTCTGAAAGCCATGTAATGTGGTCAATAATAATGAAAATCCAGTGGCATCTCCAAATACTCGCTGTGCTGCATTATTTGCCCCAAGGATACGCCAAAGTGCACCTAATATGTCACATTTTGCGTCATTTTGAAGTTTGTATTGAGATCCAGAACTGCTTGTTACCATATCACTCTTGAGAATCTCAATGAGTGCACCTAGCTCTTCTGGATGATCCTAGTAAGATAAATAAAATTCAACTAATGAGATGAAAGAATCAATTTGGTTAATATTCCAAATCTCTATAAAGATAAAAAAATTGAGGAATAGCATTAACTAAGTCCCAAGTGGAGACATTCATCCTTCTAAGGAGAACCAGATACTAAAATATACCTGAAGAGCATCTTCAATGATCAAACAAGATAAAAGACGAAGAACACCAGCTCGATGATGATCAGATATCAGGAATGGTAGAATGATGTTGACCCCATCGGAAGCTCGGAAGGCTTGTTGGTTGGATTCAGCTCTCCTCAACAAAGAAAAAAGGCAATCCCATGCTACAGATATTGAACCTTCATCTTCAAAAACAGAATATTTTCCTGATGCAGAACCTACTGGTTTTGGTGAAGTAAAAATAATATCATTGTTGTCAATGTGTCTCTTGAAGCTTGCAGTATTTGACTTGGTCTTTAAGCCACTAGAAATACTGTTTTGCTGCTCTCGACCAGAAAAATACCTATTTTGCTTTAGATCATCTAGAAGAACCTCCAAAACACCGACTTCCCTGAGAACCTTCTTATACTTCTGATCAAATGACAGGAGTTTAACAAAGAAGGCTAGTATAATATGTTTCAAACTAAATGAAATTGGCTGCTGCAATAAGCAGCAAAGTGAAAGCAATTCTTGTTCAGGAGTGCAGTTTACAACAGTTACCGCATATTCCAATATTTTAAGAACAATCTCCTGCAATGATGCAGGGAAACTTGCCATATTAAGAATGAAGAGAGGCAATGTCCGCAGTTGTTGACAGAGCATATAATTGTCAAGATGACATGAGAATATTTTAAACAATCTATTTAACACCTCTGCCTGCAGTTCAACATTGTCTGCCTTCAGAAAAATATCTTGAAGCATCTGAATTGCTTCAAGATCTTTAACCTTAGCATTACCTTTTTCCTCATCATTTTGCTTATCAAAAGATGTATAGCTTCTATTGCTTGCACTCCTACTCTGAGAATGTTTTGAAGATTTTGCGCAAGTAGGTTCTGTTTGACCTGTTTGTGCTAAATTTACAAGAACATCAAGAAGCCTTGTCAATGCTGGAGAAAGTTGGGATGGTAAAGTATCACTTTGGCTTTCCAGAAGTGATGAACTATTAGCTGCATCAGAACCATCCAATTGAGAGGAGGATGCTTGATGTAGAAAGTTTGAATTGACTGGACGAACAACCTGATCCTTCTTCAAGCTAGAAAGAGTCAAAGCAAACTGAACAAGAAATTGATAACCATGTGCGTTGTGAATGTCTTCCCTGAGCCTAACGGAGCCAGCTTCTGCAGATACAGATAAAAGCAAAAGGCAAATTAACTGTCTAAAAATTACTAAGCACCCATTACAGTCAGAAAAACAACGAGTAAACGGCTAAATCTGAGAAAACACATCAAGAAAATAAAATGGTTTGGAATTAAAATTACCAGGTCTATATGATAATTCAACAGATTCAAGTAGCAAATCTACTATCCCCATGGTGTAAGCAGCATCACCATTTTCAGCATTGAAATCTTTTACAGCCATGAGAAGGACTTTTATCTAAACACAATCACATAAAGCACCTGATAAGATCAGACATCAAATCCAACCAAAAATTTTCTCAAGAGTGCTAAAATGAATAATGAAACTTAAAGAAGGTAATCTCTAGGAAAGTAGATGCAAGAAGTGATTGCTTTCCCTTCTTCTCAAGTAGATACAACATTAGCTATGACAACCAATTCCACCTCATGCCCACCACACTCTCCTATGGTGCAAAAATCTAAAAGTCACTACTATACCAACTCATTAATCACTACTCAATTTTAATCCAATAACAAGTGGTCCCAAGTCCCAACTATTTGCGGTTGTTTTCACTAAAATGCAAACACCATAAATTGTGGGTTCCTAATTTGACTCTCATCCACTTATTTCTTGAAACTAAACAACATATTCCAACCAGCCAAAGATTTATGAGTTAGTAGTTCATTACAGCATTGTGTTAAATGAAGCCACAACTAGCTGTCATTCAACATTTCCAAAAGTCCCTCATTTATAATTGTTAGAACCATATGACACACTATTCCAATTTGTACAATTTGAAGCAAGTCTGATGTAAAGGAATCACACCTATTCAATTTGATTCAATATGATTTGATTTGAACATAATTTATATGATTCTAGAAAAAGAAAGAAAGTCATTATAAACCAAATCTGGCATGTTAAAATTAAATCTAAACCAACACAACAAAGATTAAATCCAACCCACCAAAAAGTGCACCCAACCCAATATATGAAAGAAGAATTTTCTGTTACTCAATAGAAGTGGGCAGGTCAGAGAAGGAGAAATCTGGTGTAGAAGATGAAATATTGCCTTATATAGATTCGGAATTGGAGGTAATGATGAGAGTGAAGCTGACAATCCATGGGCCTAAGAAGAACTGTTCTTGTTTCAAGGCTTGAAATAGATGAGGGTGGAGTCAATGGTCGTTTAGAAGGTCAACAATGAGAGTGGAATCAGGGTTAACTGAAAAGGTGCCTTACCACTTGATGATCCTCTCTCTTTTCAACTCTTTACGTAATGTGATCATTATGTTTCTTTCATTCAGCTGTATCAACGCCATCAAAATTTAAATTTGATAACAGAGGAAATAAGGCTGACTGTTGTATTGCTGGAAACAATGATAGTGAAATAATTGTCCTATTGTCCCACTGCATTTGAATAAGTAACCATGAATCAAACATAAAATTTCATTTGTACTTGATATATGAGAATATGCCTTTAGCCAGTCTGAGATAATGCAATCCCTTGCATCAAGAATTCAAAAAGAAACTACATTACCAAGTGATGCTTGCGTATATATTTTGCAGTGCTTCCATTGTCATTGGCAAGAAGAAGACCAAGTATCTGTACAAGAGCGAAACAACATGAAAGATTAACATAAAGATAGATATGCAAATTGCAGAGCTTAGTTAAATATGTTAGACCTTAAACAATGCATGTGCAAAGAACAAAACCTGCATTGCATGTCGATGAAGTTGAATTGTATGCAGAGGAACAAGTCCTTCCTTGAATTGGGCAAATACATTCAAAGAACCATTTGCAACCATATGCAAGAGAAGCTGAAGCGAATCATCTTCAATCAAACTCAGTGCTGCTGAAGGATGGCTTGCTAATGCCTTCATAATGTGTACAATACTTCCCTCTATCTGAATGGGGATAAATTAATCACAAGCCAATTAGATTACACTAAAAAATAGGTAATGAGCATGCACACTGAACTAAACTGTCCTCATAATTTGACTCTCTAGAAAATAATGTTTCATAAAAATTTGCCCATAGTCTAGCTCCAACAGTTGCAAGAATATAAACTGAAAAATTATATGACAATTTCAACCCAACAATTGCAAGAATAAGCTGAATAAGTATAAGAGAGTTTCAATCCAACAATTGCAGGAATTAACTGAATAATTGAAGATAAGTTCAGTATTCCAGGGTTGCAACTTACTATTTGACAAATATTTTACTGAAAAATGAAAAGTAAGATGAGTTACTAAAATATTCTTACATAGCCAGAAAGTACAGTTTGAGCATGATCTAAAGAAGACTAAAAGAAATTGCACGTATGATATGTTGCACAAACCAGGATCGTTTATCGAAAGATTCGTCAAAAGGTAGGAGAAATTATCAGAAAACTATAAAGAGAAAACTGACAAAAAAAATGGAGCAGATCCCCTACGCTAGATAGCTCTGTATATCTCAGCAAGAATCTATTTCCACGAAAAGGTCATACAACACAATAAATTAGGAACATGTTAGCATATTGACAAGATTGAGATTACCTCAAGTTGTCGAATTTGAAAAGCATCTCTATCATCTGCATTTTTTTCACTTTTCTTCGGGTCTTCCAAGCTATCAGTATTTTCTCCTTTCGATGTTCTAGGATTGAGAAGTGCATTGAGAATGTGAATAAGACAACATAAAATGCCAGAGTCCAACAGCGATTGCTTGTCAAGTGCCTATCAATAAAACAAATTTTGTATCTTATGAGTAAATACAGATAAAGAGGTGTTATGTGCATACCTAGTGATAGTATATTAAGAATAAATTCTGACAATTCAATCTAGCTCCAACAGTTTCAGGGTACTGATATATTTTATGAAGCCAAAAAAAAAGGATAAAGTGCATAGTTCTGAACAAGGAAAATGATTTTTAAAATTTCTTATAAAAATTAAAGTATTAAACAGCTATATAAAATTACATAACAATAGAAATCATTTTCATTACTCCCGTACATATCAAATTACAAAGGAATAGGTGATATGCTTGAATATCCACATCATAAAATATTAAAATATCAGACAATCATCATTTAATCAACTTAAGGTATCTTGAAAATGTTTAGTATTTATTGGAGGTGTTAGGCCAATTGAATTTCTAGAGTCTTCTGTCTGTAATTTTGTCTAAATTCTGTTGTATTCGTTTGTTTTATGAGCTGATCCCTAATAATAGGGACTCAGTTGCCTTTTATTCGTCTAGTTATATCCGTTTACTTTATACAATTTTTCTCTAGGTTAGTTTTGGTTGGCAATGTATTCCTACCAATATGATCAAAATTGATTATTTTTTTTAGTGCTTGGAACGTCCAACAACAATTCCCATTTGACAGACAATTATTAAATGTTCTGACAAGGTAACAACAGAAGAGATCATTAAACAATAAAAGTAGAAACAAAGTCAAAAGTTACAAAACAATTTACTAATTGCAAGAACATAGACATACCGCTGTCACAAGAACTTCTACAGCATATAACAAATTAGAACCACGAGTAAGCCCATCCTGGTAGAAAAAGAAAATTTACTTTAAGCACAGAAACCTTTTAGGTATTAGAAAATGAAATCACAATAAATAGGAAAAAGATGCAGCAACAAACCTTAACTTCAGAAAAAAAACTTATTATGTTTGTGTCAAACAAAGAATTTCCTTCGCTATAGATTCTTAGCTTCTCAACATCCGTTACAAAGGCCCTCCCAACAACAAAAGAAAATATGTGTACTTCTACAAACCTGTAACGGAAATGAGAGATTATTTCAAAGGACCTACTCTGGTTTGTGTTGCAATGCTTTATTCACCAACAAGTTATCAAAATATAACTTCAACCACACATTAGGAAGGATATGAGACTATTCTGTCAAAACTCATTGTACATATCAACTTCTAGGCACACCACTAAATTAAATGAACTAGTACATAATCACAATTTGATACAAGTCAGGAAATGAAAATTCACTAAAACAATTGACAATATGTCCCTAAATTCAACAAATTCTTAAATTGATGCTATCTTTTTGTGGCATCTTAAAATGCTATAAGAAAATAGGGTCTAAAAATATTGAGAGAAAAGTTTCTTCTGCAAACAAACTTATTAGCCATAGTCCCAACTATTTTGAGGTCGGGTGCATGTCTCTTATCCTACCATTGAACCCAATACTATAATTCTAAAAATATTCAAAGTTTTAAGTTACTTTTTATCATGTTAAATACTTTTTTTGGGTCTCCCAATAAAAATCTAAAAGTATTATTTCATGTTAGAGTTTCGGATTTCTTTAAAACATTATTGTTTAGGTATTGAATTGTACTGACAAAAGGGGAGCCTTGGCGCAAAGTAAAGTTGTTGCCGTGTGACCTAGAGGTCACAAGTTCGAGTCTCAGAAACAACCTCTTGCAAAGTAGGGTAACGCAGTGTACAATAGATCCTTCCCCGGGACCCCCATTAGAGGGAGCTCCGTGCACCGGGCTGCCCTTATTAAATTTTATTAACAATTGGTACACATCAAAATGTGCCAAAAAAATACAAAATGGATTTTACTCTTTTACTATCCTTTCATTTAGTTTGCTTACTTTCAATATATACCATAACAATTAAGAGTAAATTAAATTGAAATTGAGAGAAAACAAGTTAAAAAGTAATTAAACATTTTGATCTACCTTACTAATAATAGTATCTCAATTAATATCTTATTAGAGAATATCAACTAATATGAAAATGAATGTTATGGATAAGAGTCAAATGGAATTGATCTACAAATATTTCAACTAAAACTCTAGTTAACTTACATTTAACGATAAAATACAGGAAAAACAAATTAATTGTATGATGCAGAACGACAGAGCAAACTAGTAGAGTCTATAATTTATGACTCGGGATGAACCACGGGAAAAAGCTTGTTTTGGCTCTAAATATTTTTTTTAATCTTTTGTTTGTTATAATTTTTATTATTTTTCGAGTCTAGGGTTTAGGGGTATTTTTGGGTTAGGGTTTAAGTCTATTTAAACATATGCTTGGGTTAAAGTAAGGCAGTTTTGGTTTAATTCTATTTTGAGTCATCATCTCCTTGTTCCAAGGTATTTCCCTTATTTCTTGGTATTATCTTTTGAATCAACAGGTTGTAGAAGATCGTTTTCCGGCATTCGAGGGTGAATCAAAGGAGGTGATAGTTTCCGTTGCGTCACTTTATAACAAAATAAACACTATATTGACCTACAAAATAAACACCATGAAAAAAAAAGTATCCCTTCATCCCTATTAATATCAAAGTAAAATTATAAAACTTGTTAATATTCTAAATTATAAACATTAAGGTACAACTTATTAATATAAACGTTATTAATATTTGAAAACCCAACTTATGTGAATTTGTGATCCACACCTCCTTTCTGCTCTATACGAGGATATACATGCTATGAGGTTGCTCTCATAACACAAGCTCTAACACTATTCTCCTTGGAAACGAACAACCTCCCTTCTCATTTGTAATTATGGTGAATTATGACACCGCTTATCATTCCTCAACTTTTCCTTCTCTTTGCGCTTCTCTTTTATGACATGAATTTGCACCCCTCCCCTTTCCTGATTGAGACGGACTAGAATGTTGATTGTCTCCCACTTTTGCAGCTTCTCCACCTAGTTGGGTCTTTTTAAGATTTGTTCTCCACTTATCCTTGCAATCTTGTACCTAATTTACTCTTCTTAAATTCTCCATGTTTTGGAAGATTTTCTATCTAGGTTGGTATTAGTCAATGCATGAAGAGTCTCGTTTGATACCATGAGGTACACATTCCCACGTCGAGGCAGTAACAATTTGAATTGCCCAACACGACAACAAGATTCACCCATTCTAACTAAAACAACATGAGATTTCATTTCTTGCTCCCTATACACCCAATGGCTTCAAAAATTCAAATTGTTGTGCTATAGAATATATTGGTAGTCTTTGAACATGTGCATATCATCTTTATCATATTCTCCATAATTTCATCTTTTGTTCTAGTTGCACCTAATTGTTCTAATAGTAGTAAATTTATTTTCTCTATCAATAACCTCAAGCATCCATCTTAGGATTCTCATCTTTGTTACTTGTATGTACTTTTTCCTATTAGATAAACTAATTAAATTGAAGTTGCTGAAATCTGCTGTTGTGTTGGATGTTGAGGTAGAGGGGTAATCTGGTCTCCTCGGCGAGGTTTATCCTACGCACAAGGAGCAAACATCAAAGAGCGCTAGAGTTCTATGGAAAAGCCCCTTTGATACTTAGTCAATAATAGTGTATTGAATAATAAAGAACATGGAAATAAGAGAGAGTCAATCTAGTCCTCTTTGGTAGACATACCTGATATTTATAGATGTGATAGGGAAAATAACCCGACAACCTCTTTAATTTCTACTGCCTCCCTCAATGTTAGCCATTGGTTACTGGCCATGAATTGCAAAGGCATGGATTGTGGAGGGCCCCATACGGATCATGGGGAGCTCAGGGAGGAGTTCAGAGTGCTCAGAGCAGTAGCTCAGATTGCTTGGGGAGCTCAGATATCTCAGAGGAGAGAGCTCAAGAAGCTCAAAGTGCTCAAAAGGGAGAGCTCAAGGAGCTTAGAGTGGAGCTAAGGGAGCTTAGCCAAAGACGTCTACTTAGCTCCAGAAAGGTGCCAACCTAGTCCAGAAGGTCGATCCTTTAGCCTGAGGTCTTTAAACACATAAGTAATTTGCTAATTTGAAATGAGGTCAAGTAGATATGGCCTACTCATTAGAAATGAGAGGTCATACCAGAGGTATCATCAATGATTGATCATGTTATATTCTTATAAACAAAACTTTGAGTTTCTCAATTTCTATCAAAATTTTCAAATATCTTAAATTGAGATAGAGTGGGTAGTTGAGAACTTGAGACAGAGTAGAGCTTTTAGAGCTTTATGTAATTAAAATGAAAAAATTATAAGAGATACATCCTTCCATAGTTTATTGATCAAAGTGTACTGAGTTAGGAAATAATAGGTACAAATAGCTAATGTAGTAGTGAAGGGAATATTACCAAAGGATAAGTATGATAACTAAAGAATTCAAATATATTACCATGCAAGAGCAATTAGGATTAGCAACGATAGCATTGAGAAATATAAGTCAAGATGATATAAAGTGTAAAGGATAGAAGACCGACAATAATTCTAGTTAAAGTAGCTGAAACTGAGTCAGGAGATCGAATATTATAAATGATGTAACATTGCATAGATTCATGTAGCTTACCTTATACAGTTGAGACAGCAAAACCTGATAATGACATAATCTTGTATAGATATTAATGGAGGGATAAATTCATGTGGTCAAACAATTAGGATTAATACAACTTGATATTAAAGATGATGAGGATGGTTAGTTGATCAGGCATATATCATGGTACAATGAGAAAGTGCACCACTGGTCTGTTTTCCAATGTACTTCAATTCCTATGAGTCAGACAAGAACCAAGTTTAATGTTCACAACCGCAGTGTGCATAATCAGTATAAGACATTTGATGAAAAGGGTTGCAATTATCTTGCAATGAGTTGTTCCAGCAAATATGTAATTTCATGAATAAGGGGATGCCTCAAGCTCAAACTTTCTTTTGGAAAGTATTTAACATCACATGTGCAATAGTAGTGTATTACCAATTAGTAACTCTCTAAAGTCTAAATATTAGCAGCTATTATGACTACATTAAGGCATGGATTCAACTAATATCATGTACTTAAATCAATTATTTTGGATTTGTGTCACAATGACAGATTAAATTGGAAATATCTCAAAATTCCAAAAGGTTTTAGAATAGAGCAAACTGCAAACAAGAGGTGAAAAAGTATGAAAGTGGTGTAAAACAAGGAAGTTCATTTGGAAAAATGATGAAAAAGGAATTATGAGACGTATTGTTTGTGTTGCTAATTGGGATGAGTGTGGATGTGGAGTGGACTGGAATGAGATTCCTGGTTTTTAAATATATTCAAAAAAGAAGATTATAGAATCATTGGATATGATTTGGAAGCATATATCAACTGCTACTATTACAAGAGTGAAAAAGGTGTTAACCAAGAAGAAATTTTTTCAGAAAAAATGATAGCGCACGTGATTCCTTGAATTGCCTATTCGCGGATGACTTGAGGGTTTTACACTCCTCAGGTATCGATGAAACACACTAACATAGTCCAAAGCCTAAGTGAATAAGGAAGATACTTGTGAAGTATAACAAATAATAACTTAGAAATCAATTTTTTTTGCCAAAATACATGGAACACATAGTAGCTTTACCAAAGTTAAATCCAAACAAGTTTCAAGCAGGTGAATAACATAAATAATTAAGAAAAATATATGGAAGCTACTTAAAATAAAACTGTGATAGAGAAATGTGAAACTTTTATGTTATACAGCTGCATATTTGAAATCTCTTACTTGGTAATTAACTGGGCTACATCAGTCTGCTGCTTAACCAATCTACAGAATGCATCTACAGCCATATCCAGTGCTGTTTCTTTCTCCTGCATGAGCGAACTCTCAACATAAGAGAATATACCTTCGAAAATCTTTGAGACTGCAGGAAGCATGAAAGTCCTTTTACCAACCTTTTCAGAGCTGGAACTGCGGAATTCTTCCCAGAACTTCTTGAATTCCAATTCAAGTTCAATCTTTCCCCTGTAGTTATAGAAGAACAAGGGTGCAAATGTAAGCAATCTACATAAACACATTTTGACTGTTTAAAGTAACACCAACTGCAACCTTATGAAAGTAGAATTTCAAGGGTCAACCAAATGACATATATAAGTTGTTTTCACAAAAGGAAATGAAGAACCCACAAAAACAAACAACGAGGTAAAAAAGAAAACTATCACCTTTGAAAATTTTATACATGTGTGTGCATATGTTTAACCTAAAATGGTTAATGAATGTGTTTAATAAGTAAAATTATCCAGTTCTGATTATCTCGGAACATAAGATAAGATTTATTGATACATCATTTTCTTTATGAAATACTAAAAGCATCCCTGAGCTTGAAAGGGAACTATGCTACCAAATAGCATAAGATGAAGAACTTTCATGGAGGCATTTGAAGTGCAAAAAATAAAAAATAAAAAAAATCTGTATCAATCCTGAATCAGCATCCTTAAGCTTGTAGGAAAATTATACTACCACATAGCATAAAATGAAGTATCATGGAGGCATTTGAAGTTCAAAAGTAGAAATATTCAGCATCAATCCAGAACACAGATTCAGATTCTACTGAGATCATAGTTTCACAGACAAAGAATATCTGTTAATAATTCAACATTGCTAGGTTAACTTTATTTCGGTTAAGAGTGCAATGGAAGCAAGTGGATGATGAAAATCTTCCAGGAGTTTTGGTTATGCATATAATTTCCTCCATTCAAATATTTGGGTTTTAAAATTAGAACAGAACCATAGTATGGGAGGAGTCTGGAAATCAAGGTTTTTATTTCATTGCTTCTCCACCAACTCTTGCCTTTTCTCATGTAAAACAGACATAATGTCAATTTCATTTCAAAATATGAGAAGAGGGAAATCATGGATCTTCTTGGTTCTAATTGTTTATTCTCTGGGTTTGTTTTTGGCATTATAGCTACCATAAAAAAAATTAAAAACAAAAAAAGCAGTTCTAGATGTTAGCAGGAGGATGGATGAGCTTCTAAAATTTTCCAATCAGTCAATCTGAACTTGTTATATGCCAACACATTGTTTTTGTGGCAAAAGTGAATTTGACAAAACAAATATAGTTAAGTGGTTGTAGATAATAATTTATGCAATATCACAATTTTCATTTTCAGATTGCATCACTAATGAAAGCAATAAGCATGCTCAATCAACCAGCTATTTGTTACTAAAATTATAGAGTTAGGTTGTCTCTGCATCTCTGTGCATTACTACAAGGAGGCAATGCTTCTCTCAGGACTCTGTCTGTGAAAACGTTTCATTCAACCCTTTAATCAGCTATTATTTCCCAAAAAGTTGAGCAATCATACATGGCAAATCCTAATGTCGCGGATCCTAATGCCAGACATTCGAGCTATTACTGAGAAACAAAAGTAGCATATTTGACAGCAAAGGTTTTTTCAACAAAAATGCCCCATTCGATAGCATTACATAAAAATTACAAAAAAGGAGACAACTTGTTAATCGGAGACGAAAGTTGGTCTCATACCTTGCAGGGGACGATACGGGCGATCCATACACAGACGCTGGGGCCGATTCAGTTGTGCCAGCGCCACCATATTCAACAGAAGGGGAGAAAGAAGGGGATGGATAGGTGAACTCCGACGGCGACTGCGACCCAGAAAGCCCGACCTTCTCCCTGAGATCTTTAAGCAAAGACGACCATTTCATTGTTTTTCTTGACGACTGGAACATGGGCGGTCCTCATCCGACGCACGGACCACCCGCGCTCCCTCCGCCAAACCTGATCCTAGATCCAATCCCACCTAGATCCCAACGTACCCTTCCGGCCACGCCTTCAACGGATCCAACCGCAGCGAGGGCAAGAAGAACAGACGGAACACAACGACCAAGTCGTCAGATGGCCCGGAAGGATCTATCCACCTCCTCCTTCCAGGAATCGATCGGAATCAGGTCAGTAACTCTCAATCTTTAGGCGGGCACCGATTGGCTTGACCGACTTCTTTGGGTGGAACGAAGCCATTTGGACGCAGGGATTCAGGAACACCATGTCCAAAATGGGAGAGCTTCCTCGTCCTCTCTCGCCAATCGCGATCGGTGGATCGACCGATTTCGTCTTCGTCGTCTCTCCCTCTCTCACTTCGCTCTCCCCCTATTCCGCCTCGTCTCTCTCCTCTCTCCCCTCCCCTCTCCAAATTTGAGGGCCGCTCCATAATCGCCGTACACCACGGCGCCACGTAGGAAAGCAAACGCCGCCATGTGGCAACGCGGAAACTCCAACTAGCCACTCGCCACGACTCAAGTAACGACGATCCAACAACCCACTCCACCCGCTCCACGCTGACCACCGCGCCTTAAGTCGGGACCTAAGTCGCCGCACGGGCAGGGGCGAGCACAGGGGTCGTGCAGGCCTCCCCTCCTGCGTGGGCCCGCCGCGCCACTTGCAATTCTTACCGCCGCATGGCACGTAAGCCTTCGCGATCCACGCTGACTGAAAAACTCTCCCACGGCGCTTGGAGCGGATCCAGAATTATCCCTCTGGAGTGGCGACCGGAGGTTAGAACTTAGGCCATTCACACAATGGGTAGTGCCTATTGAGAATTCTTTTGTTGTTGCACATCAAAAATTAAAAATTTTATATCTTTGTTTACTATTAAAAAAATCTCTCAATAATTTTGTTATGCACCTCACATTTTTCATTATATATAATTTATATTTCTCTCTCATATTTTACATTATATATCATTAAATTTTTATAAAATTTAAATTTATAAATTACTAATATGAAACTATTCTATATTTTTTAAACCTCCAAACCATATATATATATTTTTTCCTAATTAAAAAAAACATCTCTAATAAATTATTCTTGGCCATTATTTTTTAATTTTTATAATTATTTTAAAAAATAATATTAAAAAAATTAAAAAGCACGACGAAGCAACTCCGTAATTACGGACCGCTTCGTCGTGTGGAGTGAAAAATCTCCCTCCTATTATGGGAGGGAGGTTTCTTCCTCATGACATGTCACAGTAGGAAGAAGCTCTCATTGTGGATGCTCTTAAAATGGATGAGGTTGTTATTGCCGCAGGTGAGAACAAGTCAAGTCTCGTTGCGTAGGGGCGCGATGGAATGGACCTATGGCGGAAATTTCTTGGTGTGGAATTAATGAAGCTGGTGGCAAATATTGTTCTTTAGCAAATTATTTGCAAACATTCAGCTCATCGTACGTCTTCATCTTCCAAGCGTTTAAGCAGAGAACAAACCCAAGAAGCCGACCTCCATGCGAGTAATGGAAGAGGTCAAAGAACAAGGCATGCATTTACACGACAGAACTCTTTTTATCTTTCTTTTAATAATACAAATTGGAAGGAGATGATTGAAGTAGAGCGCAGATTAAGCACGCTTTTAAGGAAAAAGGGTGGTGGAATCATATCTTACCTGCTCCATTAGTTTGACTTGTTCGCACCGCCTCATGCCCTCCTACACCGAGTCTCATTGAGTTGCTTGACAATCATCCCCCGTCTTCTTCAATTGAGTAGATTCTGACTTTAAATATAATTTTTGTGGGGTTTGATTGCTGTTGTATTAGTGTACGGTGCAAGGATGCCTAATTTGAAGGAGTCATGCCGTAGCTTGTGGAAAAGAAACTGTTAATAATATTTGACAGAATTAATAACTACAGTGGTTCTAGCCCGATGAATAGCCAAACATGATTTACAACGGCGGTTGACATCTGAAGCTGATCATATTAACTAGCGTGTAAGTACTATCAATCCGAATGCACGGGCCGTCGATACTAATTACAGGACCTTATGCCCTGAACAAGGGAGTGGAAGACGCGACCTTGTGAGTTACACAACGAGGTCATGGGCTCATGACCTCAGGTGAGATTGCGAGAAACGGATCTTAAACCGGGCTGTCCTGGGCTTAGCCTAGCCTAGCCCAGTTTAATACTTAATTGTATTTTTTTTAATATATAAAAGTATAATTATCTATGTAAATTTTTTCCCGATTAAGTAGCAATTTGCCCTCCTCTGTTTTTTTTATCAACCCTTAACCCTCTTTGACCTATAGTGAAAAATATAAAAAATAATAAATAATCAAAATAACTTATTATTTTACTGGCTTAAACCCTAATTCTGAACGTTAAAATTATTCTGACTAAAACATCTTTACTGAAAAGTAACCTAAGACTTCTAGACAAAAAATGAAAACAAAAAATAAAAAATCTCACATGATCATTCCGTTGAAAGCTTAAGCTTGACCAAACTTGATCTATATATAGGTCAAAAATCTCACTTGTTTCTAAAAAAAAACCCTCATAAAATTTATACACACACCAATATAAACAACAAAAAAGTAGCAACAGAAGACAATTATCCCAAAACTCATTCCACTACTCTCATTAAAAAACTAAAAAAGAGTCAAAATTTAAAATTGATGAACCAAGATCAAATGAAGATGGAACAAAGTTCATCATTAAAACTCTCCTCCTCGTCATCAAATGTGGCATACAATGAAGTAGGAATGAAGTGTTGGTGTGACAAAATTACATTAATACTCACATCAAAGACATTAAAAATCCATGAAAGATGTTTATAGGCTATTGTGATTACAAGGTTAGTGCTCAAATATCTTAATATACCACATCAACCAAAATCACAAACATCTAATGGATGTCAACTATCATTTGCATGTAGAAAATGGTAGATATGGGTTCTTCCGGTGGATAGATGAAATAGAAGAATAAGAATAAGACTTCAATAGCTTCATCTTCCAAAAAGTTCAAGTTAAAGTTAAGTTTTCAACGGTCATATGAGATTTTTTATTTTTACTTTTCATTTTTTATCTAGAAGTCTGTGGTTACTTTTTAGTAAGAATGTTTCAGTTAAAATAATTTCAACGTTCAAAATTAAGATTTAGGTCAGCAAAGTAATGAGTTGTTTTGGTCATCTATGATTTTTGTTTCCTTTTTACTTTGATCAAAAGGGGTTTAAGTGTTGTTTTTTAAATAAGGGACAAACTACTACTTGAATATTAATAAGGGGAACTTAAAGTTATTTAACCTTTTATTTACTTAGTCTATTAAAGTTCATTCCTTCTGTACTCAAAGCTCAATCCACCTCTCACTCTTAATCCATTTTTATTGCGAGTTTATGACTATTTTTTTATATCCAGTATCTAGATCTTACCATCTGATTAATCCTGAGGTAGACAGTTCGGTCTCATATTTCGCCCACAAGTAAATATGAAAGTGCTCACGATTGTCTATTTAGAGCGGCTAGCGTCCTCAGGTTTGCTATCCTGTTGGAGGAAAAATGTCTTATAATACGTCACAACTGAGATTTAAATCTTAGATGTCTAGTTAACCTTAGTTGAGACGCACTACAGATTAATTCACTCTAGTGGGAAGGCAACCTTGGAACTCTAGCTGCGGAGCGACAAGCTGTTTACAATTTCGAATTTACTCTAATGGCCAATAAAAAACTTCAGTGGGTCAGATCAATCACTTTTAGGATTAGTCGGTTTAAACAGTTGAATACCTAAATTATAAAAAAAAAATGAGTTTAAGATTATTTTTTTAATCTTGGGGTAGACAGTCTGACTTCACATTCCACCCACCAAGTAAATTGGGAAATACTCGCGATTGTTCGTCCAAAGTGTCCAATGTCCTTAGGTTTGTTATCCTATTTGAGGAAAAATGTCCTGCAATGCGACGTGACTCAAATTCAAACATCGGGTGTCTGATTAATGGCTGGAGTGCTTGACCGGTACACCAAGGCCCTAGGATGAGTTTATTATTATTATTATTATTATTATTATTATTATTATTATTATTATTATTATTATTAACCTAGTACCATGTATTTAGCCCTTCAGACCGATTAAACTTGGAGATAATGTAAAATTTCCATTGACCATTAGGGTAAATCCAGAAGTGCTTGTAGCGGACGACCCACCAGTCCAACATCCTAGGTTTATCATCCCACGAGAGAAAAATATCTTGCCGTGCGCCGTAGTTAGGAATCAAATCATGGAAGCTTGGGAGACTACATGGATGCCCTATCACTGTACCATAGCCTCGGGGCATGAGTTTATGACTATTTTTCTTTTATAATCACTACAAGAATTCAGACTTTTAACTACGCATTTTAGCATCGCCATATGTACGTAAAACGCGTCGCAGAACATTTTGCGACGCAAACATGCGTCGCCAGCATGCTTCGCAATTGGTTCATATGCAAATGTCAATATGATCTTTGGCGACGCATTAAGGTACGTGTCGCCAAAGGTTACAACATTTCGCGATGCAAGTATTGGCGACACCTTCTTTTATTACGTCGCCAAATGACGTCGCCAAAGGTGATGTCATTTCGCAACACTAATATTGGCGACACCTTCTTTTATGCGTCGTGAATAGGTTCTGTACAAAGTAAAACCTAAAATCTCGTGTCTTTAGGAACCACGAGTTAGGCCTTTATATAGAAAAGAAGAAATGAACCAAAAGACCAAACTACCCCTATACTTATTCTAACACTCCCCCTCAAGCTTGAGAATATAGATCATATACGCCAAGCTTGTTACATATGTAGTCAATCCGAGGACCTCCAAGTGATTTAGTGAATATATCTGCTAGCTGATCATTTGAGTTGACAAAACTAGTAGATATTTCTCCAGATATGACTTTCTCTCTGACAAAGTGACAGTCAACTTCAATATGCTTTGTTCTCTCATGGAAGACTGGATTTGAGGCAATATGCATAGCGGCCTGGTTGTCACATATGAGTGACATTTGTGTAACCTTTCCAAACCTTAGTTCCTGAAGCAACTGTTTTAACCATATAAGTTCTTGACTAGCAATAGCCATAGCTCGATATTCTGCCTCTGCACTGGATCTTGCCACAACATTCTGTTTTTTGCTTTTCCAAGAAACAAGGTTACCTCCGACAAATATACAAAATCCAGAAGTGGATCTTCTATCAGAGGGAGATCCTGCCCAATCTGCATCAGAATATCCCACGACTTGAGTATGTCCTTTGTCTTCATATAGAAGACCCTTTCCTGGTGCGCCTGATATATCGAACAATGCGAGTCACTGCATCCCAATGTTCTTTGCATGGAGAGCTAAGAAACTGACTTACTACACTCACTGCAAATGAGATATCCGGACGAGTGACAGTAAGGTAGCTTAGTTTCCCTACCAATCGCCTATACCGTTCAGGATCTGAAAAAGGCTTCCCCGAATTTGGTAGGAGCTTGACATTAGGATCCATGGGATTACCGACTATCTTTGAGTTTAACATTCCTGTTTCTTCCAAAATATCCATTGCATACTTCCTTTGGGATATAATGATCCCATCTTTAGACTGTGCCACTTCTATCCCTAGAAAATATTTGAGTTTGCCAAGATCCTTTGTCTGGAAATGTTTGAAAAGATGTTGTTTTACTTGTGAAATCCCAAGATGATCATTACCTGTGATGACAATATCATCAACATAAACCACTACATAGATGCAACCAGTAGACGAGTGGCGATAAAAAACAGAATGATCAGCCTCGCTTCGAGTCATGCCAAACTGCTGAATTACGGTACTAAATCTACTGAACCATGCTCTGGGTGACTGCTTGAGACCATATAAAGATTTCCGCAAGCGACATACAAGACCAGAAGACTCCCCCTGAGCAACAAAACACGGAGGTTGCTCCATGTAGACTTCCTCGAGCAGGTCACCATGTAAGAATGCATTCTTGATGTCCAATTGATGAAGAGGCCAATGGCGAATGGCAGCAATAGACAGAAAAAGACGCACAGAAGACATCTTGGCAACAGGAGAAAAGGTGTCTCCATAATCCAATCCAAATACCTGAGTATAGCCTTTAGCGACAAGACGAGCCTTAAGCCGATCAACCGTGCCGTCTACACCAATTTTTACCGTAAACACCCATCGACAACCAACCACTGACTTCCCAGGAGGTAGAGGAACGAGATCCCAAGTCCCACTGCTCTGTAAGGCACTCATTTCATCAAGCATAGCCTGTTTCCATCCTGGATGAGCAAAGGCATCACCTGCAGTCTTTGGAAGAGAAACAGACGACAGGGAAGACAGACAATAATAATAGGATGGGGAAAGACGATGATAGCTTAAAGAAACATAGTGAGGAGAAGGATTACGAGTGGAACGCATACCCTTTCGAAGTGCAATAGGAACATCAGAGTCAGGAGATGGGACCGGAGGAAACGACGAAGGACTTGGCTCCAAAGATGTGCCCACAGCAGTGTCAGTGTTGGTCGGCGGCAAAGCAGAACGAGGACGACGCTGATAAACCTGCAAAGGAGGAGACGAGGCCGGCAGTGATAGAGGCGCCTCCGGAGGGTAAAAGATAGTCACTGGTGCAGGTGGAGAGGGAGAAACCTGTGAAGCGGAAGGACCAAAAAAGGAAACCGACTCAAAGAATGTGACGTCAGCAGAGATGAAGTACCGACGAAGAGTAGGGGAATAACACTTGTACCCTTTCTGAGACGTGGGTACCCAAGGAAGACACACTTATGAGACCGGGGAGAGAGTTTGTCAATGGCGGGATCAAGAGCATGAGTAAAACAAATAGAACCAAAGACCCGAGGTGGTAGAGGATGAAGGGACTGATGTGGATAAAGTACCTGATGAGGTATTTTACCCTGGAGAGTGGATGAAGGCATGCGATTGATGAGATAACACGCAGTAAGTACCGCATCACCCCAAAACTGATGAGGGACATGAGAATGGAGAAGAAGAGTCCGAGTGGTTTCAAGGAGATGACGATTCTTGCGTTCTGCAACCCCATTCTGTTGAGGGGTATGAGGGCAAGACGTGCGATGCAGCACACCATGAGATGTCAAGAAGGTACGAAACTGAGTAGACAAATACTCGCGTGCATTATCACTTTGTAAAGTTCGAAGGGAAGTACCAAATTGAGTTTTTATTTCAAAGAAAAAGGATTCAAAAATAGAAAACAATTCTGAACGATCCTTCATTAGATATAACCATGTACAACGGGAAAAATCGTCTATAAAAGTAACAAAATATCTTGACCCCATTGTAGAAGAAACACGACTCGGACCCCAAACATCAGAATGAACCAAAGCAAAAGGAGACATAGCCCGACTCTCAATACGAGGAGAAAAAGAACAACGAACATGCTTTACCTAATTGACACGACTCATAAGATAAGGACTCTAAGTGAGAAAGACTAGGATGTAACTGTTTCAACTTATTAAGACCTGGATGTCCCAACTGAGCATGAATAAGAAGTGGAGATGTCGCCGCCGAACCAACAAAAGAGGGTTGTTGAAGCCGATATAGGCTATGAGATTCACATCCGAAGCCAATCATCCTCCCCGTACTCCGGTCCTGTAAGGAAACAGACGTGTCAGTAAAAGAAATGACACAATCAAGAGATCGAGTAAGTTGACTTATCGACAATAGATTAAAAGGAGCGCCGGGAACATAAAGAACATTATGAATTGAAAGAGATGAAGAAGGATGAACAATACCAATACCCTGGGATTGAGTTTGGGAACCATTGGCCATGGTGACCATTGGTAAATTACCAGAAGTAGTGAGAGAGGAAAAAAGGGATTTATTACCAGTGATATGATCGGTGGCCCCAGAATCAAGAACCCAAGGACCCGAAGAATGAGATATGCCAGCAAAGGAAGTACCAGCGCCTGCAATGGTAGCAGTGGAACCCGAAGCCTGTCAATCCTCAAACCATTTCAGAAAGTCAGTATAAGAAGGTGTTGAAGTCGAATCAGGTGTTAACTGTGAAGTGGAAGTTGAAGGAGCAACAGAACTCTGAACAATCTGAGCAGCACGAGGATGACCATGTAAACTCCAGTATTTATCAATCGTGTGTCCCGGTCGGTGGCAATGATCACACCAAGGGCGTCCTTTGCCACCCTTGCGAGGTGGAGGTCCTTTGTGTCGAGAGACCAAAGCTGACGAGTCGACAGGAACAGAAGAAGGCATCGTCAAGACTTTGGCCGGGACACGGAGAAGAGTCGCCCAGGTATTTTCCATGGTAGCTTCTGTAGGGCTGCCCAGGATCTGGTCACGGACATGAGAATAATCTGTGGGCAGACCATATAAAGCCAAAGACATAAAAAATTTCTTCCGATTTTCAAGCTCTTCAACAGGATCAGCTGCAGGTGGAAGCAGTTCATTGAAGTCACAAAGAAGGCTAGACACTGAACCCAGATAAGTTGACATTGAATCCTTAATCTGATTGGCGTTGAGGATAGTCATGAGATCTTCACAAACTTGATAGAGTCGCCGAGAAGTGTTTGTAAAGAGTTGTTGAGCTTGTGTCCAAACAGCTTTACAGGTTTTGTGAGTACGGAAGACATTCCTAAGAGATGAATGGATGGTGGCTCGGATAATACAACACAACTGAGCGTCAACCTTCTTCCACAGAGGACGATCGGCGTCTTGAACATCTTCTTCAGTTTGAGTGAGATGTGTCTCATACCCCTGTCCAACAAGCCAAAGTTCAATGTGAGATGCCCAGGAGATATAATTTTTACCATCCAACTGCTCGGAAGAGAGGGGTGCAGTAATATGGTTGGTAAAGATTGAGGTATCTGGCTTTGGAGCGCCAGATGTAGCCATGAATAAAGCTATGAACCAGACAGCGCTTGCTTGAACTCTCAAATCGGAAACAACAACCGGAAGGAGCTCCACCTCAATCAGAAAGGGCAAGGGCTGCTTATGACAGAGATGCTGCTGGTGGAGGTTCTTGGCTGCTGATGACAGAGATGCTGCTGGATAAAGGCTGTTTGCTTGATCTTGGCGATCTCATAGACGTGGCGGAGGGTGAGGGAGGAGGACGCGACCAACTCGAGGCCCTATGATGGACTTGCAGATGGCCTCGATGGAGAGATGCTTGCAAGAGACGTCTGCTGGAGAGGCCACGGCAGACGAAGACAGCGCCACTGGAGAACTCGCGCGGCAGAAGGAGACGGGCTCACTGCTGGAGAGTTTGCAGCAGAGAAGGAGAAGGCGCTCGCTGCTGGAGAACTCGCGCGGCAGAAAAAGAGAAGGCGCGCGGCAGCGAGGAAGGAGGCGACGCGGAAAGAGGCCGCGCGAGGAAGGAGGCGGCGCGGAAGGAGGCGGCGCGAGAAGACAGCGGCAGCGGGTGACCGCGCCGCGTTGCCCTTGTCGAGGAAGAAGATGCTCGCGGCGGCGAGAGAGAGAGACGCGGTGAGAGAGAGAAGCGGCGCTGAGATAAGAGAATTAGGTTTAGGGTTTTAACCTGGCTCTGATACCATGTACAAAGTAAAACCTAAAATCTCGTGTCTTTAGGAACCACGAGTTAGGCCTTTATATAGAAAAGAAGAAATGAACCAAAAGACCAAACTACCCCTATACTTATTCTAACAGGTTCTAACATGTCACAACACATGAAATGTATCGCGAAATGTATTTTTGCTATATTTTTTTCTTTTATTATTTGTGACGCAGTCTATGCATTACAAAATATATTGCTCATCAGTTACAACATTATAATGTGTCTAAAATACATCATAAAAGTGCAATTTACTATTAATTAGTCAAATATTTTTAAAACATGAACACAACTAATCAAATATTATCCAAAAGAACATATAAGTAGTGAAATGTGCATTACATAATGTTGCAAAATAAAAAACTACATAGTCAATGATGGAGACGGGGGAAGTGGTGGAGGAGGTCGAATTGAAGAGCATGCTGGTGGAGGTTGGAATGAGAAGCCAGGAATGACCTGTTGAAGTTGGTACAATAATGCTTCAAAGTTTTGATGCTGCTCACGTATAGTCAGATTCTATTCATCGATTGTTTTCTGCATAGTTACAAATTTTTCATAATCATCATGATGTTTTGAACTGATATTTGTGACTCTAGAACCACCCACTATAGATAGTTTAGGTAATGGACCTAAACCCTTCACGTATATGTTGCTGGTGGCTTCTTCCATTTATTTCCATCTTTGTAGAGATGCAACTCTTTCCTAATCCCCATGTCTTGAAGATCTAGTCTTGCCTTTTCCGTGTCTTTTGATTTTCCTTCTATATTCAACAGCGTACTGAGAACATTATCACTTACATTCTTCTCGATGTGCATTACATCTAAGTTATGCCGAAGTGGTAAGTGTTGCCAATATTCAAGCTGAAAAAATATACTCTTTTCGACCAATTAAGCTCGATGGGAGGACACTTGCGCTTTATACCTCCATATTGCTTATGTTTTCCCAGAATACCAACATCCACATGTTCTAACTGAGCTAATATTTCTTTAGCAGTTATTTCACTAGGACGAGATCTCCTTTCCGTCTGACCATCAAATTATTTGCTTCGTCTCATTGGATCATTTAGAGGAAGAAAACGTCTATGTCCAATATAAGCTATCTTACTCCTTATGCCTTTTGAAGGAGTTTCTTCATTACAAGTTGGACATGCTTTATACCCTTTTGTACTCCATCCAGACATTAAAGCATACGCAGGGAAATCATTGATGGTCCACAAAACTGTTGCACACATTAAGAAAGTATCACTAGTTACTGCATCTCGAGTATTCACACCTTCCCACAATTTTTTTAACTCTATAAGTGGCTGAAGGAACACATCCATGTCTTTTCCAGGAGATGTCGGTCCAGGTATTAATAAAGACAACATCATGTTTTCAGACTTCATACACTTCCAAGGTGGCATGTTATATGGAACAACTATAACAGGCCACATACTGTAAGTAGTGTTCATGCTGCCAAATGGATTAAAATCGTCTGTTGCCAAACCAAGACGCACATTTCTAGGATCCATGCCAAATATTGGAAATTTATTATCAAACATCTTCCAAGCAGAACCATCTGCTGGGTGTCTTAAAACACCATTCTCTTTTGGTCGCTCAACATCATGTCATCTCATATCTTTTACGGTATGCCTAGAACTATACAAACGCTTTAATCTAAGAGTTAGGGGAAAGTATCACATCACCTTTTTTGGTACATTTTTCCTTTTGCATTTTTGTCAACCCATCTACTCGAACCACATATAGGACAATTCTCAAACCCAACATTTTCTTTCCAGAAAAGAGCACAATCATGTTCACAGACATGGATTGACTCGTACCCTAGTCCCAATTCACGGAGCTTTCTCTTTGCCTCATAGTGTGATTCGGGCAATATTGTTTGAGGAAATGCTTGCTTCATTAACTTAAGTAACATATCAAAAGACTTGTTACTCCACTTGTTGAGTACTTTCACATGCATTAATTTTACCAAGAAATTAAGTGCCGAGAAATTTACACATCCAGGATATAGTTCTTTTTCAATTTCCTCCAACATATCATCGAAATTTTCAGTTTGGAAACCTTCTTGTTGAATAGGTTCACTGGATTCTCCAATCTCTACTGGTCCTGTCAAATCAGCTAGAACATTTGTCATTTCATTTGGGGCATCAGTATCAGATAAATCTTCATGCTCTATTGGTGGATGTTCATATTGCTCACCATGATAATCCCACACTTTGTATGACTGTTGTATGTCATATCGTACTAGGTGTATCTCTATTAAGCCCGATGGTAGCCGATGATTCAAACAATTATTACATGGACATCTTATTTTCCCCTCTTCATTGATGTTCAACAGCACGTGCTACAAACATCCGAACACCATTTTTATATTCACGAGAGATTCGATTCATCAAACTCATCCAACTTTTGTCAATCGTCATTTTGTGAAACTGGAGCCAATTCAAAATATATAAAACAATTGAAAAATGTTAAGGTGCAGGTAACATCTAATCTGTACACAAGCATGTTTATTAAAGGATAAAATAAAATGAAATTTATTAAAGAGAAAATCTTATAAAAGAAAATTACTTTCTATGAACAATTTTTGATAAAATAATATCAAACATAATGAAAAGATTAAAGGATCGGTTGACTCAACTTCCAAATAGGTTGACAAATTAACCATTTAAGTTTAAATCTATAAAAGCTTAAAGGATCGGAACAGACGCATATTGTTTTCTAGTTGAAAACAACAATAGATTAGAATTTAGGCAATTCTCTTAGTTTTTCTTTATTATTATTCCTCAGTTCATTGAAGAACTTTAGAATCACTGTTCAGACATTGATTAAAAGCCAAAGAAAAGAAAGGACAAGAATAAATGGAGCATAGGTCTAAGCTTGCTTGATGATGACATGGATGTCTTAGAATTGCAGAGAAGCTAGAGACGCCATGGAGTGTGGAGAGAAGAAATCGCAGCAATGGTGAGAACAATAACAAAGAAATTGACAGGCGAGAAGGCTTACCTGTTGAGAGAGATCTTCGGCGAGCAAGATGCACAGGAGAGAAAAATCGGCAATGGTGAGAAGCACGAACGAAGAAATCGACAGGCGAGAAGGCTTTTTGGTGAAATTGGGTTTAGCGTGAACGACTAGGGTAGGTTTTAATGCATTAAAATAAAATAAAATAAGAATTATTTAATAATTTGTTTGATTTATTTTTAAATGATATTTATTTTGATTGATAATTTTGTTAAAAGAGAATACGAACCGTTAATTTATTAAAATAAATTAAATATTAATTAATTAATAATTTATTTGATTTGTTTTAAAATGATATTTATTTTGATTTATAATTTTGTTAAAAGAGAATACGAGCAGTTAATTTATTAAAATAAATTTAAATATTAATTATTTAATAAATTTCTTTCTAATGTGTTTTCAAATGATATTTATTTTTATTTATAATTTATAAAATTTTTGGAAAATTTTTAATTTCGAATTTTATTTTAGCGATGGTTAATGTATCTACGTCGCCAAATAACCACAATTTGAGGTGGGAAAAATTTCCACTACTATTAGTGACGTTGAGTGCAGAATGTGTCGTCATAGTGTTACATTTGACGACGTATTTTCTATGTCGTGTCGCCAAATGATCCAGGTAAAATTTGCGTTATCTTTTAGCGACGTGGAGTGATGTGCGTGTCGCCAAAGGCCTTCATTTGACGACGCATATTGTTTAATACGTCGCTAAATGATATAAAATAAATGTGAGAAAATTCCCTCCTAATGTTCTATCTTTTAGCGACGCGAAACATTCCACGCATCGCCAAAAGGTCATATTTTGCGACATTGGCCGTGTTATGCGTCGCTAAAAGTCCGAATTCTTGTAGTGAATCCAGGTATACAACTCTTCGAATCGATTAATCATGGAGGTGGCTGACCTGGCCCCCACGGAAGTTTCTCATTGACCATCAGGTAAACCCGAAGGCTCATCCAAACAGTTAGCATTTTTAGATTTATTATCCCACTAAGGAAAATCCCTATAGTATCCCACAGTTGAAATTCTAAATGTCTAGTTAGCTATTTGGAAGGCTTAACTACTACATCATAACTCTGCTAATTTATGACTTATGTATATATATATATATAGTTGGCAATATATATCCAGAGCGAGTTTATGACTATTGAAGCAAAATGTAAAGTCGTCACCTTAGTGACCCCTCCAGAGCGATCTTACACTTTCTAGCATAGCGGGCCTTTGTATGAGAGAGGTTAAACACCCAGTGAGGTATTTTATACTCGTTAAAAATTGACCCCAAAACTTATTGGAGCAACCACTCATGCAAGTATCAACTACGCCAATTTGTGGCGGCACAAATTTACAACTATTGAAACAAAAGGTGAAGTTGTTACCATAGTGTCCCTCCAAGGTGACCCCACACTCTATGAAAGGGGTAAATAATGGGGGCATTTGTAATAATGCAGCGGCCTTTGTATGAAGGATGTTAGATATCTAACGAGACATTTTGCATTGACTGAGAATTGACCCTAAAACTTATTAAGGCAATCATCCATACAAGACGAGTTTATGACTATTAGAGTAAAAAGTGATATCGCTTACACCAAGCAGTCAGTATTGTTAGTGCAGTTGACACTAATAATTGAACTTTGGTTTTGATAATTGATAAATAGTTCAAGTTAGATTTTGTGTAATCCGATATTTTTACTGAGTGTGCAGGAATTAACGGGTCTAGAGGATCTAACAACAGGTCGAAGCCTAATTAGATCTGAGGACTTGATAACTAGCACAAAATTTAGATAGGTCGAGATGTGACCATCTGGCAAGAAGTCTAGCTAGATCTGCGGGATATGATAGCTGGCTGAAGTTCAGTTGGGTATGTGGACTTAACAACTGGCAGGATGACTTGGTGGGTCAAGAGAAAAGTTAAGTGATTGCAAATGGTAAGTAAAGGTAAGTTATTGGAGGAGAGTGATCTAGTGAGGACGAGTCCCAGTGGGCTGTAGGTATTGGTCTAGCTTATAGCCATTTCAGATGTCTAAATTGAGACCGTGACTAGATTCTAGTTTTGGTAGGACATGATCTAATTAATAATATTATCTTATTTTTATTATGTTAACTTTATTTTGTAGGGTATATTTGTTATTTAGACTAATGATTTTTTGTAAGAGTTAAGTGCAAAAATTAGTCTCAGATGAACAATGCTCGAAACACCTCGGAGGTGCATAAAGTCACCTTGAAGGTACGTAGAGGCACCCTTGATAGGGCGGAGGTGCCCTCGAGGAGATAAAGTTTATGGATAAACATTCGTGATGTGGATGCGCCCTGGAGCGCATTGGAGGCGCCTCAAAGTGCATTGGAGGTGCCTCAAAGTGCATTAGAGGCAGCTTGGAGTGAGTTAGAGGCACCCTTTCACGGATAAAAATCGCAAGCTTCAGAGATGATGGAGGCCGAAGTTCACAAGATCAAACTTGAGATTGGAGGCGCCTTGGGTAGGGTTGGAGGCACCCTCAACACTCCTTAAAAGCAGAGTTCGTCCAACCAATTATACACAACTTCTCAATGCTCATTTTTTTTTATCATTTTGCCACTTCATTCTTCAACTGTTGCAGCTTTACTACGCCCGACTGTTGCCAGCAAACCTATACCAATACATGAGCTCGATCAAATTCTAGTCTTCCAAGTGTTGATAACAATTTCATTTATCACATATCTTTTAAACTTGTAAAAGGAAAGTGTAGGATTGCTATACTTTTCTCTCTCTTTATTTTTGTATTTGATTACTCTACTAGGAGTTTACTGGTAGAGAATATTAGTGGTTTACCCGTCGATAGATTCAAAGGACTATAAGTCGTCGAAAGCTTCGAATCAAGTAAATCAACCATATTCTATTTTTTTTAACTTTTATTTATTCTGCTGTGTACTAGACTTTTATAAAACTGAAAAAGATAAGTTTTCAAAATACATGTGATCCACCCCCCTTTCCTCACGTGCCAACGATCCTACAATTGTCGTTGGCTCCACGATAATATATAGGTAAGTAAATTACAAGTGACATTTTGCTAGATTGTAACAACCCTTTACACGGGGTCAGATATCCAACGAGGTATTTTGTATCCACTAAAAATTGACCCTAAGACTTATTTGAGCAAACACTCATTCAAATATCAATTACGTTAATTCATGGGAGCGAGTTTATGACTATTGGAGTAAAATGTGATATCATTTGTGCTAAGCGATCCAATATCATCGACCCCATAGCAAGATACAAGCAGATAAATCATGAGTGACATTTTGCCCTAGCATGACAACCCTTTGTATGAGAGAGGTTAGACATCCAAGGAGATATTTTGCACCCGTTGAGTACTCCAAGAGAGTTTATGACTATTGACAACAAAATGTAAAATTATCACCTTGGCGGCTCTTCCAGAATGTCCATAAGGGAGATAAATCAAAGGGGGATTTCAGCTAGCAACATCAATGCATGCAAGGAGGCAGTGTCGTAGCTAGGATTTTTTATCAGGAGGAGCAAGAGAATTAAAAAATATAAGATAGAGAGAAAGAAGCAAAAAAGAGAACTTTACCTTCATCGTTAGCAATTTCTCAGTGAGCTCGACAACGACACAAAGACAGCAAGGTAAGACAAAATATGACTATTCTTGTGGTGCCAACAAAACCCTAAAAAATACAAGAAGAGGAAGAATATATGGGGGTTGAGGGCTACTCAATCTTGTTGTTGGAAGAGAGCAGCAATTGGTGTTGCATTTCTTGCTTATCGGAGAAGAGAAAGGAGAAGAAAAGAGAATTCTTGTGCTTTAGAAGAGGAGTGGAAAAAATTGTAGGTTTATTTACATTGGAGAAGAGGAGAAGAAACAAATGGGGAAGAAGAGAAAGAAAAAAAATAAAATCGAGGAATGGACGAAGGGGTTGCAATGTGCGTAGGAGGAGAGGGAGAAAAAAATGAAAGGTTTTGTCAAAAATATCCTAATTCCTTTTAAATCTTACCTTACTTCAAATGGACCCGCCTCACTTGACTAAGCGAAGTCAAGGGATTTCCTTCTAACTAGTGGAGTACTTTCATTCAACGGATTTGTGGTTGAGTCATGAACTCTAGCATATTACAATATTACGTGCCTGAACATCATTTATTTTGGAGTATAAATGGTATTTCCTTCAAATCAATCCCGATTTAAACCAATATAATCCTTATTTTCGTATCCACTCATTGGATTTAGTTCAAAGCTGATTCAATTTTAATTTAACTTCCTTACTTCGTATCTTATAATCTAGTTCACCCATTTATTATTATATATTTTAATTTTAAAATTTAATACTTGGAATATTATATATATATATATATAACGACACACACGTACGTAATATAATTCCAAGAACCAAGAATTAATTATTTGGGTAAGATTCGTCAGACCCATGCAATAGTGTAATAATGCAAGGGTGACGCTAGAAAATTCCATCAACAAATTACTATAATGAGCTTCTCTATGCAAAAAATTAATTTAATTTAATATTATACTTATCTTAGTAAAAAAACTAAGAAAAGTATATTTTTTAACATCGTCGACCTAAAATATTTATAGAAGCTTCTTTGATCATAGTGTTGTTAATTCTGAAATTATTTTTAGTGTGAATAAAAAAAAGGACATTAATGTAAATTCATTTTAGGCTTCACTAAAGTTAGTTAGTAAAGTGGGAAGATTTTTAATAAGATAGTAAGATAGTAAAATATATATATATATATATATATATATATATATATATATATATATCTGCTTAAGGTGGCTACACCCTTGCAAAGAGGGGTTGAGGCAACTAACAGAACATTCCGCATCTGTTGGGAATCAATTGAGATATGACTATTAGCAATAAAATGCGAAATTATTACCTCGGCAACCCCTCCAGGGTGTCCCCATTATTTGTACGGGAGGTAAATCATGAGGACTTTACCCAGCAATAACAAAGCATGCAAAAAGGGGTTGAGGCAATGAGCTAGGCATTTCATTTTATTACAGTTCGATTCGGTTTTTATGTAATACGGTCCGGTTTATACGGTCGGTTATATACGGTTTATATAATGAATTAAATTGATTTTGTGCTACTACAAATATTAGTTTAGAGACAAAGAAAAAGTATCAATTTATTAAAATAATTATGAATTTAAAGTAATATTAAAATTTTGTTATCCGATAACAATAAGTAAATATAAATATATAATTTGATTATGCTATTATATTATAAATAATTAGAAATTAATCCACTTGTATGATCAAATATCTAAAAAAATAATGTTTTAAGTATAATACGGCCGGTTCGGTTTTTTCGGTTTTTTAGGAGTCAAAACCGGAAACTGAACCGAATAACCGAATTTTAAAAAAATCAATTGTGTTAGCTCGTGGGATAACTCTAGATATGATTAATTTTTTTAGTTGACATGAGATATCCAATAATCTTAGATAAGATTTTTTTAATCCAAATATTTAACTATTTAAATCGATTAATTAAGATCATCCTTAGTCCATATAGGACTATTATCATCAAAATGATTGAAAATTTTCATTTTGTCCGATTTAAGTGGACAAAAAACATATCAAAATTAATCAATAGATGTATTTAAAATATGATTACCTATTATTCTTTAAAGAGATAAAATATGTAATTCATCTTTTGTCATCCACACGAAAGACATTAGTTTTGCATAATACCCTTTTTTTTTTTTATAAAAACTATTCTTAATTTGTTATTTATTTTTTAAAAAACTTATGAACTTATTATTATTAGCTAATAAGCTTTAGACAGGAGTCATGTTTCATTTCCTTGGTGCGATGTGATAGTAGGATGATGTTAATTCTGATAACACTAACAAGGTAACAAGATTGGAATGGTTGGCCTTTGGGTTATTATCTTTTAGAAAAAACGAAGGAAAAGAGAAAAGTAAATGAGCCTGGAGATGGGGATGATCCAAAGCAAGGAGAAGAACAAGGCGAATAATAATTAGGTCATGGAAGATGGGATTTCAGAGTTGGAAGCCCAAGGGGGGAGGCACTGGCGAGAGAGCCTTTTTGTTTGTCTACTTGTGAAAAAGCAAAGGAATAAAGGAAAAAAAAAAAAGGAAAAGGATGACCAGAGCGGGCTTTTTTAGCAGGCAAGATGACTGTATCGTACTCTTAACCGGCATCTCACATGCATTTGTTTTCCTTCATAAAAATCTTTTGAAAAGTTGGTCAGAGATTGCTCTCTATTCATGCAAAATACATGATCCCTAAGCTAGTCTCCATATTCTTTCCTTTCTCACAAAAAAAAGAAAGATATAATTTCTCTTTTTCTCATAAAAAAGATGCTTTGATTAATAGAACTGTTGAAGGGTTATCTTCAACATATTTCAAATATGGGGAAAGATTGGGGATGGGAATTTGAAGTGCCCTGATTAAAGGTCTTAAACAATGGAGGTCTCAGGCTGATCACAAAACCAAGACTAAAGGTTGGCTTGGAATTTTCTTTCACAGACATTCTAATATTTCAAGTAACTTAATTAAGCACGATATTTGTGTTTGAAAGAGTTGCCAAACCTGTCTCAATGTAAACAAATTTACATTTAGTTTTCTTCCTCACAACATAGTGCAGAACGGTATGTTAACATCAAAATGCTGAAAATCTTTGAACCGCCAAAGCGATGTTTCTGATTAAGCTTGATCTTCATCGTCTTTTTTTAACAATTAATCGTTATCTTTTACACAATTTGATGATTATCAATCCGACTGTAATAGTTGTGCATTTTTCTTCAGAAAGCGTCTTGATTGGTTTCCTCCAATCCCAATAAGAGCTCAAATCGAGAAAGCAGAGTGATCAAAAAGACTGGAGGATTCAGTTGGCCGAGGTATGTATGCATCCGTGAACATCTTTTTTCCTCACGCGTTGACATTTCCTGTCCACTTTTCTTACACTGCCCTTTCTTCTTTTCTCTTAAGCATTTTCCACTATTTTTAGACACTATTTGACATTTCCTACTAACTGATGGGACAATTGAAGAGCCTTTTGGTCCTCCCTGCCACCTGCCTCTTTCTAATCCCAATAAATTGAATTCAAACATATTAAAACTTCACCTTTTTGCTTTGAGCAAAAGCCATTGGTTTCTTGCTCGCAGAAAGTTTTAAATACTAATGATCCGAATAATAGTTAATCTCCTGAGCAAGCTTTTTCCATGAAGTTTGCAATTAGTTAACTGGTTGAGTTTGTGGTATATTCCAGATTACATTTGTTCCCAACAATTTAAGATAATTCAAACTAACAACTAGCTAGCAGGGGGATGTGTAACAAATTGAAATTTCAAACTGGTTTCAGTGTGTGTGTATATAGTACATATATTAGTTTCCCACAGAACCAATACCGAAATAAGGATAGAGATTCTTTAATTGTCCGCTGATTATTGGAGTTCACTCTAGTGTTTTAACTCCCGACTAAACTTTTTCAACAAGTTGCTCATAACAGAATGTTGGAAAGGTCTTATAAAAAGCTTAATTGACCAAGCTAATTAAACCCTCATGTTTTTTTTTTTTCTGTATACCATCATACATTATATTTGAATATGCATACTGAATCATTTAAATTCTTGTAAACATTTACTTAAACCTTTAAGTCCATCTGTATGAAGACCCAATATAAATATAAGTTTGGTCGATGCCAACGATACTCATTGATGGCAGTGAGATAAAGATATTAACAATAGGGGCAAAGCAACAGCATTTATAACAACAACTAATACTAGCAGCACAATAGTAATGCATTAAAATCAAAAGAAAACTGGACTTGGGGAATGCCAGTAGGTTCAGTTCCACGTTCCGCTCACCGGATGGAACCCAGCGAACTGTTTGTTTGGGTGACCCATGGGAGCACATGGAGAAGCAGTCACCAAATCCAGAAGTAGCTCATCGTTCCCAGACTCTCCGGCTGCTACGCCAAGGAAGTCCCTAGTCCAGCCATCACTGGTTTTCTGCAACATCACAAGGTCTTGGACGTTGGAGGAAGAACTGGCAGCGACAGTGCTTCCGGCAGTTGCATCAGTGTAACCTGGGCAGCTTAAGGTGTTGGTCATACTTATAGGGCCCATAGCTGAGGCCTTCTGGAGCAGCGCAGTGGCTGAGAGATGAGGTGAAGGGCTAGGGTTGGTGGGAAGGTGGTGAAGGAGGGAAGGAAAGTTGTCTTCAGGTTTTTTTACCTCCAAGTCTCTGAGATTGCAGTTGTCAGGGCTAGGATTAAGAATCAATAAGTTAGCGTTAGCAGCGGTAAAGGGGTCCCAGAAGGAGGATGATGAGGGAAGGAAGAGATCAGGCTGATGCAGTGGTGGGAATGTAGGGGTGGCAGCTGCGCCGGCCATCACTCGTGCACTTTCTTCTGCCAAGGCATCGCAGAATGCTCTGTGGGTGATGAAGCTATCCTTTCTGCAAGAAATGAAAGGATAAAATATCATGCACGGTTATCAGCTTATCAAGTTATCATGGAGTTGGATATATGGATAATAGCTGTACACTATGCATATCATTTAATTGCACAGTGCTTGTTTTGATTCCAATGAAGGAGATAAGTATGGCTATAAGAAAAGAGGATATTATAAGGTTGAATTCTATTACATTTTTCTCTCCTTTATCATTGGATGTGCACTGAGTATATTTCTTACAGTTCAGTTGACAAATGGTTGAGAAAAAAATACACCTATATACAGAGAGATGTTTAATATATTATGACTATTCTTCTACAAGGTAGAGATAGAGTTATATTCGGATCAGCCATGAGTTCCAATGTAAAGTATAGTTGTCGGTTTGTATTTGTTGTATTTGATGGAGATGTACTCGATAAGATTTTTCTATATATATATATATAGGCTAAGCTTCTAATATTTTGATTATGTAAATTTTGCCAATATTTTTCCAAGAATTCTTTTCATAGTCTTATTATTATTATGTTGCTATTTTTCTACTATCAACCCACTATGATTTATGAGTTTCATATAAACTAAATTATAAGTTGATTTTTTCTCGAAAAAGTTAGTTGTTGACCTAGTTTTTCTACTCAAATACATGGAAAAAATTCTAAAACTCATAATAAGTGAAACAAATTTCGGATCCATGAGATTTATCCTTGGTTCTGAATATTGATTTCTCTTCCTTTTCCTTTCATTAATTCATAAAATGCTAAACTGATGCCAAAACAGAAGAGATCTAAATAAGATCTCAATTGGTGGCTAATCCACAATGGCCTAATCTACTTTAGGTTGGTTTTCTCTCTTGTGGTACTACAGGTGTAAAACCTAGCTATGGTTAGATTAGTAGATATGGGTGCCATCATGAACTGACATATACTCAAACAATACTCAGTTTCTAATTTTCCCTCAATATTGCATAGCTTAGGATATATATTCTTAGGTACAAATTATATCGCAGAAGAGTCGCGAATTTCACTTAGGTCATAGGCATCCAATATCGAGCAGTTGACCATTCATTGGAGTAAAAAAATTTAATTATGTTCATTTTAGAGGGCTCTCATAGTTCGTTCTCAAATTGTAATTTAGGTTAATTTACAATTGACTGTTAAATTAATTAGGAGATGTGAGGAATTTTTTTCGAGAATACATGTACGTTCAAAATTAATCCTTTAACCCGTTTTAGGAGCAGTTGACTATTCATAAACTATAGTTTAATTGTTGATCAGCCTTACAGCAACTTTACCGGTGAAACCAAAAAGATTCATGCAAGTGAACACGTGGTTGAGACATGACAATCATACTGTATGGTTGTCAGCTAAAGCCATGCATTACCTCTAACACTGGCATGCAGCAATTAATTAAGATTTCTACTATTTATATGAATACTTTCTTATATGCATTATGATAAAGATGAGAAGAATTCTCCTAAAAACATACGATATATATATGACTTATTGTGTTAAAAGTAGTTAAAAAAACCCACTTTCCTTCTTTAATTTAATTTAATTTTATTAAATCCTACTACTATTAGAACAACAACTACAATCAAATCTTATAAAATCAACAATTTTATTATATCCTGTGCGTGTTATTTTTTTATCTCTTTCTATACATTCAAGATGGAGAAAAATTCATTCTTCTTGCAAGGAAGTATAACGAAAAGAAGAATGCCTTAAAACTGATCAAGATGAACAAGAGAACGAAATAAAGCGAGCTTGAGAGAGGACTAGAGTGACAGTATGCGATGGGGGAGTCTTGTGGTGGCGGAAAAAAACTGAGTTATGCAACATCATAATTAATATCACAAACCTAGTGAAGAGGGTGCCGCAGTCACATCGGTATTCTCTTGTTCCGCAGGTCTTAACATGGGCTTTCCAATCAGAGTGCACAGCGTATCTTTTAGAGCACTTGTCACATTTCCACTTCTTCTCTCCATGTTTTCTGGAGAAGTGTTTCTTGATCCCTGTCAAATCTCCAAGAGCCCTGCAAGGATGGTGATGCACACAAGATGGCTCTGGGCAAACATACACCCTCTTCCTTGTAGCTCCTTCTTTGTTGCTTCTTTGCCTCAGCTTCCACGGTAGGTTGTGCCCCCTCCTATGCAGCTGCAGATTCTGATCTCTTTGGAAACCCTTGTTACATATCTCACAAATGAACCTATTGGTGGCCATCAGTGTGTTAGGTGATAAGGCTACAACTTCAGCTTCAGGGTCTTTGGAACAAAAACCAAAAAAACAAAAAAAAAAAAATCAGAAATTTAAGAACAACCAAGAATACATGCTGTTAGTTGATATATTTTAAGGACTCTACCTGGATTCCCTGCTTGGTTTCTCTTCTTCTTGGTCTTAGGTAGTGGCTGTTGATGAGGTGATATGGATGTAAGCAAAGAGCTCAAGCTGAAGTGGTCATGGACTCTTGTCTCCGAGGAAACACTGGCTTCTTCTGAGAAGGAGGTGGAATTTGACATAGTTTCTAATAAGAACATAGAGATCTTCTTGTTTGTTTTCTATCACCAATGGTGGGAATGAAAAGGGACCATATAGTGGTGGTATATAGTCTCTATTCTGTTCTTATCTTAAGTCCAAAGCTTCCAACTGAGTAGAAGAAAAAGAGGCTCAGATGGTGAAGGGAGCTGGAGAGAATAAACCCACCCAAACTTTATCGGGATACGCTGAACGGAGTGGGATTGGAGGCACTAAGTTATAGTATCGGAAAAGGCATGTTAGAAGGGTCGTAATATCATTAGGGAAAAATTATAATTACTGGCTTGTTTGTATTATCATCCAATAGATGTTTATCCTTTAAAGAAAAAACTATGTAAGAGATACCCTATTTGTTCCTTGCTATCCTTGATATCGCTATCCAACTATTTTGCACTTGTTACGTGCAAAAAGAAAAACAAATAACAAAAATTATTTATTGCCTACCGAAATATTTTAAACTAGTTACAGTGCTAAAAAATATTAGAATTATTCAATTTTCTTTTTCTTGACCTCTTCTTTGGCGTCACTGACCTCTTCCCTGTGGCCATCTCCACAGTCACTATTTTGATGTTCTATCCTTCTCAAATCCTTCTCAAGCTCTTGACCACTGCTGTGTCGGAATAAAACTCTCTCCTCGAGATGCTCTAAATAAGGACAGTATTAAAATAGCTCGTTAAAAGAGTTATATTTATCTAGAAATTATATAGTTTCCTTATACTAGTAAATAATTAAAAGTAGACAGTTTCAATAAAACATTAATTTTCTCCTAGTCATCTATATTAAACAAATAGGTTTTACAAATGACACGGTTAAAAGAAAAAAATAATCTTGAATCCTATATTTTCCCTTTGATGATGATAGTAGTGAAACTATAACAATTTCATCAGCATACCTCATTTTGATTACAAATTCATAGTAACATGCTCAAAGGAGACTTGGCGATAGAGACGACCTTGTGAAAGAAAGGAAATGACTTGGAGACACCGAAGGACCACAGGTATAGGGAGAGAGAAGAGACTTGATGACACAGGATATTACCTTATTACCTCGAGAAGGGAGTAACGATCAACAAATAGAACTTTGAGGAAGAGAAAACTTTGACTAAAAGTGGGCTTCGACGCAGTAACATAAAGATGGTCATTAAGATATCTAGCGGCAAAAGAAAAAGAGATGAACTTCAAGGAATAAAATTACGCTATTAGATTTTTTTTCTTTTTTGAATTATAGTTGGTGCAAACTAGGAGCAGATATTTTTAGTTTGAAAGTAGTAAATAATATTGAAAATTTAGAAAATTATCAAACTACTAACCTGATTATTTATTTAAGTATAAACTATATAGCCAGTTTTGGAATGTGATCTTATTTGTTCTTGGTCTTATTTTTTAAACGAGCTGATTTTCTTATTGCCATTTTACAAGTTTATTATTATTCATAATAGAAGCATAGTTTATTATTTTTGCAACTTGGTTGTCTTATAAACAATAAATTTTACTGTCTCAGTAGATTTGTAAATTGTTTGTAAAATGTCTTTGGTTAAATTGAAACAAACCAAAACTCATCTGAAACGTCTTGTTCGGTTAAAATTTTTTCTTAAATTGATAAATTGGTTGAAGGAAACATATTGGATTAAAATAAAAAATAAGATATTTATTCGATAATTTTGATACTTCTTTAATGATAATGAAATATACGGTGCCATTGTGATTTCTACCATGTCATTATCCCGTGAAGTGGGATTTTCTTAAGTTGCCTTCGGTGTTTCCATTTGCCCTGCTCCTCAAACCCTTTCACTAAATTCTGGTCACACAAGAAAGAAAACTTTCATTGAAGTCCCGAATTCAAGGTGTGTCAATGAGTACTTTCCAATTATTCAACTCTCTCTCGTGTCAAAAAAAGACAGGATAGAGAGACAAGAGGGGAGTAGGGAGGTTCTAGGAACTGTGCTCTCAAGTGCTCAGTGTTCTTTTTCTAATACTAGCATAGGGGTATAATTACGGTTGAAGGCTGATCAGAGAAGGTCAGGGACATTAGAGGATGACTCAGACTGCAAAGCAGTCAGAGAACTCATAAAAATGTGAGAGGGATTCATGAATAAACTCTAAAGTGATGTAGATGAGGTTTACGCCCACAAAGCACAGGGAATCCATCTCTTTGATTCAGTTTTTACTTTTTTTTTTCTCTTTCTTCTTCTTTTGTTTGTCGTCCATAACTGGAGGATTTTTTGATTTATGTCTTATCAAGTATCAAATAAACACCAAAGATGCTTTAATTGGAATAAATCGATAATGAAAGCATATAGTGCTTACGTTGAACCATGCAAAAAATTGGCTTAAAAGCTTGCTCTAAGTATTCACTCCACAGCCTTTCTTATAGCCACAACACCCATTATTGCTCATTGATTGTGATCCTCAGATTTCCTTTTTATCAATCCCTCATCTTTTGCCTCAACTACAATTTAGTGCCTATTGCTTCACTGATTAGACCTCTCTTTTCATTCTCTGGATTTGGTTTTAAATTCTTGGTTTTGCTTCTTTATTCTTTTCTTCTTTGGAATATTTTGTGCTCTGAATATGTGCTTGCATGAATTCGGTTTAATGATCATAATTGAGATACATCATGGAATGAATACAAGTGGGTGGCATTAAATGGCATTTCATTACTGGCTAGCTCATACACAAAGAGCAAAATGACCATTAAGATCGTCTGAGTTATATAACATGGTTCCGTATGATTGGAACGTAGGTGGGTAGTGGTCCACACTTCACAGTATTCAATTTCTTTCAGGCAAAGTGTATTTATATCTTTTTAAATATAGAAATAAAATTACAAATTGAGTTACAAGCAGACAGTGGAACATGCACAGCAGATACTTTTGAGAGGCATCTATAGCCCCTGGTGTTTTGTCTTCTCTGTTAAAAACAAATCAAAATTATATACACACACAAACACACACTGATATGTAAGTATAAAGTATGTTAATTAATAGCGTGGTTATTAGTCTATCGGCTTGCATTCTATCTTAACCTTATGTTTAAGCACGTATGTTTTTGTCTAATTAAACCATAAGTTTAATTAAAACCTAATTAGCAGTTTTGTTAATATTTGTCAGTCAGCTGAAACCTTATGTTTAAGCAAGTTTTTGGGCATCAGAAACAGACCATGATCAATATGTATGTAATTTGTTGATGCTCTATCAGTATTCTATTGTAACCGAACCAAACCAGATGGTTTAACTTGTTAATTCAGGAATCAAAAAGGCAAAAGCAAAAGCAATTTCTTCCGAACAATGCAAAAATTCTGACTGAAATGGCTTCTACCCCAATTCAACCAGAGAGATTCAGAACCAGTGGGCTCACTGCCGTTTTAATCTTAAAACACAGCGTATCAGCGTATTACACAGGCTTACGTTAGGAGACTGGAATATAAATGGTTATTGTTTGTAGGACAAGCAAATTGCTTATTAATTTGCATTTGAATTTTTGTGTTCATTACTAAAGAGGGCAATATTAAACATCGTTGGCAGGTTCTCTCATTTTGATCTAGCCTTTTTTTTTTTTGAAAAAGAAATATTGGTAAGCTGTACCCACCAAATTAAATTAAGTAATAGTTCAGTTACAAAGCTTTGATCAAAAAGAGAGCTCAGAATTACATCGCTCTAGCCCAAGATAGCGAGATGCTTACCCCAAAACAAGTAGTTTCAGAAGCACCTATAGCTTTGTTACAAGCTTAGCTTTTAGGCATTACTGATATTAAGTAGGTGCTTCGATTAATCTTGTACGTGTTTTTCTTTTCAACTTTAGTATAGCTCTTTCTAACCATGACTGAATTACAAGGGGTTCGGTCAATCTTCTAGCAACGAACAATGTAATCCTGACTGCCAAAATAATCTTGTTTCTGGAAACTTAGATAAATTACCAAACTCGGAAGTTTGGGAAACAGCATATGTAAGTTTTTAGGAATTGTCCTCTCTGTGGGTGGTCTTTTGATGTTTTCTGACCTAGTTAATCAATTTTTTTGATGTACACTCTGCCAGTTTAGCTGACCAACGAGATTGACGCAGTGGAAAGGCAGTTTTTTTTGGCAGTAAGATATGGGAGAAGTTTAAATAGTCATGCCTAGTTTCATGGGTCTTTGTTTGCAAACCTTTGACGCTAGGTGGTGTAGGTATTCTTAACCTTAAGATGTTAAATTTTGCATTAGATTGTAGGTGGTGGTAGTAGGCATTGCTTAATAATCAGGATGCGGTTTGGGCAAAAATTGTAAGCTCTGCTTGCCCGAGGCAGTCGAACTGGACGCTCGTTCTCCAATGTCGACAGTTGGTGGTCTTCCATTTCGGTGTGATATTTTTGCTGCAATATCACTCTAGTGGAACCTTGGCTCAACCTTTTTCTGCTTGTTAGGACAAATCCATAGCTTTTAGTAATCTCCGGCCATCTCTCTCTCTCTCTCTCTCGCTTCATCAGAGCAATTTGGCCACTCATCTATGGCTAGCTGGGGGTTTAAGCATATGTACATGACTAGCGTAGATGTAGCCACTCAGTACCTAAAAAACTTTAAAATTAGGGAGCACAATAGTAGTGTAAGCATGGTTGTATTTTATCTGGTTAGCATGCCGCAAAGTCATATTTTGGGGAGGAACTCTTGACACAACCGAGATGATCTGGTTAGCACGCTGCAACATCATATAGGAAGAAGTTATGATAAAAAGAAAATTATGACAAAGGATTTCCCAGTTGCAAAACCCCAAACTATAAGCCTTGTAATTTGGGGGTGTCCCCTTGCTACGGTCTAATGGTTATGAGGTACTGTCAACTTGAGGTTTGGGGTTCGAATCTCAACATAGACGAGGTAAATACTTCCCTCATGCGTTAGTCACTTGAAAGTCACCCGTGATTTACTTTCTCTGTTTTGGCCCTGGGACAGGATGGTAGGAGCGCTGGAACAAGTGCAGTCACCTTTTGCCAACTTGTAATTTAGGGGCAATTAATAGGTTTCTCTAATTTTCTGTTGATTTTTTTTCCTCCCTGTTTTGTTGAAAGAGTACTTGTGTTAGGGACGATTTAGCAAGCATTCTTAGTTTCTCAGGCAGATCAAATCCCAACGAATTAATAGATGAATTTATTTTAATGGGCGATTGACTTAAAAAATGATGGACTGATAGACTGCTCAGTGATTTTCTGATTTACTCTAGTGGTGGATGAAAAACTTCTATGGACCCGAGCCGATCATCCCATGATTAGTAGGCATAAACTAGATACCTAGTGACAACTAAATAAATGTATTTGTATTGCTCTCGGACAATGGTGCAGCACTAGGACATGCTTAGGTATTTAAGGATTGTGTTCCAATTTCAACGAATTAACAGATGTATTTCTCTTAATTAGTGGTTAAACTAAGAACGTTGAACTGATAGCCCGCTTTTTACAAACGTTTCCTGATTTATTCTGATGACTGGTGGAAATATTCATGGGATCGGATCAGTCATTCTTCGAAATTAGTTGATGTAAGTTGGATAGTTGGTGTCAATAAAAAAAAAACGAAAGAGGATTTGCATCATCGAACCAAAAGTTACCGGAGCACATCCAGTCTCACGTAGTTAAGGGTAATAGAAGTAACTGGAAGTGTGGATTTGCTACATATCTGATCTCTAATTTTAGTTTTTGCAAAGCATTTCATGCTGTTTTTGTTTCCTTTGGTTGGCTTGCAAATCCCCCTTATAGGAAGCTATAGGAGCTTTCTGTTTAGCCCGTCTGCAAATCCCTCCTACTTTAAGGAACTGTAATTGGCATCTTCAACTTCATCTTTAGCTCAGAATCAAATCTATCAACCCTAATCATTCTCAGATTTGGCTAATACATTTTGGACAAAACTAATTTAATAACCTGTTGCTAGAAACAAATTGCACATTGAACAGTGAAATACTGAATGGCATAAACCATCGCTTGAAAATTCAAATCGCTAGGCACATCACATAAAGTGGCTCGGCCGGCCAGTAAGCCCATTGCTCTATTATTTGCTTTGCTGAAGGCTACTGAAGGTAAAATGGGTGAAAGATTATAGAAATTACATTCAACATCATCCATCTTTTCCTTTTTCATGAAATATGAACAGGTTGCCTCTGGGGCAATAGTACAATGATTAAGTCCTCTAATAAATAATTAAGGGATTTAATTTAAGGTTCAAGTCTCAGCTACGGCACACTATAGCACACTGTAGCGGATTTTTCCTTCCCGTAAGAAGTGGACCTAAGAATTTTGGCCATATGGATATGCTTCTATGAGCACTTTCCGATTTACCATAATAGCCGGTGGGAAACTTCCATGTGTCGGATCGGTCATCTTTAGGATTAGTCGGTTCGAAGAGCTGGATACTTCGATTAAAAAAAAATGAAATATGAACATGTTAGAAGTTATTTTTGTAAGTACTTCGGGTTAGTTTTGAAGTAATCAACCAAGTTAAGGTAGACCCTGTATATTTGATCCTTGTGTCTGAGTGTGTCAGAATTTAAGAACACAAGAAGTAGAGTGAAAGACGCAACGAGCGAAAAGGATGACACGGGAAGGGAGTCGACGGGTTCAGTGCATCCGAGGGACGAGAAGTTGTGAAAGAGTACACCGGTGGAAGAGAACGATGGGCGTGTCGCATCTGAAGGACGAGAAGCTGGGGAGAAAGCTTGCTCGAAAAGAAGGTTAGAGTTGGGTTCGGGTGAGCGCAACTTTAGACGATCGGATATCACCCAAGCGAGTGGAGCAAAAATGGCTAATAATGGAAGTTAACCATTCTCAGATGGACAGTGCTAGAGGTGTCTCGAATCAGACTGGATGTGCCTCAGATGAATAGTGAGGCACCTCCGATGAATTAGAGGCATTTCAAATGAACAGTAGCCAAGGCGCCTTCAGATGTTTGAAGGCGCTTCCAACGAAGTAGAGTCGTTGCAACGTGGATAAAACTTTATCCACTTGGAAGTACCCTGGATGCCTTTGGAGGTGCCTCCAAGCAATGTCGGCCAATGGTAACTTTTCCCAAAACGCTATAAATAACACCCTAGAGCTAGGAGTTTGAAAACATAACTTGTAATCATTTTCTTATATGTTTTCTTAGCTGTCAAAGTCTATAAGAGACTACTCCGCCTTCAATGAAGGAGATCTTTTTAGTTAAACTTCCACTATCTTAGATTAGCAATCTCCCCGATTATAAACCAAGTAAATTTCGTTGTGCCTTTTACTCTGTTTATGTTATTGTTGATTATCTAATACTGTGTCTTTACTATAATAGAAAACAAGAGATCTTCTAACTTTTATTTCAGGGTTATTCACCCCCTCTAGCTGGTCCACGATGATCCAACAATTGATATCAAAGCCCAACTATTTCGATGGACTAATCGTCGACTCAAGCAACCAGCAGATGGTCGAACCAAGTGTTATGGAAGCGCTAAATGGAGGTACTTTTTAAACATATATTGATATTTTACTAATAATTAAATATGATTTTATAATACCCAAAGATCAACACGGAGAAGAAAAAGAATAGCATCTTTAGAATAAAGAGCAGAATGACTTCGTAGCAAATGGGAAAGTAGAATTCCACCTGCTAAGCATACTTGTACTCCAAGAAGTCAGCCGAATTGATGCTTACGACTCTGCTAAACAACTCTGAGAGAAGTTCCTGGAGTTTCATGAAGAAACCTTGGAGGTTAAACTCGCAAGATGAGACTTGCTCTGGAACCAACTTAGCAACATCCAAATGGAAAAGGGAGAAATGGTAGCCCAATAACACGCAAAGATCAAGAAGCTGATCACCAGATCCACGAACCTCAGAGATATGGTAACAAATTGGGATCCATTAAGATATGCTTTGAATGCATTCCCAAGAACACCGGAATGGACATATATAGTAGATCCTATTATATTTCCAAGGACCTCGAGGTAAGTAGTTTAGAAATTCTTTTTTTTTTCTACTTTTGAATTACACGAATCGAGATGTGCAGGATAAGAAATAAAGAAGAGAAGTCAACCCAGAACCTAATATTCAAAGCTAAGAAGATCGAGTAGGATTCAAAATCATCGCTCGATAAAAATGAAGAAGCTTATATGGTAAGTAAACTTTTAAAGTTCTTTAAATCTAATAATCTTGATAAGAAACAAGCAACAAAGCTACTTCAAAGCAAAAGGAAGGTTCGGTGCAATAACTACCAAGAAGAAAGACATATCAAGGATAACTATCCAAAGCTAAAAAGCAAAGGAAAGGATAAAGACAAAGGGCCAAGACGATTAAATAACAAGAGCCTTAAGGTGATATGGGACGAATCGTCGTCATCAGAGTCTGAAATCGAGGCATACGTTGGACTTGCACTAATGACAAGTCACCAAGAAAAAGAAGAAAGCTCGTTCCAAATGAGCATTGAGACCATTGATGAAGGGGGAGTTTCGAACTACAAGTCCAACACGGTAAGTGAGGTACATTTTTTTACCTCCCGACCAATTATACCATGTTGTTAAAATGTTGTTTTGGAGTCTATGTAAAAATAGTACAAAGTATATAAATGTAAAAAATAACTATGAATGTTTAAAAGAAAATTTTGATAAACTGAAGGGTGTAAATATAAAATTAAAAGAACAAATATAATTATTAGAAAAGGTCCTACATTCTTAAATTCAAAGTTTTTACGAGCTTCAAATTTTAGATATAATGGAAGACTTAATTGGTATATCAGAAATCATAGAGGTCAAATTATAAAAATATCAAAAAATGAGATATCTAGAAATACCTATTTAATCCATTATATAGAAATTTATATTGAATCCCAAAATCTGTACTGACCTATTAGTTTTCTTTTTTTTTTTTTAAATTGCTAGAAATTTAATTTGTTTGAATTTTTTATATTGTCAGCAAAATTAATTATTTCAGAAAAAGGAATGTTTAATTTTTTTCTCTGGTAGATAAAAGTGTTATCTATTGTTAGAAAATATTTCAAAATTTTTTTACTATTACATAAATTATTATGAATTTTTTTACCAAAAATAATATTTTTATAATTAAAAATTCTCAAAAATTTATTTTTTTTAATGATTTATATGCTCAGAGAAACTAGCAAGATTTTTTTGAAGTAAAAATATATTTTAATTGTTGAATTTTAAAAATACATAATTCTGTTTCAAAATATTTATTTTGATTATAAATAAAATAGTATTTTCTTTAGATTTTTTTTCCTTGACCCGAATGCTTCTCTTTATCATTGACAAAAATTTTCAATATTTTTCATAACTTAAAAATAATTTTCAAATTATTTTTAGAAAATATGGCGATTAATTCTTACAAATTATTTTATTTGTAAAATAATTTTGATAAAAATACAAAATATTTAATAATATGCGAGTAACCCCTAGGAAATTTCTTATAAATTTCGAATGTTATTTTTTATTTTTTCTATTATTTTTTATGCGATCAACGGGGGAGAAAAGATAGATATTAAGTTTAGGAGAGGTCTTAAAATTGTCTTAAATGTTTAATCTTGTACTTAATTGATTATAAACACTTTATTATGTTTATATTTTCCCTAATCTTAACTTGGATTGATGCACATCAAAAAGTGAGAGATTGTAAGTATCCCAGGTTAGTTTTGATGTGATCAACCAAGTTAAGATAGACCCTGTGTATTTGATTATTGTGTCTGAGTATGCATGGACTTAGGAACAAAAGAAGTCGAGCAGAAGACGCAGCGAACGAGAATGATGCCACGGGAAGGAAATCGACGGGCTCAGTGCATTAGAGGGAAGAGGAGATGTGGAAGAGTACACCGATGGACGAGAAGGACATGCATGACCCATCCGAGGGATGAGAAGTTGGGGAGGAAATCTGCTCGAAAAGAAGGTCGGAGTTGGGCTCAGGTGAGCTCAACTCTGAACGACCGGAGCATCACCAAAGCGAACGGAGCAAAAATGGTTGACAATGGAAGCTAACTATTTTCAGATAAATAGTGATAGAGGCGTCTCGGATCAGACTGGAGGTGCCTCGGATGAATAGTGTTGAAGGTGTCTCTGATGAACTGGAGGCGCCTTAGATGAAGAGTAGCCAAGGCGCCTTCAAATGCTCGGAGGTACCTCTAACGAAGCAGAGTCGTTGCGTAACTATTACAGTGTGGATAAACTTTATCCACTTGGATACTCCCATCAACCAATGTTCACTTTTTCTAGAACGCTATAAATAGCATCCTAAAGCTAGGAGTTTGAAAACACAACTTGTAATTATTTTCTTATCTATTTTTTGAGCTATCAAAGTTTGTAAGAGGCTACTTCACCTTCAACGAAGGAGACTTTTCTAGTTGAAATTCCACTGCCTTAGATTAGCAACCTCCCCGATTACAAACCAAATAAATTTACTACGTCTCTTACTCTGTTTATGTTATTGTTGATTATCTAATATTATGTTTTTTTCTATAATAGAAAGCAAGAGATCTTCTAACTTTTATTTCAGAGCTATTCACTCCCCTCTAGTTGGTCCATGACGATCCAACAATTTTAAGCAGTCGAAGAAATACTAAATTGTAAAATAATCATCCATAATGTTAGGTTTGCATAATGTATAAGACTCCCGGACTTGATGCGATGGTAAGTGATGGGGCGGTATACACCTGCAACATGGCTATGATTCTCACACAAGACATATTCAACTTCCGTGGTGTTCAAACCACTCGTGATGTTGGGTCGCCCGTCATAGATCCATTTGTACTTCCGGATTTACTTGGTTACCAGTATGTGGAGCCGGATCATCCACCCTAGGATTAGTCAAGTAACTGAATACAAAAATTATAAAAATTATTGTTCTTGTATAAAAATATTTTATATGTTTCTTGTTAGCTGCTGTGTTCTTGATAGTTTAGTGACACTGGGTCGCCCACCCCAGATTAGTCGAGTAATTAAATATCTGTGAAAAAATATAGAAATTATTATTCTCATATAAAAATATTTTATATGTTTCTTGTCGTTGGCTATTTAACTTGATCAAAATAATAATATAAATCATAGATTTTTATTTATTGCATCTTTTTATATAAAGTCATGTCTCAACGGGATGCCCAATTAATTATGGTGTCAGATTTATTACAAATGGGACAAGAGATCAATTCCTTACGACCCATGTCTTCGAGGGACAGAAACCCCTCCCATCTTTTAGCTAACTTGACGGTTGGCTATAAGTTAACTTCGTGATTTAGCTCCCTTCACATAATATGGTCACGGATTGTGAGGACACATGGGATGGGATGAACATAATTATCTTTTATTATAATCATACACTTTCAAATTGATAGTAAAGTCCAGATGAAAGTTAGATTCTCACTTTTAAAACAATATTATTTATAGTTGTTAACAATAATCTTCTAAGATGCAGTAACATTCGTCCCAAAATAAAAAACACCCTAAATTTGAAGACTCTCCAAAGTTTGAATGTCTTGAAACCTTTTTTTTTTAAAAAAGAAGAGTGTTTCTCCAAATGTCTTGGAAGTAAATGAACTAGAGTTTAAGAAATGGCATTCCAAAGATCGTCATTGGACCGATTAACCTTTTGTTTCAAAGATCGAATGGAATTTAATTAGAGAAGTCCTTAATTGGACTCCCCTTCTTAGGAATTCTACAGCCAACAATCAATTGCATCCTTTGGATGATCTCAGATGTTGACCTTAGTGGTCAACACTCGAATGTCTTTGATTCCTGTCACACTCATTGACTTCATGCGTCTATAAGATTGCCACACGTGCGGTCTCACAAACTTCCACGGGCCTCACTGTAAGTGAGTTCAATCTCTTGTCGTTTGTATGATCCTCCATTCTTTGAAATTCTACATGAATTTGTACTCGCATATATTATTAGCACAAAATCACATAAAGCAAGGCATAAAGCATTATTCTCTGTTATTCTGTAGATGACAACAGTGGATCATGCAATATTTGTTCCAACCTTGATTCTTTGTTCTATTTTATTTTTCCTTTTCACCTTGAAACAATAACTTCTTGATGAACGGAACAAAGTCTTGAATATTTCAGTAACAAAGTCTAGCAGACTAGCAAGGATTACTATACCCTAACAGACTAGCAGAATATTTCAGTAACAAAGTCTTGAATCATTAACTAGCATGCACGGCACAAAGTATTAAACTGGACTTTGTACATCGGTCGGACAATTATCATACAGACTCTGGAGAAGAACAATATTAACCATCTAAGAAATCAACACCTCAAAAAGCTCTAGTAAGGACCTATTTAAAATGGATAGAAAAGAGAGCAAGAAAATGTAGTACAAACTATACAAGTGATTATTTCTCAGACTCTTTAAGCCTCCAAAAGCACAAGTAGTAATTTATTTGCTTCCTTCTAAAGGATTCTTTGAGATGGATAGTTAGAACTCAAAACTTTTCTTCTCCTTCTTCGCCGTCTTCGTCAGACAACATCGCTTGGCACCGGCATTCATTGCTACAGAATGATTTGTCTCTGAAAGGATTAAGAAAAATGGTTCTTAAAGAACAATTCTATAGTTCTGTGAGGAAAACTAAGTGGTGCTTTAATCATGCTACGCTGGTTGGCAAAGAGATTTCTTCGTTTTAAAGAACTCAAAAGGATTGAAATTTGTTAGTTTGCTTATGATTCTTATGGTTGAGATGTAGATAAATCAAAGATCTTTACAAAGTAATTATATAGTTATCATCACTAACCTGTATATGTACACATCCATCCCGGGGCCAAGTTTCTTCTTGCAACCATAGCAGAAGCTCAAGAATCCATCGCTGCGATTCTCGACTATGCAGTCGTCAAAAAAGTGAGTGGTCTTCAAATCCGGTCTATGTGAGATCACACAAGTGTACTCCTCAGACAGTTCAATCTCCGAACCAACGAACACAGGCTCGCCGGAAACATTAGGAGGCATCTGAGAGTTCCTAGAGCTGATGTCAAACTCCACCGGAGGTGGAATTTGGACCTTGAGCTGAGACCCAAACACCACCTTCCTGTGATCCTGCATGGAAGAATTCTTGCCAGAGACTTCATCAATGGTGAGGGCATCAAGAAGGCCAAGCCCAGCGGTCTTCATCGGCACCCCTTTTCGTCGAGAGAGGTGTTTGTCTTTGCCGAAGAAGAAGGGGTTCCTGAAGGCAGAGAAGGGCTTGCTATCCAAAATGGAAGTTGGGCTCACAGCTGCTGCTTCAGTGTCACTGGTGCTCCTCCTCGGCATAGCTTCATGAATCTTTGATCTCACAGAGACGGAGAGATTGGAGAATATGAAATTATCATTTAAGCAATATCAGTAGCTAGCTGTGCAGAACAAAATGGAGCATGCAGCACTTTAGACATCAGCATGAAACCAGGGGAAAAGGTTCTATCTTTCACACAATCCAAGGCCAAAAGTCGATAGCAGTTGGTAATGAGCTCCACAGCTTCATGAAGAACATCCCTTTCTCCCTTTTTCCATTGCCACTCTCTGTTTCTAATTCAACTGGCTTCATTTCTTTGGCTGTGGCAAGTTTTAAAAGGGTAGCGCCAATGATTCCGAGAATGCACTCACACTCGGTGAACTTACGCTTCAATCGGGAGCGATTACAGTTGTTGGTGTAATCGAACCGATTCGGATTCATTAATGGAGGTAATAAATTCAATTTAAAATTTAATTTCGAGATTTGGAGTATCAATAAATTTTACAAGCCCCTAATTCCAATTTCGATGCTTGTGGTAGTTTTATAATTATGAAAACGTGTATATATATATATATATTATCAGACTATTATAAACAATTGAGTGGACCAATTAATTTTTAAATTACTCTACTAAATTTTTTATTCGCAGTCAATTTTTATTAATCGACTGTCAATTTAAAAAATTCATAGTTATCCATTTAGATTTTGAAATCTATGAACATGATTACATTCAAGATCATGTGAGAAATATAATGAATTTGATTTACAGTAATTTTAATATGATCAAGATCCTCAGTGATTTTTTTTTTCTTGCGCTGTTTATTAAAAATATAGTATTTATTTTGACATTTAGAATAAAATTTCGAGCAGCGGTACTCTCACCGGGCTGATACGCGACTCTGTTACGTACCGGGTTTCGTCTTCGGTAATATTATTCTTTTTCTCCCTCCAATGGGCCACACACCGATGTGCGTACACTTCGCCTACCGGATCGGGACACGTGTCCGAGTAATAAAAGTTTAAAATAATTCGAAAATAAAAGGAAAGTTTCGTTTTGCCCCCTGTAAAATTATCTCCTTTTTTACCTTCTAGTTTTTACAATTTGAAGTGACATAGTAAACTAATGGTCTATTTCAACTCTATAAACTCACTTAAAAGAATAGAGGCATTGTAAACATGTCCAATAAAACAATATTATGCAGTAGTTATAGGGTGATGATAATTTAAATTATTAAATCATAAACAGTTGTGTCAACTTGACTTGCAAAAACACAACTTGTTAAAATTTATAATAAAAAGCAATAAATATTAAAAATTAAAATAAAAAGAGAAATATAATAATAATAATAATAATAATAAAAGTTAAGGAAATGATAGAGGTAGATGAATCAAATGTTAATATTCAATTTGATAAGTGTTTATTATATTCATTTAGTATACATAAAATTAGTTAAATAAATAAATTTGATCATTTTATTAAAGAAAATGAATAATTATAGTAATCCGTCCCTAGGCTAACATGGAGGAGGTAAATCACGGATGACTACTAGCCATTAGTGCAAATGGCCAAGACATGGGGGATGTTATGCTCGGTCACGCCGAGTTTTGACCCCAAGACCTCATGTGACAACACCCCATGCCTTAACTATCGCACCGCCCTGAGGGGACTCTTACAATTCATCTCCAGATTATATAGAAGGAGGTAAATCATGAGATTAACTTATAATTAAGTCACTAAAGGATAAAAGGAGTTTTTTTTTCTAAAGATATGCATCTTCTAGAAATTGATCTTTATCCTATCATAAAGAACTAGCTCAACAATCAAATAACTAAAAATTTATCCTACTAGGAATCAATCAAACTAGCTCAACAATCAAATAACTAAAAATTTATCCTACTAGGAATCAATCAAATAATTAAAAATTTCAAATAATCAAAGAAGTTTGAATTGAAAACTCGATAATATTTAAATGAATCAAGCTCGAACTAAGTTCAAGCCAAATTTAAATTGAGAGCTCAATAACATCTAAATAACTAAGCTCAAACAAAATTTCAAACAAGTTCAAGTTAAAAAAAAACCAAGTTAAGTTTGAATAATAATATTAAAAGTTTGGTTTATTTTAAGTTCGGCACGGATTGACTCGATTATTTTATCAAACAAGCTTAAACATCCTAAAGCTCGGCTTGACTCGGCTCGACTCGGTTTGACTCAACTCGGCTTGTTTAAAATTTTATGAAAGGAAAATTCTAAATAATTAAAAAACTTTTAAAATAAATAAATAAATTTATATTATTAAACTTAATAACTAATTAAATAATTTTTTAATGATAAAAAAAATTTAATAATTAAATAAGATTGAACGGAGCATCTAAACAAATTAAGTCCGGAGCAAATTTAAATAAAGTTTAAGCTCATGAAAAAAATCAAGTCAAGTTTAAAAAACTATTTTAATGATTTCATTCATTTTATATCGGCTTCACTTAATTATTTTATTAAATAAATTCGAATATCACGAAGCTAAATTTAGTTTGGCTCGTCTTCTGTGCTAAGGCAGGGAATTAAACAGTCAGTGAAATGGTTGATACTGTTGTTATGACCTTCAATTATTGGTGACATAGAAAAAGGCCAAAATGATGAATCTTTCTTAATGGCTAGTTAACTGGTCACAGTCAAAAGTGGGACATCCCTTCAGCCTTATCTCGTGCTTGATGTGATCATGGCAACGCACTACAGGGACTTGCATTAGCGTAGGTAGGTAATTTATTTAAGTAAAGTAAACACCTTAAATTGAGGGGGTTTGTTTTTTAAAATAAATTATTAGGTTACGAAGAGCAAGGGTAGTAGGGTTTGTTTTTAATTGAATGATCAAAAGTTATCAAGTGAATTTTCAATGCAAACAATTAGGGCATAAACTATTAATCCCAGCCGAGCTAAATTTTATGATGTTTAAATTTGTTTGATAAAATAATTGAATCGAACTTAAAATGAACTAAATTGTTGAAATAGTCGTTCAAACTTGATTTCTTTTTATGAGCTTGGTTCATTTAGTTGCTATCGAGCTCTCGGTTTAAGATTGTTTGAAAAGTTTATAAACTTATTTGAGTAGTTATTTTAAATTTAATAATATAAATTTGTTTGTTTATTTTGAAAATTATTTATTTATTTATTTATCATGTTGATAAGAGTTTTATTAATGAAATATGATTTACAAATTTTGTTCATCAATATTATTCGTGAACATTGTTCATAAACATTATTCATGAACAATTCACAATCCTTGTTCATATTAACGAGCTAAACACATATATATTCAAGCTTGTTTATTTAATTTAACGAGTTTTTTAAATTTATTTATTTAGTTTAATAAGCTATTTAAGCTTATTCATTTAATTTAACAAGTTGTTTAAGGTTATTTATTTAATTGACTTTATATGTATTGAATGAATATAAATAAACTTTTATCAAGTCGAACACTAAACTTGCTCATGAATGTTTGATTCATTTACAATCTTGCAAACAATGGGGAAGTAAAATGGTGATTAAATTTTTGAAAAAATATGAATGAAAAAGCGGTGAAAAAGAAGAAGACTTAATTATCAATGTGATTTTAGTCCCACATTAAAAATTGTATGACTTTATAATTGATTTATATTGAATCATAACTAAAAAAAAGTTATGAATATGTATGGAGATAAGCAATCTCTAACTCGGGTCTAGAGACGGATGGATGCTGTGGCTATAGTCCACCTAAAATTTTATTTTCTTGAGGTGCTGGCAGCTTTGCTCGAAACACACAGACACACTTCCTCCCTGTTGCCGACGAGCCGCCTCCTCCTTCCGGAAACGGTGATTAAAATTTTGATAAAAAATATGAATGAAAAAGTGATGGAAAAAGGAGATTTTATTATGAATGTGATTTAATTTCACATTAAAATTTTTATGACTTTATAATTGATTTATATTGAATCATAATTAAAAAAATGTTATGAATATATGACGGAGATACTCTCTCTAACATGGGTCCAGAGATTGGATTATATTCATGTGCCTATCCTGAGCTATAGTCCACCCAAATTTTTATTTTCTTGAGGTGTTGACAGCTTTGCTCCAAACACACAGGCACACACTTCCTCCTCGTTGCCGACGAGCGCCTCCTTCTCTTTCCGACCACCGCATCAGCTTCCAAGGCACCTCGTGTCGGCGCTGCTGCATCTGACTCCATCAGTATCCTTGGCGAGACGGCAATGACAACACCACCTTTGCTTCAGGATCTATTTTTTTTAATAAAAATATATAATTTAATCGATTAATCAACAATTAAACTCTCACGAATTGAATATACCAGGAGTGCCGGTTGTCTGTCACTTTTTCTTGGAGGCTTTTAACGATGCTAGAGCGGTGGCGACGGGAGGGCTGGCATTGGAGGATGATTTACATTCGTGGCATGACTGATGCCGATGCCTTCCTTGGAAGCTGTGAGAGTGTGTGAGTATTTATTTTTTTAAGGAGATATGGTGATTACTAGTGGAGCTAACCCTTTGGCATGCACTTCCTAATTAAAGCTCATTGAACAACTTAAATTGTACTATCCAATTTGGTTAGTCTAATTAAAAATATTTTTTATAAAATATTATATTTATTGATCCTGTCTGAGAGTCGAGACGATCGATGTTGAAGGACATGACATTCTTGTTGATCGTGCGTGGACTCCGAGCTAGAGGGACCTGCAACCACAGTAGTATTAGTGCCAAGCCAGGGAGGGGTTCCTCGGCGATGATCGTCCAACGCTCAAGTCAGTCATCGACGATGTGGAAGCAAGAAAGCAGAGTAACAGAAATAGAGTAACAATGTGGCTACAGTAAAAGTTAGCATACCTCTGTTGAAGCTTGAGACCCTTTATATAGGGCTCCGCGGGAGGGGGGGGGGGGGCGCGTACACGCTCCTCGAGGTATGCACACTTCTCAAAACTTTTCCTGAAAAGACTTGTCAGGAAAGTATCCTTGACACCATACCTTAACGATCCGAATATATCTCTGACGTGATAGTGGAAGCTTCCGTCGTATGATCCACTGCCTGACCATGCCGCCGACCATGCTGTCTGTCGATGGCACGGGCTCCTAGAAAGATATCACAAATCCTCCTTTTGTCCGTTACTGGGCTGAGCGGGTGAGCCGTTCGGCCAACCATCAGCCATCCGGACGCTACCGTTCTCGGGTCGAGCGGGGTGGACGCTTGGACAACCTCCCACTGTCTGGGCTCCGCTTTGAATGTAATATGCTCGGTCGTGGCTCCGCTTGGCTGGTTCCAAGGTTTGATGTAAGCCCGAGCGGACTGGCCGCTTGGCGTGTGTCTCACCAACACTTCTCTTAGCGTCAAAAGCTCGGTATGTGGCCGAACTATGATGATGTCGAGTCGGACCTTCTCTATCATGGTCGGGCGAGTGGGCCGCCCGACCGGTCGATGGTACAGGGGCGTTGACCGTCCTGACTTTGACCTCCACCGTGGAATGACCCTCCATTGGGTGGGCCTCTCATCACCGCATCACATGTCTCCCCTTCAAGTCTAGTCGAAGGAGGTTGCAAGTCCAACTGATTGGACAGAAGAAGTCTTGAGATCAATTGGCCGATTGGTCGTGATACTGGGTGGACTTCGGTCAGTCTGCCGAAGTGTGTCGGTCGACCATAGGACCGATCCTTGAAGTCGATCGGAGCTTCGCGTGTTTGTACTTGGGCTCTCTCTTTCGGTGTCTTCGAATATGTGTGGTCAACGCTGACGTCACCTGAATCTCTTATGAATTTGTGCAAATCGCCCCATTAAGGCCGAGCACGCACTCACGCTTGTTAATGACGTTCATTAAATGCGGATCAATGGAGAAATGCCACGTGTTGTCGTCGCAGTCACCGCATGTCCGAAGTGACAGACGTTGATGTGATGTCCAGTGGTTCAAATTCTACGACTGGATTTGCACTCTGATTCCCGTGACCTAGATTGGACGGCTCCGCTCGGCCGAGCCAGAGGATTATAACCTCGCGTAACCACCGTCGTCTCCACATTCGCGTCTTGTTCGAGTGCCATCGGTGACTTCCTCTGTGATCAGTGCTCCGACGACCTACTCTGCGGCAGCCTTTCCCCTCCTTCCGTAAGCTCCCCTAAACCCTCTCACCTTCAACCTTTGGTAGTTCTTTCAGCTCTCTGCATCATTCCAGTGTTCTCTTTGGGCTTTCCGTCCTCATTCCTTCCCGTCGAACCCCTTGTTTTCTTGTTTTCCGATAATGACAAGCTCTTCACAGCCATTAGACGTCGCTCTTGGACTATGGTATACTACCATGGAGACCAGGTTCAATGCGGCGACGCTGAGAGCCTTAGGAACTTCTTCGATATTCCTTCTGATCATGAGATCATTCTAGCCTCTCCGTCCGATCAGCCAAATGACCCGCCGACCGAGACCATATGTCTATTTCGAGACCAGTTTATGGCTGGTCTTCGATTCCCTATCCACCCTTTCATCATCGAAGTCTGTAACTACTTCCGTGTTCCCCTTCCGTAGCTCATACCGAATTCTTTTCGCTTGCTGTGCGACGTCGTCGTGCTATTTCGGCTGCACGACATTCCTTTGACCCCTCAAGTTTTCCATTACTTTTACTATACCAAGCAGTCCGAACTGGGAACTTGCCTCTTTTTATTGATACACTAGGGCAGGAGGCTTTTCAGTAATAGCGCTAACCTCTAGTCGTGGGTTATTCCGAGCGGACCTGGCTTCGGTCTTGATCATTTCGACATAGCAACGTCGGGCGGCCAGCTGGTCACCCTTGACTTCCCCGACTCGGTTGTCTACCGGGAATTTGACTTTCTGGTAGTAGGTTGAAACTACTACCCAGAACTCATTGAGGGTTGGTCGATCTAGGATGACATTGTAAGCTGAGGAAGCGTCTACCACAATGAAGTTTGTGGTCCTGGTCCTTCTGAGCAGCTCCTCCCCGAGTGATATGGTCAACTTGGTTTGGCCGATTGGCAAAACCTCATTGCCGGTGAATCCGTACAGCGGGGTCGTCATTGGCAGTAGTTCGCCTTGGTCAATCTGGAGCTGATCGAAAGTCTTTTTGAAGATTATGTTCACCAAGCTCTTGTGTCAAAAAAAATTCGGTGAATAGTATAATTTGTGATTACTGCTCGGATGATGAGGGCGTCATCGTGAGGGACTTCTATCCCCTCTAGGTCCCAGGATCTGAAGTTGATTTCGGGCCCGCTCGTCTTCTCTTGGCTGCAGCCTACTGCATGGATTTCCAACCGTCGGGCGTATGTCTTTCTGGCTCGGTTAGAGTCATCGCTAGTCGGTCCTCCTGCGATGATGTTTATTTCTCCTCGAGCGGTATTATTTCTATTTTCCTCCTCCCGAGCGGATGACCTGTTCTGCTCGTGTGTAGCTCGAGAAGGGTTAGTATCTTCCCTTCGCTGATGATGCTATTGTCGCTCGGGTGATCTTCTTGCATCTTCCCGCCACCAGACGGATTGATGCCCGTGTCGCCGGTCGGGAGAGGGAGATCGTCGACAACAGCCCCTCGAGGATGGCCTGGCGATCGGTGTTAGGCCACGACAGTCACGTGTGTTGTGTGATGCCGACTGGTGGAAGGAACAAAACATGGGCGCCCATAGCTTACCTTTCGATGTCTTTGGCCGGCCGGAAGCCACATGCTGCACGACATGCACCCTAGTTTCTTGGTGTGGCCGACCTTTAACTCTTGGCCCTTTCGGCGGTTGGTGGCTGCTCGATGGTCAGCGTTTGGTTGGCGCTGAGGGTTCGGCTGGTACCTCCTTCCTTCTTGCCGCCTGAACCTCCTCCACATTTATGTACTCATTAGCCTTTTTGAGCATGTGGTCGTAGTCGCGGGGCGACTTTCTGATAAGCCACCGAAAGAAATCCCCTTCGATGCACCCCTGTGTAAAGACATTCATCATGGTCTCGAATGATACTGAGGGGATATCCATATCTACCTGGTTGAAGCACTGGATGTACACTCGGAGAGTTTCTCTCAACCCTTGCTTCAGGGAAAACAAATTGACGCTCGTCTTCTAGTAGCGCCTGTTGCTCGCGAAATGGTGTAGGAAGGCCGTTCAGAAATCCTTGAAACTTTGTATCGATCCTTCTGACAGTCTCCTGAACCAGCGTTGTGCCGATCCAGAGAGTATGGTGAGGAAGACCCGACACTTCACCCCATCCGTGTATTGGTGAAGTGTAGCCGTGTTGCCGAACTTACCCAAATAATCATCCGGGTTTGTCGTTCAGTTGTATTCTCCGATCGCCATTGGAGTGTAGTGCATAGGCAATGGGTCGTGCAATATTGCTTTGGAGAACTGGAGATTGATTCGTTCAGGAGACATGTCGCCTCGAGGCGCCTTGCCTTTCTGTGCTTCCCGAATAGACGCTTCATCTGAAGAGGACCCCTGCTCTTGATTCGCCTGCGCGATCTCCGAGGGTGTTTGGAACAGAGCTCGGTGGAATGGTATCGGGGCGGGTGGTGCCTCCCCATGGGTACTGGTCGGTCCTCTGTTTTGCCCCCAGATGGAGAGTTGTTCCGGCCAATCCTCGTGTGTCGCTCGACCCCCTGATGCCGATGTTGCCTGCTGCTCTAGTCGATCAGTTAGCGCCTTTTGCTATTGCTGCTCGACTATCTTCTGTGTTCGTGCCTGTACGAGCATGTCGAGCTCCTTTTGGGTGAGTGTTATGGCGTGAAGTCATCCAACATCTTTCATCTTCTCGGCTCGGATGCAGGTTGCCTTTCCACAGACGGCACCAAATTTGATCATATCCGACAGTCGAGGCGATGGATGCTGGGGGACGTGGCGCTCCTGTTGACCGTGCGTGGACTCCGAGCTAAAGGGTCCTCCGTTAAAGCTTAGGGCCCTTTATATAGGGCTCTAGGGCGTGCGTGCACGCTCCTCGAGGCGTGCACGCTTCTCAAAGCTTTTCCTGAAAAGACTTGTCAGGAAAGTGTCCCTGACACCATATCTTAACGACCCGAGCTTATCTCTGACGTGACAGTGGAAGCTTCCGTCATACGCTCCACTGCCTAACCATGCCGCCGACCATGCCGTCTGTCGGTGGCACGAGCTCCTAGAAGGATATCACAGATCCTCCTTTTGTCCATTACTGGGCCGAGCGGGTGAGCCGTTCAGCCAACCATCAGCCATCCGGACGCTACCGTCCTTGGGTCTAGCGGGGTGGCTACTCGGACAACCTCCCACTGTCCGGGCTTTGCTTTAAATGTAATCTACTCGGTCGTGGCTCCGCTTGGTTGGTTCCGAGGTTTGATGTAAGCTCGAGCGGACTGGTCGCTTGGCGTGTGCCTCACCGACACTTCTCTTAGCGTCAGAAGCTCGATATGTGGCCGAGCTATGATGATGATGCTGGGTCGGACCTTCTCTATCCCGAGCGAGCGAGTGGGCCGGCCGACCGACCGATGGTATAGGGGTGTTGACCGCTCTGACTTTGGCCTCCATCGTGACAATGACCCTCCATTGGATGGACCCCTTGTCACTTCATTATTTATTTTATGTGATTATTATATTAGATATTCCGACTATTTTTAGTATTATTTAACATAAATCATTTATTTTGAATTTTATTTCAATATCAAATTTAGACTTCATTCTAGTAATGAATTTTTATACTCTGGCTTCCTATATCGAATTCATTTTGACCATATTGATTTATCTTATTTAAACACTATTTGTTTCTATCATCATTAGAGTGAACTTTTTCAATGAAGCATCTAAAGACAATACTTCGTAATAAAATAGAGCATCCGTTTGTTTTTTTATTAGATGGCTTGATATTCTATATGGGACGAGATTTAATTAAGAATATAAATGTCAATTCTATTATAAATAAATTTTATATTTCAAAAAATCCTATGACAAAACTTTGTTGAATCATAATATATAATTTATTATATTAAGTTCAAGTCCTCTAAGTCTAATTCTTGGATATGTCCATGCGCAAGCCTACAGGAGTGTATATACAGGGCTTAGATTGTACTAAACCTAGTGACTCGTGTGAGAGCACCACTTGTACAGTAAAATATCAGATCGGTTAGGATAAAATTTGTCCAAGCGAATCAACTAATATTTTATCACACAAATCCTCATTTTGTTACTTGCTCATATTTGTAATGGGTGCATTAATATACTTGATTTGAAATGGTCAAATGTTAATGACGAATTTGTAACTGCCCAAAGGGAAACAACCAATGATTTGATGGTCGGTGTTGGGACTTTCGGGCCATAAAAATCATTTTTTTTGTTGCGGAAACCCCGAAGTCTTGCCACCGGATCTGTGCGAAGATTAAAATAAATTCATGTACTAGTTTCCTATCCTAGATCTACAATAGATCTACAAGAAAGAGTGTATACCTTTGAAGCGAAGCCCTTCGCAAATCCCGCTCGTCCAAGGTTCGTCGGATCTCGAGTGTGTTCAAGTGGACATACCTCTAGAAGTATCCACACAGACAATAGGTGGAGAGAACCTCTTAGATTGTGCTAGCAACCTTGAGAGGCTCGACAATGGAGGAGGAGAGGGAGAACAAGAAAAACTAGAGAGGAGGAAGAAGATATCAATTGCCTTGAATTAGCACACAAATGCACTAATTTCTCCTTTTAAGTGGCCGACCACTTTATGTTGGTTTGTAACCTCCATGGAATATCAAGAGTCAAGGCTCTTGGTTTCCTTCATGAGGTGGCATACCATGAAGTAACCTTGATGATGTGGCACATCATCATTTGTCGACTCTATGCCAAGTCACAATGACATGACATTTGGTCAAGTCAAGGTTAAGTCAAACTTGACTCTTCATCTTTCCTCTCAAGTCAAGTCAAACTTGACTTAAACTCTCCCATGGTTGATCAAATCCAACCTTTGATTCAAGTCAATTTAATTTAGTGAATCTCTATCCATTAAATTAAATTGATTCAATGAGTCATAATCTAAATTAGACTCATTCAATACATGAATCAAATTGAGTCCAACTCAATTAGTCTAATTTGGATTACCCTTAATCCAATTTGGTTCATCATATGAACCTAATCCTCTTGGTTCATCATATGAACCTATTCTCCATCTAATTGCCCTTTGTGTGCGACCCTATAGGTTCTTGTAACGTTGGCAATACTCCTAAACCAATTTAGAAGCATAAGTAATGAGCGGTATCTAGCAACACATCATTACTACCCAAGTTACAAGAATGTTGAGATCCAACATCACCTTTGTGACTACTAATTGTGACTCTCACAATATATGACAATGCCCTTCTATCCTTGACATCTAGATTGATCAATGTGAGGCATAGACCGTGTCATCCTCTAATCAATCTAAATCTTGAACTCCAAGTAGACTCACTCTAATCAAATGAGCTCAATATCTCATATTGACTCATTTGGGCATGACCATGCACTTAGTGGTCTCACTCTATCAAGAATAATGATGTCACTCCCATCATATAGGAGGGATAGATCCCATCTACATCACTCACATCCCTCTGCATAATTTGTTACATACCCAGTAATCGCCTTTATAGTCCACCCAATTATGAGTGACGTTTGACGAAGCCAAAGTATGTAACTCCTTATGTAGGGAACCATGGTGACTTCAGGTCCAAGGACTAATAGTCATACTAATAGCCACATGAGAAAGTATATGACACTCATATAACGATCCATGATACTTTCTCATGGCGGGTCATTTAGTATATATTCTCCAATGCATACCCATGTGTCAACTTGATACCTCTATATCCATGACTTGTGAGATCAAGTCATCGAGTTGGCCTACATGCTAGTCTCATCGCATTAACATTGTCCCTGAATGTTAATACTTGACTAGGAATAATTAAGAGTAGTGTTCTCTATATCATCTCATTATCGATTCAACCAATCGATTGATATAGAGAAGAACCTACTACTTAAGGATGCTATCATACTTAATTATTTGACACCAATACAAGTAAGTATAACAACCATAAAGAAATGCCTTTATATACATAGGAATATGATACAATGAGTCCATACAACAATCATCATATGATTGACTCTAGGGCTCTAACTAACAGTCGGAGCTGTCATTATGCCTTAGACATTAAATAGTCATTACTCGGCCTTTCAATGTAAGAGCCCCTATATAAGGAGTCTACTACCTTGAGTAAAAAGAGTAGACATATAAGTAAAAGAAACTCCATCCATCTTTGTTCCCTTCTTCTCTTTTTCTCTATCTTATACTATGCTCAATAGTTCTTCCTGTGATAGTGTTTGGGTACTCACTTAGTTCGAGACAAACAAGCAATGGTTGGCTCTTTGTGTGGTCTTCCCATTATATCCAGGGAACAAACGAGGGGGGGGGGGGGGGGAATATCTCGTCTCGCTCGCTTCCTTGTTTCGTAGATGTTGTTGTAGCGGATAAACTCGAAGCGACAAACTCCCCAATGCTAACACTAGGATTTATCTGGTATCCACCTCAAGAAGAGATGAATAATTCAAGGATCCACACAGAGCATTCCTCCACTATTAAAAAATACTCTTTTTCGGAGACAATCTGGAGGTGGAGAAATTTCTTACAACTTACACAAGCAATACAACTTGAAACAAGAAGTAAATATACAAATACAAATGAAAAACCTTCTTGCTTGATCTCTTATTTCTTGTGAATGCCTCTTGTAAGGTTGGAAGTGCAGCAATACCTCAGCCCTAACCTTCTTGCTTGATCTCTTGTTGCTTGTGAATGCCTCTTGTAAGCTTGGAAGTGCAGCAACACCTCAACCCTAAGCTTCCAAGAACTGGTGGAGAAGATCAAGTGAAGAGTTGTTGCGTTTGAACCTCGTTGTCACCTTTATACTTAGCGATTTAGGGCTCCCAATCGATTAAATTTACTCCCAATCGATTGCCACGTAAGATCCTAGCAATCCCACCCGTCCAAAAGTAGTAACCTGCGCAACGACCATTTCCCAATGGACCAGCTAATCGATTGGGAGTAGCTGGATCGATCGGCTGATCGATCCAACAACCTTCTGTGCTTTCACAAAAGACCCCAGAATCGATTGACCAATTGATTCTGGCTTTCCTTGCATCATCACGAGAAAACCTGCCCCAATAGATTAATTGATCAATTAAAGTATTCTAATCGATCGACTAATTAATGGGGAAGCACACTGTGCTCTTGCACGAACGACCACCAATCGATCAGTTGATTAATTGAGCTATCATTGCTTGTAAAAACTCTCTCAATCAGTCAACTGATCGATTGAGTTCTAGTTCAATCGTTCGACTGATCGATTTACCAATCCTAACTTGACTAACTCAAGTCTAGGGTTCCAAATCTCAATATCCTATCAATCGTGACCTGTTGGGACTCTTTCATGCTTAGCATCTGGTCAACCTTGACCTACTGTCATTTCATCACCAAGTGTTTGGTCAATTCTTTGACCCACTTAGACTTTCTTCCTGTACTAAGTGTCCGATCAACATTGAACCACTTGGACTTACTGTCTCGTGCCAAGGGTCCGGTGCTCCATGACTCACTTGGACTTCCAAACACGAGGTGTCCGGTCAATCTTGACCCACCTAGATTTCTACACGTCTGGCTTCACTCACCAGGATTTTCTCACTGTGTAGCTTCACTCACTAAGACTTTCACCTAGCTTTACTCACCAGAATTTTTTATCTGTCTGACTTCACTCATCAGGACTTTCCAATTGCCTAGCTTCACTCACTAGAGATTTTCACACCAAGTGTTCGGTCAACACTGACCCACTTGGATTTCCATCTTCTACCAATGTTGGATTATCCTTGTTCAACCTCCAGTTAGGACTTTTCAGTCAAGTAGCTGATCAATTTTGACCTACTTGACTCTTCTCCCCATCAAAGTTGGTTAAACCTTGACCAGAGGGGAATAACACTAATAATCTCCCCAAATGGATAATTGCACATGCAATTTCCATATATTGTCAAATATCAAAACTCAAACATCAAGACTCAAGCTTGAGTTTGTCAAACTGGTCAACCTTAACCTAGAAAAATTACACCAACATCAATATCTCTCTCTTAACTTGGCACTCAAGTAGAGGTGACCCAGGCTCGACCGACTCGGTAGTCTGGCGACACAACTATTGTACATGTGTAGTAACTGTACCTGTTAATGTGAGAATGAACATTACTTGCCCATTCCTTTTCCTCTATAATGTGTAGTTACTGCACATGTTACCATCGCTCTTCCTATATAGGCATCCAAGGCAATCAGAGAAAGAACAAGGAGAATAGATCAAGAGGATCGTTCATTTGGGATTTGATTTGTGGATATAGAAAGAAGGCTCCTTGTGTGATCTTCTTGAAGTCGACAAACTCTCTTCTTTGATTTCTTCTCCAAGATCGCTATAAGTATTTAACGTTTATAGATTTTGTTTATATATGTTTCATGCTTTAGAATAGAAACAATGATATCAAAGCTTGTATGAGTTCTAAAAGTATGAAACTCTAAAAAAAAACACTTGTTCACTGTTGGGTGAGATCGTGACTGTGTCATGATTTGCCACTACTGCAAAGTGCTAGGAAATACCAATCACTGGAGAGGTCCCTGTTGGATCGTAAAGACATTAGAGGGGGAAGGTGAATAACGTTCGTCCCTTTAGCAGGAATAAAGCTAAAGAGAAAGAAGCGAGAAGAAAAAGACAAGGGCTAACACAAGTAATTTTTTACTTAGTTCGGAGCCTTTGACGACTCCTACTCTAAGGCTCACACTCGTTAAGTGATTTTGTTAGGCAATTTACTAATAGTTCAAAATATTACAAAAATGAAGTATAAGAACTATAAGGAAAAAGGAAAGGTTACCAACAACAGAGAAAATAAGTATAACTTGATTGCCGATTGTCAGAAGAGCGTTACAACGTCGTAGGAGCTTCTTCGGAGTAGTGCGCAAGAACGAAAGTTGTAGCAGATGTTGTTGTGAAGCTGCTCGTTGAAGCCTCTTTTTATAGCCTCCTTTGGGCACCTGTAGCCCCTCTCAGGTGCTTGGACTGTGCTGACCTAGTGAGACATCGTCGAAACTTCATCCTTGAAGTTTATCCACCTCCGGGTGCCCGGACCCCCTTCGGGCGCCTAGACTGCTGACATGGGCTGGCTAATCGTTGTGCTCCACCACACTGTGAAGATCAACTTTCCCTTGACCAGGTGCATGTAGCAACTCCGGGCGCTCGGATCACCTGGGTGCTTGGTCAGGCACCTCCTGGGCTCTCCTCGTTGAAACTTGTCCGAGTGTCTGGACCAATTCTGAATGCCTGGATCCTTTCTGGACGCCCGAACCACCTTTTTTCACCCATGTCTTTCCTGTAAAAAAGAGTTAGTACAGACAATCATAATATGTTTATCTTGCAAAATAAAGTTACCTCAATAAGGTAATAGAATTAATCAGATCTTGTCTTCCCGAGATCAGGATCTAGTCAATGTCTCAGCTTAAGTTTCCCAAATGGATCTAAGCTGGACCAACACCTATTGTTTCCTCAACTGGGAACACACCCTCACTGGATCTCTCCTTCAGTTACTTACCTCCACTTACCATTTGCAGACTTCTTTGATGTCAGTTCCCTTGACCCACAAGGACTTCCTTCTAGATTTCAACCAATCTGAACTTCATGCCAGCTAGCAACCTAGTTGGACTTCCTTCTGCTAGATCTCAACCAATCTAAACTTCGTGCAAGCTATCAACCTAGCTAGGCTTTAGCCTGGTGTTTCGGTCCTCTAGACCCATCAAGTCTTACACACTTGGTAAAAAAGGTTAGACAAATAATACATTTAACTTCAACCTATTTGTCATACATCAAAACCTGATTATTAATGCAACCTACACCAACAATCTCCCCCTTTTTGATATAATAATAATTTGGGTTAAAATTAGAAAAAAAAATACAAATAAACATTAAACATGTAAAGCAAATTGAGTAAAGTGAGTTGATTTTTTTTAACCTAACATACATAAAAAATTAATGCAATGCATTAAGCAGAAATAACATCAATTCAATCAAAGAGTTGGTCTATTTACCAAACTAAAGCTAGTTTTCGAACAACTTAAATAAAGTTTTAGCAAAATAACAGATTTTCCAAACTTAATTTTTCAAACAAGTTTTCAAATAGTGATTTCAAGTTCTTAAATTTTGAAAACAACCATTGCAAATAGAAAATGCTATCTTTTGAAAGATTTTTTGCAAGTAATATTTTCAAGTGAATAAAGTTAACAAAGGTAAAGTTTTTTTTTCAGAAAACTCAGGTTTATTGTAGAGAGGAGTAAATGAAAAATTTTCAAAGTAATTTTAAAGGAGCTTTTCAAAATTTACAAAAGATTTTTAAAATTTTGAAGATTGAATTTTGCAAAGTATTACCAAAATAGTATTTTTCAAAAATGCCTTTTAAAGGAAGGTTGTTAAAACAATTTAGACAATAGTTTTCATAACATTTTACATGAAGACTTTGCAAAAAATTTTCAAAGAAATTTTTAAAATAATTAAGGAAAATTTGAAAGAAATTAAAAAAATTAAAATATTTTGCAAATGGTTTTCCAATGTCTAAAAATTAAAATTTTCAAAATCATTTTGCAAAGATAAATTTTACAAGAATTTTATAAGACTTTTCAAAGTATTTTTGAAAACATCTTTCAAAATATTTTCAACATATTTTTAAGAATAACTTTTTAAAATATTTTAAAGATGATTTTCAAAGTGAAAAGATAGCCTTTGCAAGAATTTTGTAAAACTTTTCAAAAATTTTATTTTAATTTTTCAAAATAGATATTTATAAGAGTTTTTTGAAGGTAAGTTTTGAAAGTATTTTGTAAAATATTTTTCACAAAGATTAGGTAAAGTAATTTTTAAAGTTTTTTTAGTGCAACTTTTGAAATATCTATTCAAAATATTTTTTTAAAAAAAAGTTTAAGTTTCAAAATCTATTTTTTAAATTGCTTGTTTGCAAACACTAGTAAGAAGAAGAAATTTTTTTGAAATACGATATTTTGAAAGTAGTTTTTAAATATCCTCTTCCTGAATATGATATTATTTAAAAAAATAATATTCATCTAAAAATTATCCTTAAATATCTAACCATTAGTTACTAACTATCAGAAGATAGTAGTGTTTACTTGATTAGTCAAGTTAAGTACTAATGTCCAATTAGAAATTTACTGAAAAAGAACTACTTAACTTGATCAATGTACTGTTATATTTATAGCCCAGACTTATTTTGATGCACTGATATAAACATCTGGAGTTTAGGCAAAAGACCTATGCATCTTATGCCATTTTAAGTTTTTGAATACACAATTAAGGTAGACCTAGTGTGTTTGTGAGATGCTCATTACCTATATATATAGGATCATGCTTTCAAGGGATTTGTCCTACACTAAGGCCAAAATAAATTTTTAAACACTGAAAAGATAGGAATTTTTAGAAACTATAAGTAAAGAATTTTCCTAGAATTTGCAAATCCTTTGAAAATTTATTTTATAATATGAGTCCTAGTCTAGCATTCCCAGTTTCCTTCTTAGGTTCTAATGTTTTATTAAGTTAAAGTTAAGTTCAAATTACGTGTATGTTTGGATTGATAATACTTGGTTATTAAGTTAATTGATTGGTAATTTGCTTGATTTGAATTATGTTAGTTTAAAGTTTTAATTAGGTTGAATTAAGGTATTAATTGAGTTTTCAATTAAGGTTATCCTAAATTACCAATTAAGAGTAGATTAATTAAAGTTAAGTTTATGTTAAGTTAGATTAATGTTTAGTTAACTTAATTTTAAAGTTTTAAGTGAATTAACATTTAGGGTTTAATTCAATTAATTTTAATTATTTAATCCAATTTTAAGTTTAAGTATACTTTAAGTTTAACTTTATTTAATTAATGCAAGTTTAATTAGTATTTTAGATCTTATTTAGAATAAGTTTTAGTTAAATTTTAAGTTTAAGTTTAAATTTAATCTTAATTTAGTTTTAATTTAATTTAATTTTAATTTTAGATTAGTTTTAATTTTAATTGAATTTTTAATATTTTTAAAAAATAATTTTATTAAATGTTTAATTTTATTTAATTTATAATTAATTTAATTTAATTTATTTTAAATTTTAAATTTTAAATTTTATTTATTCTTATTCATATCACCCGATCTATATTTTTAATCAGAGAATCCTATAATTTTGTGAGATGAGTTAAGTTTAAATTTCAGGGTTTGATTTAACTTATATTAGATTCAAGTTTAGCTTTGAGTTCAACAAATATATATTTTTTGGATAAACGTCTAAGCTGTGGTGAGTCACCTGGACATCATTAGAGTAACATGTATTCAAAATTTTTCAAATAGACTTGTCCACTGATCTTAGTATAAAACTTTGGTCTAACTATCTAGGATTAGTAAGGGGTAGCTTCAGTTAGTTCTACTAAGCCAAATGCACCAGGTCGAAATCATATTTTCCTAGACATGCATAGACAGAACTTCTCTAATCTACTATCATCCATAACTTTTTCAGTACTATTTGTTAAGTTAAACTTTTATCCCTAATTAAACTAGTACTAATTACCCAACTGGGTAAATTATTATTTTGGAGCTGTCAAATAATTTGGAACCTCCCCTGAATTATTGAACTTGGTTTTAAGTTTTAGGGTTGTGTCGATTTGCTTTATAGTTATAATAAACTTGATTATAACTTATGTTTAGATTGAATTTGCAGTTATTTGATTTGTTTGATTTCATTTTACATTTTAGGTTTGGTTTGAATTAGTTAGTTTATTTTGATTTGGTTTTAGGTAGTGAATTTTACTTTTAGGTATATAAAATTGATTGAGTCTTACTTGCTTGTTTAGACAAGCTTTCGGAACCCATCTTTGGGTTGTTTCTTGTTTTGGCTTATAAGTGATATAAATATTTTATTTGTTGAGCTGGACTTATATCCGAGTCCGGATTTATTGTATACAATTCGTTGTGATCCAAGTATCATATCGAGGTACTTGGATTTTGTTGTAAATTTTTCTAAAAGTTCTTTTAGTTCAATTATTTTATTTTTCAATTTAAAATTTTTTTCCTCGAGTTTAAGGACTTGAGTTGGAATTTCAGATTGAATTGGTGCACCTATTGGATTTGTTTCAAGTTGTTCTTTTAGATTTTCATTTTCTTTAAGAAGTTGATTAATTTGAGTTTCTGATTTCCTAACTTTTTGTTCAAGCATGCAATGATTTTGAAAAAGCTAGTAATTAGGTTAGAATTCACCTCGTTGAGACCTTTGGAAACGAGTACGGACTCATGACTTAACTCGTATTTAGACTCGTCGTCTTCATTAGCTTCACTTTTTGATTCCAGTCCGGATGCCATCAACATGAGGTAGTTCTATTGGTTTGGTTCTTCAGCGTCCGATTCTTCAGAGGATGATTCGCCCCAAGTTACTTTTAATGCTTTCTTTCTTCTGGTAGTCTTGGTTTGTCTTCTTTCATCTTTGGACACTCGTGCTTGTAGTGTCTCTTTTTGTTGCACCCGTAGCAGGTGACGCTTGATTTATTTAACTGGATCATCTTTTGAATATCCTTTTTGCTGAATTCCTTCTTTCTTTTGGTAAACATCTTTCTTATCATGTTTACCAGTTATTCTTCTTTATCTGAGTCTGGGTCAGACTCAAATTTTGGCTCAGGTTTGTTCTTGTTCTTGACTTCTTTTGAGGAACCTGCAAGAAGTGTAATACCTTTCTCGGTCCTTTTGGAGTTAGTTTGCTTATGGAGTTCAAGTTCACAAAAGAGTTTGTCTAATTTTAGTTTAGATAAATTTTTTGAAACCTTGTAGGCATCAACTATAGATGCCCATAATTCTTTTTGAGGAATGGAATTTAATGCATACCTGATTATATCCTGATTTTCCATTTGGTGGCCGATTAAGTGGAGCCTGTTCAGGGTGTTCTTTATTCTGGCATGAAGCTGACTTGGGGTCTCACCATCCTGTATTTTAATATTAAATAAACTGTTCAAAAGTAGGTCTCTCTTGGTTACCTTTGAATCGGTCATTCCCTCGTATAATTCGACCAGCTTGTCCTATAGCTCCTTTGCATTCTCATGTGGGACGACGCAGTTTAGTTCTTCTTTCATTAAACCACACTGGATTGTGTTCAATGCCTTCAAGTTGATCTGGGCCTTCTTCTTATCTTCTTGATTCCATCTTTTCAGGTCGAGAGGTACTTTAGTTGCTTCGCCCATCGACACCCTGTATCCTCGTCGGATGGTGAACCATTGATCAATATCGGTCTTTAGGTATACTTCCATCCACTTCTTCTAATACTAGAAGTCATCCCCGTTGAAGAATGGGAGATGAACGGTGCTGTATCCTTTGGTTTGGGCCATTAAAGATAGAACCTTGCACACAAAAAATAAACCAACAGAGAAATCCCAAGACTAGAAGTTGGATTAGTAGTGTGGGAGATGATAAGTATAAAAGGAAACTCAATTGGTGTTACACCAATTCAGAGTATTTTGTAATGCGAAAAGCTTATCAAAAGAGGTAATTGCACCAATTGACACTAGGTCGAAAATCTTAAAACTGAATGAGATTTAAAAAGAAAGAAAACAAAAGAACCCCCTTGGCTCGATCGGTGGTTGCACCAATTTAAAGCAGAACCTCACTCTGATAACACTTGTTAGATCGTAAAGACGGTAGAGGGGGGGGGGGGGGGGGCTAATAGCATTCATCACTTTTTTCAGAAATCGAGAATATGCATCGGGAATAAAACTAAGGAGAAAGAAGCAAGAAAGAAAAAGACAAGCGTTAACACAAGTAATTTTACTTGGTTCAGAGCTTTCGATGATTCCTACTCCAAGGTCCGCACTCGTTGAATGTTTTAGTTGGGAAATTCACTAATAGTTCGAAATGTTACAAAAATGAAGTACAAGAACTATAAGGAAAGGTTACCGACAATAGAGAAAATAAGTAGAACTTGATTGCTGGTTGTCGGAGGAGCGTTACAGCATCGTAGGAGCTTCTTCGGAGCAGCGCGCAAGAACGAAAGTTGTAGCAAATGTTATTGTGAAGCTGTTGGTTGAAGCCTCCTTTTATAGCCTCGTCCAGGTGCCTGGAGCCCCTCCCGGGCACCTGAACTGTTCTGATGTGGTGAGCCTTCATCGAAACTTCATCCTTGAAGTTTATCCACCTCCGGGCGCTCGGACAGCTGATGTGGGCCAGCTAATCGTTGTGCTCCACCACACTGCAAAGATCAACTTTCCCTTATCCAGGTGCCTGTAGCAACTTCGGGTGCCCAGACCGCCTCGGTGCCTGGCCAAGCACCCGCCCAGGCGCTCCTCATTGAAATTGGTCTAGACGCTTGGAAAAACTCCGGTCGCCTAGAGTTCGGGCGCCCAAATCCCTTCGAGCGCTCGGATCCCTTCCGGGCACCCGGACCACTTTTTTTCACCCATGTTTTTCCTGTATAAAAGAGTTAGTTTAGGTAATCATAATATATTTATCCTGCAAAACAAAGTTAGCATAATAAGGTAGTAGTATTAATTAGATCTTATCTCTTTGAGACTATGATCTAGTCACGATTTCATCTTAGGTTTTTCAAATTGACCTAAGCTAGACCGACGCCTACTGTTCCCTCAGTCTGGAACGCGCCCTCACTAGATCTCTCCTCTAGTTGCTTACCTCCACTTATCATTTGCAGACTTCTTTGATGTCAGGTCCCTTGACCTATTATGACTTCCTGCTAGATTTCAACTAATATGGATTTCCTCCTACTAGGTTTCAATCGATCTGGACTTTGTTCCAGCTATTAACCTAGCTGGACTTCTTTATGCAAAATCTGAACTAATCTGGATTTCGTGTCAACTATCAACCTAGCTAGACTTCAACTTAATGTTCCGGTCCTTTAGACCCATCAAATTTTGTACATTTAGTAAAAAATTAGACAAATAACACATCTAATTTTAATTTATTTATCGTATATCAAAATTTAATTATTAATACAATTGCACTAATAGCCCCAAGCCGCTGAAAAAAAAAATAACGTCCCCTCACGAACGTTTCGTTGGCTACGCATTAAACGCCGTTGCGGGGAAATCACGACGGTATGTCACGGTTTCTCCTGAACCAATAGCGTCGCCGGCGAGCGTTGGTAACTGTGTCGAGGGCCGACGACTGAGTTCGTCACGGTGGAGAAATCACGGCATTGGCAGAGGAAATCGTGTTGTGGGAGATTTGAGGAAATGTTTAATTTTAAATAATCAAAAAGTAAATAAAAAAAAGGAAAATGTAGGTTTCGTTGTTTGCGAATAAAAAAAAATATAATTGTTTATATTTGCATGATAGAATAATATTTGCAAAGGAAAAAATGTTAATGTATTTTTATTTGCATGATAGAATAATATTTGGAAAGAAAGAAATGTTAGTGTATTTTCTTTTCTTCAATTATTGCAATGTATATGAAATAATTGAGCTTGTCTAAGATTTGATCAAATGAATTAAATTTATTTTAATGAGTTAGATTTGATTAAATGGACTAGATTTGTTTTCATAGGTCATACTAGATCAAATACGCTAGATTTAATTCAACGGACTATGTTTTAATCAAATGGACATGAGTTTAATCAATAAGTCTGAGATTACCTTAAATAAACTTATGTTAAACAATAACAGAACATAGGTACAGAACATCCTTGTTTAATTAGATTAATTCTAATGAAGACAATGGACTAAGCTAATACTCAAGATCTGATTTCCTAATTGACCGATCTAGTGTGTCAGTCAACTGGAGCTCCTTAGATAATGAAAATTTATTTTCTTATTTGTTTATGGATTTTGTGTGTGTTTTTTATGTATATGTGTAAATTGAATTGAATCAATTTTGTTACTTGTTTTGTCAATTTTGTATTGACATTATTATTTTCAATTCAGATGTCACGGATTATATACACGATCACCTGTCACGATGTACGATGGAATAAGTTGAGGGGGGCAATTCAGGAGATAGAATATGACCTAGTTTATGGAGTCAGAGGACATATTAGACGACATAATTGATTATTCTGGAAACTTGAGTAGGAAAAGTTTCCAATTCTAAACAATTACAAGATCTGGGATTTGATTCGATCACTGCCGAGGCATCCCAAGGTGGTAGCATACTATGTATGAGAGCGCTATGAAGGGCGTATCTCATATTTAGTTATGTGTGGAGCTACTTCATAATATGGAGTGATCCTGTCTGAAAGCGGTGGAGATGACGCGCTGGCTAGGGGTGGTGTTGAGGGCTTGTATGTTGACTGGGAGAAGACTCTGAGCTCAAAGAAGATAGCATTAAGCAATCCCGGAGCTAAGAGTTGCGAACCTGCGCACACCACAGATAAAGCCAATGGAAGCGTTATAGCGAGAACTAGGGAAGGAGTCTCTAGCACAAACACTCTGATGCTCAAGTCAAAATAGTAGCCGAGTGAAAAGTGAAGAAAACGATGAACAGTAGAACAATAGTGTAAATGCATGAGTGTGCGGATGCGCATGCATTCATGTGCGTACTTGACCAATGGAGATGTCCCCTATTTTTATAACATCTCTCATAACTTCCGTATTAATGAGGTGACAAAGAATGTTTGGTGTCATAGTATGTCAGGTGGTGGAGTATGTACAACAACCTTCCTATAAGTGGAGGAAGGCTTTATTGCATGTATATGTCAGAGTGATGGTATATTCTCTGACAAGTTGTTATGATTCTCTAACAATATTATCTCCTAGAAAGAGTTCGACCGGCTCTGGGCCGACCATTGTAGACTAGGATCCATGCTCATCCATGCTCATGTGGGGAACTAGGCACCGAATGTCCAACCGATACTGAGGCCAAGAGAATATAAGCTAAGGGTTATGCCCATGAGTGGGCAGCTGGGCCCTGGAGGTCTGACCGACTCTGGGGCCGAGCAGATGTAAGTTGAGAGTCTTGCCTTTGGAGAAGTGGGGAGTTGAGCCTCTAAGGTTTGACCGACTCTAGGGCCAGACAGATTTATGTTTGGAATTCAGAATTTGTTCAGACAATATATTCAGTCGAACTTTATGTTGGGGGTTTATCTTGCACCGGTCGCTATACTTGAATATAGAGTTTGGTCCAGTCGAGAGATGCACCTAGCGTGTCTGATCGACCAGAGCACTCGGTGGTGACACTAGATTTATTTCAGCATGACATCGATACGACTCGAGAGTTGACCCTTTCTTGACTTTGACCGTCACATTAGCCGACTTTCTTAATGTCAAACCCAACTTCAAGGATCCTACCTTACTCATCGTATCATGGAGCAAGAGGATCCTGAAGAGTTTGAGAAGGATTCTGAAGAGTTTGGGGAGGATCCTGAAGAGGATTTGAATATTGATCTAATGGAGAATTCTAAAACTGGTCTACCTGAGATTCCCCACTACAACAAAAACCCTCATAGACATCAGTGGAACAACAACGGTTTTAAGCAAAAACCGATGTCTTTGAGTATTTTACACCGGTTTTTCTAAAAATCGATGTCTATGAGCGCAAATTTTAGCTCATAGACATTGATTTTTTAGGCGATGTCTATGAGCGTCCTTTTTTCGTTAATAGACACCGATTTTAACTGCAATTTTTAAAATCCGGTGTTAAAGAACCAAAATAAAATATTTTAATATTCCCACAGCTAAAATTTGCAACATTGTGAAGTTCCCTCCAAACCTAAATCTATATCGCGCCCCTTCCTCCGCGCGACCATCTCTCTCGCCTAAGCCTAAACCTAAACCTCCGACCATCTCTCTCAACCTCATCTCCCTCTTCTCCTTCCTAGATCGACGCCCCTTCCTCTCCCGATCAAGATCAAGACACGATGCCCTTACTTCTCCGCCCAACCACACCGCATCTCCTCCAACTCCACCCTTAGGTTGAGAAGAGGAGCCCTTCATTTTATAGAAATGCTCACAGTTAAAAGGGCAAGTTGGCGACAACAGCGGAGCTTTTACTCACTTAAGCTGTTTTCCCTGTCTCAGCCCTCGCCGGAAAGAAGCGAGGTGTAGAATCGAAGACAGCGGTCGTTCCCGCCCCTGTTCGCATTTCACCGCCGATCCTCCTGGTGGCTGCCATCTCTAAACCCTAAAATCTCTTCTTTTGGTCGGCACAATTCGATCTCTCTTCAAAACACATTTTTTTTCCTTTGCGCTAGAGAATGAGAAGCCGGCTCCATCCGACGGCGGCGAGAGGAACAAATCCGTGAGAAAATTCACCTTCAGAGATCTCGCCGCGCCCACTCACAACTTTAGGGAGTCGAATCTAATCGGAGAAGGGGGCTTCGGGAGAGTCTACAAAGGGCGACTCGATTCAGACCAGGCAAGTTGCTCACTCCTTCTCCCCTCCTCCTTGCTTCTGCCATCTTGCGGCTTCGTCTGAACACCGGAACTCGGAAACCAGATTGTGGCCATCAAGCAACTTAAGCAGGATGGTTATTAGGGGAGCAAGATCACTGTGACCTCAGAGGGCCCCTTCTCAAAGAGGTAGTTGCTTTTTCTTCTTCTTCTTGGAATCTATTTAATTCGTTATTTTCCCTTTTTGTTTAAATTTTTTCCGTCGCATGAATTTCCATTCTGCCGAGATCTGTCTTTTGGTGTTTTAGGTTAAAATTGCACTTACGCTGCATTGGTGAATAACCATCTTCATCTGTATTAGTTTCTCATCATTTGTGGCTGGAATTTGAGTAATTATTGTTTCAATATTCACTTTTAAGGCACTTTGCGCCGTGTTCTCAAGAAAAAGGTTTGTTTTTGCGTGTGAATAATGGAGCTGCACAACGCTCGATATATTATGTATTATAGGTTGGACTCCTTATTTTGAGGCAGTGTTCATCTTTAATTTGTCTTGTTTTATATAGTTTAGAGGTCAATACTATTCATCTTAGAAAGCCATTTGCTGCAGGGATTGTAAGTTGTGACAACATGAACTAGTGTTTGTAGGAGGCAAAAGTAGGTTCGAGATTTTGGTCTTTCCTGCATTTCCTTTTTCCATGGAAAATATTTTACCTAGTACAAATTTTAGGTTTCGATGTATGAAGTTGGTATCTCTGTGTGTGATTTATGTGTCTTTTGATTCCCCTACTCATAGAAAAAACTAATTTGATTATTGTCTTATTCTCTAAGAATTTCGTCCTTGCCCCACCTTTTCTTATGCCTAACCTAAAACCTAAAACCTAAAACCTAAAATTGAAGTGTGAACTGACCAATCAAAAAATGGAATATGCAAAGGGGCTCATGTACTTGCACGATGTTGCAAACCCTCCCGTAATTTACAGGGATATGAAGGCGACAAACATGTTGTTGGATGAAAACTTCAACCCCAAGCTGTTTGATTTTGGACTTGCGCCTAAACTTGGGCCTGTCGACGACAAAACGCCTATTTATCTTAGCTTATAGTTTGGAAATCGAAACCTACTTCTGTGCCTTTGATGTTGAAATTCTTATTTGCTCTTCACCATTGTTTCTTCTTGTGTCGAAATTGAAACCGCGACTTGTATTTCTCTTTAGAAGATACACTTGAAATGCACTATATATGGTCGATTCTCATAACTGATTGTTTGCCAAGACTATAGAAGATGAATGTAGACTCCATTAAGTATCCAGTTTAAAGCAAAGGATCTCCATGTGTGTGTATTTTAATTGCATAATTTTAACCCTTCTAATACCATTTTGTCGCAGGTGTGGACACTACAAGAAGCTTGCCCCTGAATATGAAAAGCTTGGATCGAGCTTTAAAAAGGCTAAATCTGTTTTGATTGGGAAGGTTAGCATCGTTCTAAATCAGGCCAAGAAGCATCATCTCTTTTACTGAATAGGACATGCTCAGATTCCTTTTTTGGTTTTATCTTTTCTGATCATTTTGAGTCTAAATGTAGCACACTACTAGTGTGCTATACTGCCATGTAGTGATTGAGTCTAAATGTAGCACACTACTAGCAACTATCCCTTCTAATGTAGTAGTATTGACTCCAGACATTTGATCAGATTGTTCTTGATGTAAATAAAGATGTTCTTGTTGAATTCTATGATCCATGGTTAGTGTATTTGCTGAGGTTCTTTTTTTTCTCTCCATTTGTAGCATTAGATACTTTTCCTTATCCACTGTAGACGACTAAGTTTCTTATCTTCAAACAGGTGTGGCCACTGCAAGCATCTTGCTCCTGTGAGTATTTTTGTTGAGACAGGGCTTAAGACCTAGATTAGCCTAAGGTCATATTTGCCATGTTTTTAATTATGAGATTACTAGATCTAACCTGATTCATTGATGTGGATTTAGTCAATTGTGTACCTTGAATGCTTCATTAGTTCTGCTACCTATTTAGATTTTGGAGAAATATTATATGATGTTAATTTAGAGTAAGTTGAAAGTAGGTATCATTTATTGAATTATATGTATTTTGAAACTTACATATTGCTAAATAGTTGTCAAACTGAGAGTTCTGTATTTCTAATCACCTATGTACTAGATTTAGATTTGGGGAATTGTGGTAGTGTGATGTCAGTTGATACCTTAAATGCAGAATCAACATCTGATTGAGAGGAGGATCAGATTCACTCACAATTCTTGTTTTCTACAAATTTAATATTTGAATTCGTTGATGTTTGAGAAGAAGTGTAATGCTAAAATGCTTCCAACCTTATCCAACATTCATCTGACATGAAAATTGTGTGAAAAATGTGCATTATGACCTACTATATTTTGTGCTTAATCATTATTATTTCTCAAATTATCATGATGAAGTCCTCTTCAGTCATTTTTTTTGGTATATCATCCTTACTATGATAGGGTGTTAGCAATAATTTGGTTTGATATGAATGATTCCATCTAAAAATTCACTATACTAAAGACTATTTAGTCATTTCCTATGTGGGAGGATCAGAATTTTCAACTTTGTCATTCTGAAATTAGTTTGTTAAGCGGGATGCCTTCTGCATTTCAGGTATAGAGTTAGTGGTTATCCTACCTTGAAGTTTTTTCCCAAGGAAAACAAAGCTGGTGAAGATTATGAGGCTAAACGGGAGTTGGATGATTTTGTTAAATTTATTAATGTGAAATGTGGCACTAGCCGTGATGCGAATGGCCAACTTACTTTCCAGGTGAGTGATAGATTGTGAAGGATCATATTGACAAACTTTGTTCTTCAGTCCGTAGTTGTATATGATAGTTACTATCTTGTCTAACATTGCATACGTATCTTCATCAAGATATGTAAGCAAATCATAAATGCACATCTTAATTTAGGTCTTATGCTAGGCTAATTTGCTGTGTCATAGATTTCTCTATCCAATATATATCCACTTATCGGCATCGCAACAACGACTTTCATTGATAGTTTCCTAGATCTTTTACTGTGCCACATATTTATCTATCCAATATATCCACTTATTTGCATTGTAGCAACTGCTATTATTGATAGTTTCTCGGATCTTTTTCGCAATAAGTATGCAGTGGAAGACTCATTGATTGTGATGGTATGTTCTCCCTTTCTTAATATGGTTCATTGTTTAAGCAAGTAACTATACTATGTTTGATTTCTTCTTGTCTATCTACACAGATTGCTAAGGGACTAAGACCCATTTTTCTTGGCCTTATATTGTGTGCATCCCATAGTCGTACGTTCTCTATACTTAATGAGTGATTTGTGCCTTTGGAAATATATAAACACTTGGGCCATCACGATGTTATTTGAAATGGTAATTTTTTTTTATTTTGAACTAGAATATCCTGTTTGTAGTAAATTCAATATCAAGTTTTAAGATGCAACATATCTACCTACTCTTTTCGAAGGATCATCATTACTTTTTCAGCGTTCTTATGTACCTTTAATAGTGTTTAGAATAAAAGGAAACAAAACTGAAAAATAATTCTACATAATTGATGCTTAAGGTGATCAAATTTTTTCTTTATTCACAATTTTTGTTTTGAAAGTCTGGTTGATTACGCATATTGTTTGATTAGATTATAGTTTTAAATTTGATGGAATGCTTGCCTTTATGCACAGAGACTATGCTTTGCATCGGAAGTGAATGGCATCATTATCCTTCTTCATTTTTTATGCCTTCGTACATTAAGGAAGTTCAATGGATAAATGAAGGATTTAGGGGTCTTCTCCCATATCCTTTTAATTCAAGTTTGGGAGGCATGACAACTACCCCACCTTATTTCAATGACAAGAACAAGGGTTCTCATGGCCAATATGTGTCTATTAATGGGATTTTCAATGTCTTGCTTACCACGCTAATCCTACTTCTGATTGGATTTGCAGCTTCAAGATATCAAACTCTACACCTTCTATATGGAGCTAGATTTGCAAAAGCCATATCCAACTCGAGGAAGTGACTTATTAACATGGGAGGTAGGTGTACCTCTTTAGTTCCGCTTTTGACCAAATATCCCTATAAAGATTCATTTGTGTGCTCTTAACAGATCTATTCCTACAACGTTGTTATCTAGGATTAGCATTTATTCTGTTAAATGTGATTTATGCACCTATAATTATTCTGGTGAAGTTAGCATTCTATTAAATTAGATTATAACCTTTGCAGAGAACTTATTGGTAACCAATGACTTTGTGAAGATAGCAAATTTTGGCCTTGCTCGTGAAGTTCATTCGAAGCCACCATTCACAGAATAGGTTTCAACATGCTGGTAAGCATGTTTATGACAAGCACTTGATCTTATATTTTTTATTTGATACATGTACACATTTGTTTTAGTTATTTGACATATGGTGGATTTATGTGTTTTTACAGTTTACAAATCTCAAGTACTCCAGAGTTGAAATTGATGAAGTGTGGTTCGAGTGGGCTGAATGCATGCTAGATTACATTTGAAGTGCGGTTCTACCTTGATGTGTTAAAAGAATGTTCTACCTTGATTTTGATATCTATTAGCTAACTTTTGATGTAAAAAGAATGTTAGGGTATTTTATGGATATTGTTGTAAGAAGATTATTTATATAATTTGTGAATATTTGTGTATTTTATGGATATTATTGAATGAAGAATATTTGTATAATTTGTGAATATTTGTGTATTTTTTTTTGTTATTGTCGATTTTTCATTGTTTCGGAAATCAAATTTGTGCTGTTAAAAAATATACATATTACATCGGTCTTCCACCACTGCAAAACCGGTGTTATTAACTAATATTACATCGGTCATTTACCGCTGCCAAAACTGGTGTTATTAACATACAATATTACATCGGTTTTACACCGTTGATGAAACGGTGTCGTTAAGTGATACTACACCGGTTAATAACCGATTCGAAGACCGGTGTCGTTAAGTGATACTACACCGATTTTAACCCGATGTCTAAAATGACAGACTTTTAACATCGGCTTCATAGACATCGGTCGAAAATGAAATAGACACCGGTGGAAAACCGATGTCTATGAAGGTTTTTGTTGTAGTGCCCCTAATTAAGTCCAGGTTGAATGGAATTGTGTTAGCCACTATACGACCTGAGAGTTGACCCTTTCTTGACTTTGATCACCACATTAACCGACTTTCTTAATGTCAAACCCAACTTCAAGGATCCTACCTTACTCATCGTATCATGGAGCAAGAGGATCTGAAGAGTTTGAGAAGGATCTTGAAGAGTTTGGGGAGGATCCTGAAGAGGATTTGAATATTGATCTAATGGAGAATTTTGAAACTGGTCTACCTGAGATTACCCTAATTAAGTCCAGGTTGAACGGAATTGTGTTAGCCACTACACTAGTGTTTGTCCTAGTGGGAACAGTGTTAGCTTATTTAACTTATTAGAGTTTTGTTGTAGTTACTGTCGTTATGTACGAATAATATTAGCTAATTTAGTTTATGAAAATAATGTAGTAGAAACTGTTGTTATATACGAATAGTGCTATATAATGAAAAAAGTTATGTTATCTATTAATAAAATTAAAAATGATTAGTTCATATTTAATTTAATGATTAATTCATGTTTAATTTAATAGTTATTTCATTCTATTTCTTTAAATAGTTAGTTTATTTGATGAAATTCTTGTAATAAAATTTATCAATGTTGATTAGATTGGATGATATAAATAATGAGTAGAAATGAAGGTACCACTTAATTTTGTAAACCAATAATTTAAATTTACATTGAGTCAATCATAAATTATATACAAATAAATTATAATGAGTTACTAAATAATGCGTTTATTTTAGATCATGCCTACTAAGAACATCATAGCTAAACTCAATAAAGGAGAGAAACAATACAGGGATAACTATAAAATATGATATCTCAAGATACAATATATTCTTGAGAAATAAGAAGTTTTAAAAGTTGTAAATTAGTTTATGGAAGAACCTACTGATGATTCTATAACACAGTATAAATGTGATCTTAATGCCTATAAGATATGAAAGAAAAAAAAGACTCTATTGCTAAGGGAATATTGATTAGTTCAATGGTAAATAACCTTGTATTTGAGTATGGACCATTACCATCAGCTCATACTATCTGGGTTGCTCTGAGAAAAAAATACAGTGGAGTTAGATTGAGCAAGCTTCGTCAGCTGACAATTAAGTTTGACAGTTGTAAAAAGCGTCTGAATGTATCCATGGTCTAACATCCAAGGGAAATGATGAATATGATTCGGTATTTTAAGGTTATTGATCATGAGTTGACTAATGAACAATAGGTTTAGGTAGTAATCCATTTCCTTTTTGATTCTTCGAAAATGATGAAACAAAACCTTACACACAGCGAAAGTATTAAGACTTTCACTGATGTCTCATGTCATGTTGAACTTGAGACAGATAAAATTGAATCTGCAAGGATTTCTAGACAAATTTTTATAGCTGAAGATTCTGTTGGAGCATCTGGATCCAAGAATAAGAAAAGATGATTCAAGAAAGGAAAGGGAAAGGGAAAAGAAGCTGGTGCTGCTGTTGGGCAAGGCCCAATCAAGAAGAAAGGGAAAAAGTATGGAAAGAAATCTAAAAGCAAGTTGACTTGCTTTAACTGTGGCAAGAAGGACCACTTTACTTGGGAATGTATTGAGCCAAAAAAGATAGATCCATATTTAGGGCTGTAAACGAGTCGAGATGAGCCAAGCTTTGGAGTGTTTAAACTTGTTTGATAAGGTAACCGAGCCAAGCCAAGTCGAGCCGAGTTTAAAATGAACCAAGCTTTTGAAATGATTGTTCAAGCTTGACTTGGTTTATTTTTTATGAGCTTGAGCATGTTTAAAGCTTGAATTGAGTTTGGTTAATTTAGATGTTGTCGAACTTTCAATTCAAGTTTGGCTTGAGATTGGTTCGTTTAGATGTTATCGAGCTCTCAATTTAAGCTTTCTTGATTGTCTAAAACTTTTAGTTGTTTGATTAATTATTGAGCTTAATAATTTAAACTTATTTATTTTATTTTATTATTTATTTAGCATATTGATAAGATTTTTATTAATGAATATGGTTTATAAACATTGTTCATGAACGTTGTTTACGAACGTTAACAAGCTGAACACATATGTGTTCAAGCTTGTTTGTTTAGTTTAACGAGTTGTTCAAGCTTATTTGTTTAATTAATCTTGTGTATATGAATGAACATAAACAATCTTTTACCAATCCTAATACCAAACTTGTTCACAAATACTTGATTCATTTACAACCCTATCCATGTTTATCTTCTTTTTATGAGCATTATGTTGCTAGTTCAGTGCTATTAGTTGATTTTTATCCTTTATGGATTATAAATTTAGGAGCAATGAACCATGTAGTTTGTGATCGAGATACATACATGGGGTACTGTTGGATATCAACTGAAAATAAATAGATATATATGGGAAATAATGCAATGTTGAAGTTAAAGGAATTGATGTTGGTGTAATAAGCACCGATAGTCAAACTCATGTTTTGATGAATAACAAATAGTTTAAAGTTAGAAGTTATGTTTGTTTGATATTCTTTACCGAGTGTGCAGGAATTGATGAGTCTAAAGGACCTAACCTCAGGCTGAAGTCCAGATGTGTGATTCTTGCAGGAAGTCTAGCTGGGTCTACAAGACCTGATAGTTGATTAAAGTCCAATTGGGATGTTTGATTCCTGACGATTGGATAATGTCTGGATGTGCAATTTCGGTAGAAAAACCTAGTGGGTCAAAATGCAAGTCAAGAGACTACAAATGGTAAGCGAGGTAAGTCACTGGAAGAGAGAGATTAGTGAGGATGAGTGTTGGTGGGACAATAGGCGCGATCCAACTTAGAGTCATTTGCGAAGTTTAAGATGAGACCATGACTAGATCCTAGTCTAGGGAAGATAGGATTTAAGTCATAAATTGATCATAATTTTAATGTACTAACTCTGTTTTGTAGGATAATTTTTGTTGCTTGGACTAAACGTGTTTTGCAGGGAGCAAAGCTGTAAAATGGCTTAAAAATAGGGCTCTAAGCGCCCGGGCGCCTGGACAAATGGATAGGCACCCCGGACTAGGGCTATAAATGAGCTGAGCTTTGGAGTATTCAAGCTTATTTGATAAGATAACCGAGCAGAGTCGAGCCGAGCCGAGCTTAAAATAAACTAAGCTTTTAAAATGATTGTTCAATCTTAGTTTGATTTATTTTTTATGAGTTTGAGCTTGGTTTATTTAGATGTTATTGAGTTCTCAATTCAAGTTTGGCTTGAGCTTGGTTTATTAAATATTATCGAGCTCTCAATTCAATCTTATTTGATTGATTGAAACTTTTAGTTGTTTGATTGATTATTAAGTTTGATAATTCAAACTTATTTATTTATTTTATTTTATTTTATTATTTATTTAACATATTGATAAGAGTTTTATTAATGAACATTTTTTATGAACATTGTTCATGAACGTTGTTTACGAACGTTAACGACCTGAACACATATGTGTTCAAGCTTGTTTGTTTAGTTTAATGAGTTGTTTAAGTTTGTTTGTTTAATTGATCTTGTATATATTGAACGAACATAAATAAACTTTTATCAATCTAAACACCAAACTTGTTTATGAATGCTTGGTTCATTTATATCCTACCCCAAATGACGGCTTGAGGTTGCGGTCCGGGCGCTCGGAGGTGGATAAAGTTTTGAGATAAACTTTCAACGAGTTGCAGCCATGTCAGCACACTCCAAGTGCCCGGAAAGGAGTTCCAGGTGCTTGGAACAACCTATATAAGCAGCATTGACTAGCAGCATTAGATCACCAATTCGTATGATTTTCATACTCGTGCGCTGCTCCGAAAAGGTCTCCAGGATACCAAAAAGATGCTCCGACAACCAACAATCAAGTTTTCATTCTTCTGTTATCAGTATAATTTAATTACTGCATTGTACTTGATTTTTAACAATTTCATAATTATAGTGATTGCCCAATGAAAGCACTCAGTGAGTGCCGACCTTGGAGTAAGAGTTATCGAAAGCTCTGAACTAAGTAAAAGAAACTTGAGTTAGCGATTGTTATATTTTTCGTTGCGTATTCTCATGATTTTCGAAAAATCAACGAATGTGCCCCCCCCCTTCCCTTCTTTTTAACGTGCGTAACAATCCTACAATTGATGTCTTGTATGCTCATGAGATTCAATGGAATCTGGTTTCTCTTACTGGTCTTCTTAATTTGGGTTATTGTATAAACTTTTACAGTCATTGTGTGGAACTAAGTATTAATTTTGTGTTAATAGGATATAGTTATGTATCAAATAGTTTGATATTTCTTGATGTAGAACTATAAATTAATTATGACACTAATAATTATTTTTTAAACATTGCTCTTACTAGTGATAATGATGTAAATGATGAAGTTTGGCATGCTAGATTAGGACATATATGACAAGAATAAATGAATAGATTAGCTAAAGAGGGTATGTTCGACACTCATGCTAAAGTTAACTTGTTTATATGTGAACATTGTTTTGCTGAAAAAGTAACTAGGAAACCATTTGGTAAGATTATTAGGGTTGAATCACCATTACAATTAATTCATTCGGATATTTATGATCCAATGAATATGAAGGCTAGACATGAAAGTTCTTATTTCATTATATTTATTGATGACTTCACACGTTTTGATCATGCGTATTTGATCTTTCATAAATCTGAATCATTAGATTGCTCCAATTGTTATTTGAACGAAATTGAGAATCAATTGGAATGTACGATTAGAACATTATGCACTGATCGTAGAGGTAAATATTTATTTAATCAGTTCAGGATAATTTATAATGAGAAAGAGATTATTAGATAGCTAACTATCCTTGGAACTCCACAGCAAAATAAGATTGCTAAGAGAAGAAATCAAACTCTTCTAGATATGGTTAGGTCTTTGATGACTCAAGCTAATTTTTCAATTTCCTATTAGTGAGATGCGTTATTAGCTACAACCTATATACTTAACCGAGTATATTCTAAATCTATTTCATCTAATCCATATGAACGTTGGACATGTAGAAAATTAGATTTGAGTAATTTGAGACATTGGGGTCAACCACTTATATTCGTAATAGGACTCATAAATATGAAAAATTATGATCCAGAGGTAAAAATTGTATCTTTATAAGGTATTCTAATATTTCAAAGGGTTATATTTTCATTGGTGAATAACAAGATGAAACCATTTCTAAAATAGAGTCTAGAGATGTTACTTTTCTCGAAACTAAGTTCCAACAAGAGGTGAAGTTGATAAGACAATTTCTTTATTTGTGATAGAGGAGGATAATGTTCCTTTATCAACAGATCAGGTATCACAAGAGATGTCTGAATCTAATCAACTTAATAGGAGTGGTTTGCTAATGAATGAATTAGTTTCTTAATAGTCTAACCTATGAAAAAAGTAGTTGTTTGTAGGATCGAAGAAAAGCGCTAGAGGGGGGGGGGGGGGGGATAACACTCATCAATTTTTCATAGTTCTTGAAAAGTACGTAGTGGAATAAAATAAAGACAAGCATAAGAAGACAAGTTTCTTTTTACTTGGTTTACAGCCCAGTGACTGCTAGTTCAAGACCCGTGATTGTTAATCACTTCCAATCCACTATCAATTCATTGTTTATAAAAGATTAAGAGTAGTAACAAGTTTACCATCCTTATAAAACACGTAAAAAAAATATGAATACAATAACAAAATTATACTGACATGGAGATAAGATTCAAAGAAGAACATTGATGTCAGAGCAGTGTTTCGACGTCGTAGTCGAATTTTAGAGCAGTGCAAAATTATTTGAGTGTAGAATAATGAGTTGTGAATTATTTCATTGCTCTGGTCGAACACTTCTTATATAAGGCATCTGAGATGCCTCAGATCGACCCAGAGTTCATCCAATGAAGCTTAACCAATCAAGTTGATAACTTTTCTAGTTCAG